>NC_056751.1:78806014-78981014 GCF_019279795.1 Protopterus annectens | reverse complement strand
GATGCTTCACCCTTAAAATCATCTGGCATGTCATCAGATTAATTAATTGGGCACAGCCTCAACACAGCCATTACAATCTGACACAGCTGTCTTGCCCTGCATTGCCCTGCTTTGCAATTTAAATTTCTGGTGCAGCACTCCATTTATGTTTACCAAGGCTTCATAACTGGTATATGATGTCCTGATCCTGCCTGGCTATTTTCTAAAAATATATATACACCAGCAGTCTGCAGCAGAACATACTAACACTTTACACTACCAAAATGATTCTTCTTCTGAAAACCCCAGACAACAGTATTTTGTCACACCACTGTGTTTTACTGCATTACTGTAATCTAGTGAGGTTTATTGTTACTTACTGAATATCAGTAACATTTGTTATGCTGCATGGCCTGACAATTAATAATGGTATATATATATATATATATATATATATATATATATATATATATATATATATATATATGTTTTGTTGTCTTAGCTATGCTGGACTTTATCAAATCTGGTTGAAATGAAGAAGCAGAAAAACGGCCTCAAAATGACAAAGCAGGCAAAATCCACAGTTCATGAAATAAGCTATTAATGATGGTTTATTGCTGAAATGCCAATATATGTGAGCATGCATCATAACAAAATTAGCAGTACAATGAAGAGGTCAGTAAGCAAGGGAATTACATTTCGGTTATTTTTGGAGGTTACGTAGTGCAAGAGTCATATAAAACACATGGTTGGTACCTAATTATATGTGTCAGCATCACGGTCAGCAGGGAGACAGATCAGCAAAATACTCAATAGAAATTAGAGATATGACCAGAGATTTCCTAATATTTCCTTCTGCTGCTATTCCTATACTAATGGATAAAATGGTGGATTTCACAAAAAATTTAGCTGTGCCTTTGTCTTTGAGAATTGCATTAGGGAAAACAATTTGAAAGATGGACAACCTTAGCAAAACTCTTACTAAACCAGTTTCTTGCTAAACAATCCTTACCTGACAATAAATTCCGATGGGATCAGAAGCAAGTCCCATATGCTCCTTATGTCTCAGCCACATAGATATGAAAATGAACAAATGCAGGACTCCACTGAGAAAAACAGACACTGCACCTCAGCTGAGAAGTCCAACAACAGTACAAATTTTACATGGCATAGACATGTTCCACATCCATGAATCTATGCATGTTTTCGAATTACTAAAATTACTAATATTGAATTATGCTTTTAATAAATATACATACAATACTTGTGATGATATGACATTTTCCTACTAGAGACTCCTTCACACACACACACACACACACACACACACACACACACACACATATATATGTGTGTATATATTTATTTGTGTGCGTGTGCGTGCGTGTGCATGTGCGTGCATGTGTGTGCGTGTGTGTGTGTGTGTGTGTGTGTGTGTGTGTGTGTGTGTGTGTGTGTGTGTGTGTGTGTGTGTGTGTGTGTGTATTATTTATTTATTTATTTTCATTTTATTTTACATTTGTAACCGGGATTGTCTGACTGAGCAAAAGCCCTTTTTCAGCAGAGGTCCGGGGAGAAAAGCCACAAAACATTGTTACAAAAAATATAACCATTACAAACACAGTTAACATTATAATCATTCATAATAAAATTTGTAGAACAGTTATCATATATATGCAGTTACAATTATCTATAAAAATTTTATGAAGAATACTGCAGCAGAAGAAAAGGAGATAGTGTTAGGTAAAAATGATGAGGTAGACTAGTTTAAGTTGTAAATGTTTTGGTATAGAGGAGAAGAAATAATGGTAAGACAGAGGACGTTAGGTTTGTTATTTAGTGAAGGTATATTCATGGAGGCTGAGAACAGGTACAAATCCAGTGACTTTTTAAGTAATCTTTAGTGGCTAGTTTGAATACTTTAGGATGTGAAAGTGGTCTAACTTCTTGTGGGAGTTTGTTCCAAGCAATAGAGGGATGGTAGCTGTATGTAATGGCTCCTATTTTGGACTTGGGCTTGTAGATTTGTAAAAGGTCTTGAGTGGAGCTCCTGAGTAGTCTGGATGGGACTTAGTGACAGATTATGGTGCCTAGTGCTGGACAGTAGGATGGTGAATAAATAATGGACTGTATAATTTGGAGCTCAGAAAGGAGTAGGAGGTGTATATATATATATGGGTCTACCTGAAAACGCAGAAAGCTGACAATGCCAACAACGGGATAACCGACACCGGAAGTTCAACAACGGAGATAACTGATGATTGAAAATCCTGACGCTGAGAACACTGACATGTTAAGGTAAGTGTGTGATAGTGATAGACATTAGGGTCAGAGTGCAGGTAAGGTAAGTGTATGATAGTGACAGACTTTAGGGTTAGGGGCGGGTTAAATGAGTTAGGGTTAGGGCGCTGGTTAGGTGAGTGTGCGATACTGATGGACCTTAGGGTTAGGGTTTCGGTTAAGGTTAGTGCATAGATAGTTGTGTATGTAAGGTTTAGTGTAGGTTTGTAAGGTTTTTGGTGTGCTTGTGTTGTGTGTGTGTTTTACGGAAAAGGTATTTGTTTTGTTTTGCTGATTGTCGGGGTTGTGGTTTGTCAGGCATGAGAAGTTTCGAGTTTTTTGAACTTTCAGTTTTGTGGTGTCGGTTCTCTTGTTGTCTGTCTTTTTGCATGTCGGTGTTTTCAGGTAGACCCATATATATATATATATATATATATATATATATATATATATATATGTTATACATATATATATATATATATATACAGTATATGCATCTACTATTATTAGTTGAGCCACAAAATGTCAATATGCTTTACATTTTATTTATTGTTTAGCATATTAATTATGCTAAACACTTGCCCTGTATATACAGACTTAAAAAACTCCAACTATTCTCTGTCTCATATCGCCTATTTAGAGGCGATCTCTGCTTGACTTACAAAGCCATGTCTGATCTAGCTCTGTTAGAAATGCTAAATCTAAAGAAATCCCAATCCCTCCACACCACATGCTCCAGTGACCTCAACCTCATTACCACAATCAACAGAACATGCTGGAGCAACAGGTTCATAACCCAGAGACTGGCCTTGCTATGGAATAGCCTTCCCATGCATGTTAAACAGAGCACCTCACTGGCCCTCTTCAAGAGAAATCTTGATGAGTGGATGGGAAATAGAAAATTCACTTTGGGGATCACTCCAGTGGCTCTACTCGACAGAGGCACTGGGAAGCAAGGTCGGGTGGCAAGATGTCAGGGTAATCCTATGGGCTAGGTTTGCAAAGGCTCCAGGGCCATTAGCCTAGTACACACCTATGAACATCACCAGAAACATGCTACATTGCATGCTCTGAGGCTAATCCTTGGAACATACAAATAAAACAAAAGCCCCCCTGCACCCACCATACCCACTACTAATTATATATAGTAACTCCAAGATTGCACAATCCCTGGGGAAAGGGTAAATTTTATATATCTATATATATATATATATATATATATATATATATATATATATATAGTGCTCATTAGTTATATCTTCATTTAATTATTCGCTTACCTTGATGGATTGTGAATACTAACAGTTTTCAGAGTGATCAAGGCAACATTTCAATTAATATATTTTCATTTATCCCAGAGATATGATCTGTTGCAAATTGACAAAAGACTGGTTACTGATTCCTGCTAAGCTTGTTAGAAGACTATTGCAGAACATGGCAGCAGCACAGGGGAAAATGCACTTTTACCAGCCACTTTGGAAAGTACTAGTACAGCTAACAACTTTAGACATGTAGCAGAATTTAGGGACATCATGATTGCTCAAAGGTAAGGGTGCACAAATTTTGGAGGGGTGATGGACCATCTGTACAGAGTCACAGCTTGTATTTCTAGGAAAGGTAAGAACCAGATCTATGATTCTATGTCAGGAATGAGACCCATAGTTATACAGCATTAATATATTTATTTATGGTAGATCTGAATCATTAGAATTTGTTATAAGATTAATAAAATGTTGCAATAAATAATTGAATGCCTGTTTTTTAAATTAATTCATTTTTAAATGGCTATGATTTATGCTTGATAAGTAACTGCTAAACCTCTTGAGAATGAAAATAAACTGTTTAGACAACCACATATGTAACTAGGGCCATCAGTAGGACAGATATGCTGTGAGATATTGCGCTGCAGTCAGTGTTCAGTAAAAAAGAAAACAAACAAAAAAATCTGCACTCTGGCAGTTAGAATGTGAAAAAAAAAAAAAAAACAGTTCAAGTGTCAAAGGGCTATCAACACCAAGCTTTCGACACTTCAATTATTATTATTATTTTTTTATTTCTAAGCGCATGGTTTGTTGATGAACAAGTGACAGCAGTCAGAAACCAAATGAAACCCACTGCATTAACCCTAAAAATGTAGAAAATAAATGCAAATGTCCCTAGCTGTGTCACCCAAGGTTCAGTCCTTGGGACACTCATCTTTCAGATTTACTTCTCTGAGGCCAAAACTACTGCTAAGGGTTTATGGCTGAGTTGGCAGATGACTGTAAGCTTGATGCCATCATTAACTCCCCAGAGCACACTAAAAGAAGGCCTTACCCAAACCAAGAGCCGGTGTCAAAAACATGGACTAATGCTAAATGTCAAGAAATGAATTATAGTACTCTTTGGCAAGTAAGAAGTCCCCTGTAACTATCACACTGAAAAATAGATCCAGAAGAAAGGGACATGGCAGCCTATACAGACAATAAACTGTGCTTTGATCACCACATATCCGCCATGTATACAAAAGAAAAGTTGTGTCAGAAAGTGTTTTTTTTTATTGCATAGCTTATTACTAAGGGTATAACATTCAGGTCCAAGAATGTGATTATTTCTCTGTATTCCGCACTTATCAGACCACTCATTGTTGTGCTTGATCCATTCAATAGTTTCTGGATGTAAGTCTTTTGAGTCTTTCTTGATGTTAAACATACTGTGGCTGGAAAAAGTTTTTACAGTGTTCTATTAATGTTTTGGATTATCTAACTGGGTTTCCTGCATGTTCATAAAATAGTCAGATTTAGCTTTGTTGGTATCCATTACCTTCTTAAATACATGTAATGAGGATGTTTATCTGAGTTGTCAGGGATCTTTTCCTATTCTTTAAGAAATTTGTGATTAGAGGACTTAATCAGGGTAATTTACAGATCTTCAGTCTTCTGTTTTTTTTTAGCAGATACAAATTGTTTTGAAGACAAGTTAACTTAGTACAATGGAAAGAAACTTAGCAGGACATGTAGCTGACTAAAGAGAAGCCCAGTCTATCTCCCTGACTTCTGATGAGTGTCCTCAAAGCTTTCAGAAACTGTTCTGTTCTGTTAGTAACATAATTAGGTAGAGACGTGTACATCTTAAGCTGCCAAGACATAAGCACTGGCCTGGGCACTGGTCAGTGAGGGAAATGGGAAAAATAAATTCTGGGAAGTGTGTTGGAATAATGCATGTGAGGGTGTGCTTATTACTCGGAGAGTGATGTCCAGTTGACTGCATGATAAGTTTTGTTAGATTTCCATATAAAGACAAAACTGTGAAGTTTGCTTTGTACCATCAGCTTGATAGAAGAGTAGAAGGCAGTTATGCATGAGCTTTATTCAGAGGGGGTTAACTAACTAAACAGTAGATAAGAGCAGCCTAGTTTGCAGGCTATGACAGAGCATATAGATTGTATAGACCACAAGTGGGCTCTGAAAGAATTAGAAGCTTGCTAGTTAAAATATATAGCTTCATACATGCATACACACATACATACATACATGCATACAAATATTTCAAGCACTGGCATTAATGCCCTTCTAGCTTGCCACGATGTACCAAAACACTTGCTCCAATAATAACTTCCCAGGCTGGTCTTAAAAATATCTGAACTGCTACTTGCTTTAATGTAATTTGGTAGTCTGTTCCATGCATCAGCTGCTCTCTCAGAGAACCAATGAGTACACTTCTCATTCCTATAGAATATTCTACATAGGTTGTCTGACAATTCTCTACTACTTTTTGATAACCCCAAAGATTCCCAGAGGTAGTTGTCTTTAAATGCCCCATATACCTGAATGAGATCTTCTCCTAGATATCTTTAAAATACACTGTACAAGTTCAGATATTTTAGTCTTTCATAATAACTTAAATTTTCACATCTATGGATACCTTAGTATATTTTTTGCTGAACTCTTTCCTGTTTACTCATGCTTGTTTTCTTATAAGGTTTCCATATTGTTATTCCATACTCATGTTTGGGTCTTATTTAACTAACAAAAAATGACTTCATCATTTCTGATTTCCTAGACTTTATAAATCTTTTTCTACAACCTATAGTTTTATAACTATCATTAACTAACTGGATGATATGATTAGAAAAACTCATAGCTGAATCTACCCATACACCCAGGTCCTTAAATGAGTCTACAGTTTCAATCAGTGTGTGTGCTGTATTAAATATTCACCTTTCAATTTATGTCTCCCAAATCACATATGCTTATTTTTTATGTATTTATCAGCATATTATTCTCCTGTGCCCAAATGGTCAATTTAATCAAGTTCTTTTGCAGACATGCTTTATCTGTAACACATGTAATCAGTTTACCCAATTTCAGGTCATCTGCATATAGAATGTAGAACACCATGTGAAAACATTAGGTCTGAAAGATACAATCTAAACAAGTAAGGGCTTAGGACAGAGCCATGTGGGACACCCTGACTGTAACCAAGAATTTCACCTGTCCATTTGCTATATAATATTTGCCATGTCCTATTTATAAGCCATGCAGCTATCCATCTTATCAAGAGTACAGCAATACCTAATTGTTCTAATTTATTGATCAGTGTTTTGTGTATGACTCTGTCAAATGCTGAAGTTAAATCTATATAAATTACATCACAGCACAATTTTTCATTCACAGCTGTTATTATACTGTTATATAACATCATGTTACAGGTGGTAATAGATCTGTTTTCCACATATGCATGCTGATAATATGGTTTCAAGTGCCAACCTATACAATTCTGACAATAATTTATCCAATATTACCTTCTCCATTATTTTTCCACAACATGAAAGTAGACTTAAGGGTCTATATGACTCTGGGCCTGTCCTACTCCCCTTTCCTTAAAGACAGGTTTAATACGTGCATGTCCTGAATCTTGAGTAATCTCCCCATATTTATATGACATAGTGAACAATAGATATGATGGTACTGTAAGTTTTTGCTGAAGTGCTCTCAGTTCATTATTGCTAATTCTGTATCCTCCCTGTGCTTTGTTTGGATTCAGTTTGCACAGTTATTTTTCAATATAATCTAATTTAATTCCAGTATCTGAGGTTACCTGGATGTCACTAGGACAATTTATCACCCACCTTTTGGAGCCAAACTGCTTTGCATAAGATTTTGTAAATATATTTATAATCTGTTGTGTCTGGGTGAGAATACATTTTAGAGTCTGCACACAGTGTATCAGTTTGTGTGTCTTCACTCCTTCCACATCTTATGTATGTATAAAAGGTTTCCTATTATGCTCAATATCTTTATATAAATTTTATTCACATTTTTCTTGATTTTGTCTCACTCTGTGCTTAATTTGTTCGTCCAGCTTGTTTAGTTCAGTTGTCAAAGTTGTTGTTCGACCTGTCTTCCATTTCTTACATTTTTTGTCTCTCACCTTAATCAGGTATCATGTTCTTATGAATATATATCCCACTGACACTGTGTGCCTAGATCCTGAAGTTAAACTTTTTTTATTTATTTATTTTTTTGCACTCACACAATTTCTCTTTCAAAACTCTTCACATTCCATCTGCTGTTTTGTCCACTAAACACATCACTACAGTTAGTTTTACATAATGACTGTTTTTCTTCCATATAACCTGTAATTAACCTTCTGTACATTGGTTTAGATTTCAGTTTGGCATAATTATCTAGCAAATTAATCTTTATAATCCCATGATCATTGCATATCAACAGTGGTAAAACTTGACTTAAAGTAACAGTACTTTCTTTGGGAACACAAACAATGTCTAATTTGTTCCATCCCCTGGTAGCTTTTTTTACAATCTGAAGCAGTTGTTGTTCCTGAATATATGTTGTGAATAATTTCCTTACTAATGTTGTTGAATTAATATTATTCCAGTCTGTCTCTGGTAAATTTAAGTCCCCAGATAATATTATTCTTCCCTCCTGTGTTTCATGCAAGAAATGTATGAATTCCTCTAGGTCAACACTTGACTTTGGTGGTGTATACACTCCTATAATTGCTATATGTTCCAGGGTTGTCTTTATTGTCACAGTTACACAGTCTATAGTATTGGTGTTATCACTGAACATGTAATAATCACAGGTCTCATAACTATCTTTAATCCCTATCATAACACCTCCACCTGACTTTTTGATAGAATGACTGTTACAGTGAAAACATTTATTACCTGACAGAACTGGTTTCTAGTCGTTGTTCTTTAACCATGTTTCACAAACAATAACAACTTCAATTTTGTGGAACATAGCAAATTTTCCAATAAAAAAATATTATAAATGATCCTAGCATTAACAACCATCAGAAATGTATCAAATGTAGTTATGTGTGAACTGTTAAATTTTCGACCTGGCATAAATCCTGCTTAGTGTCTGTCGTATAGGTTCATAGGTTCATAGGTGTGTACTAGGCTAATGGCCCTGGAGCCTTTACAAGCCTAGCCCATAGGATTACGCTGGCATTGTGCCACCCAACCATAGTTCCTAGTGCCTCGGTCAAGTATTGCCACTGGAGCGATCCCTGGAGTGGATTTTCTATTTCCCATCCACTCATCAAGATTTCTCTTGAAGAGGACCAGTAAGGTGCACTGCTTGATATGTATGGGAAGTCTATTCCATAGCATGGGCAGTCTCTGAGTTATGAACCTGTCCCTCCAGCATGTTCTGTTGATTGTTTGATTGTGGTAATGAGGTTGAGGTCTCTGGAGCATGTGGTGTGGAGGGATTGGGATTTCTTTAGATGTAGCATTTCCAACAGAGCTGGGTCAGACATGGCTTTGTAAGTCAAGCAGAGATTGCAACTAAGTAGGCGATATGAGACAGAGAATAGTTTTCTGAGTCTGTCCATATAGGGCAAGTGTTTAAGTCCTAGGATCCTCTTTGTGGGGTACTTTTGCGGCCTCTCCAGTTGTTGCAAGTGTCTAGTGAGGTACATACCAAATGGGGCATTGTACTAGATGACTGGCCAAAATATCTGCTGCAAAAATTCTCTTCCTTGATCTTGACAAATGCACACCATCCTGTCTGAACATGTGTGCCCAAAACTAGGCTTAGATACTCTACACATTTCCATTTTTTTAAAACAGGACATTTTTTCCATGTAGGTATTTATCCCAAAAGTCTTTTCATTCACGATGACGTGACTATCCTTTCTATAGGTGATTTGTGAAAAATATATCCTAACACCAGTACAAGCTATATATCTAAGAGGGCTGTAAGTTCCCTACTAACAGAGTCCATGCGGATGAGATAATCTGTACCGACATGAATAAAAACAGATCCATACTTCCTTACATTAAGGCATTCCAAGGCTTGTCTCATCTTCTATTTTTGTTCCTGGCAAGTATAACACTATTCAATGTCCATTATCTTCTCTGCAAATATAAGTATCAGCTCTTCTAGTAATTGAATCTCCAATTACAAGAACATCTTTTCTAACCAGATCTGAAGAATCTTCAGCTTCTAATACAGTAATATCTGCTCTATCAATTGTTACAAAGGATAGATCTTCATCACCATTAGTCTTATTAATCCTACTGTTTACATTGTGTATTAAAATCTCATCCAGCTGGCTTTGTAAATGCTCAGCTTGAGCCATGTAGTCAACATGTCTTTCTCTTCTTTTTTCTTACAATAATGTTCTTCAATCCTTCCATGTTCAGTTTTGATTTCTTCCTTTTCACCTGGCCCTTGCCTCTTTTTTCTACCTTTTCTTTTGGAAAATGATGCCTTTTTCCTGTAGACTGAAGGTTTTCTGATAGAAAAATGTTATCATTCCCTGTAATCTGTTTGTTACATAACAAATCAGTGTCCTTTATAGTACATATTCTCTTTCCTTTACTTTGCTGACTTTAATCAGTTTCTTTTTCTTCCTTGTTATTTGTTGTGAACGTCTTCCTTTCTTTCTTTTTTTGTTTCCTTCTAAACACTCCGAATCCTCAGATTGCTGAATACTTGCATTCAGAATTCCAAAGTTGTCAGATCCATCATCTTGTTTCATAGAGATTGAATGATCTTTACAGACAATAGACACATCATTCCCTAAATGAGTTCTATTTGTTCTTTGCCTAAAATAATTTATCTCACCAGTCCAGTTATTAATATATGAAACAACAGTTCTCCAAGCCATGCTAATTCCACAAGTGCAATCATCATCATTAAATCTAGATTTACTTCTAACAATGGTAAACAAAGCATCCAACTTTTGACGTGAGGAATACAGATCACCAGTGTTATCAGCTGTTACCTTTAAATATGCATAGCATTTATTACACTGTACAAGATATCTGTGCATTAGCAAGTCACTAACTGCATACTTATTTAAGGAATCCATATTCAGCTTCAAAAAATAAAATATTATAAAAGAAAAGAATAATTAAAATCAGTAACCACAGAATTCAAAGAGAAATTAAATCAACTTCTATGACAAAAACCACACAAGCAATATACAACTAACTACTAAAGTAAGTACAGTTAAGTTGTTCCTACTGTACAAGTTGTGACAGGCAGCATGGAAGATGGGCCTTTAGCTTGATGACTGCAAAGTTAAGGAGCTGCAAGACTTTTCTGTTCAGTTGAACAAGCGTAGAGTCAAATTAACAGTGGTGGTGTGGCACATATGATAGGTAGGGGTCACATTTAAGATGGTTTACCCTGCTAAATTAGAAATCAATTGGCAGGGCATGAAATATATGTAAAATACACTGAAGAAAGTAATTAGTTTATAGTCTAATGTGCTAAGGATAATAATATGATGGTGCAATGGAGAAATGGTGACTGAACACAAATGCAGGGAGGGGAAATAGGGGAGGTATGTTGTGGTGCATGACGTCCTGAAAACCCACCAGTATTTACTACAATTCGTATATCAATGCAGTGCTAGTAGTCCAGAAGGAGCAGAAATGAAGACTCCCATGGCATGTAGCCTGGTTGGGTCAACTGTGATGGTGAAGTGGGAATGAGAGGAGGCAGGTAGCAATGTGGGAGTGATGGTTAAAGTAAGGGAAATAACTCTACTAAAGAATACAAAAAGAAGATATCAAGATGGGAGCACCCACTACAGCAGATGAGAGATATGCTAGTATTGGGAAAAGGAGTGCAATCAAAAGATGGGTTACCAGGGAGTCACAGGGGGCAGAAGGCATAGCCCAGTGCTGGCACTTCAGTAACTAGCAAGTAAGTGAAGGAGCAGTGCTACTGAGATGATGTCATGAAAGCTGCACCCTTTTGTTTATTCTTTCTATATTTTCCTGCTCATCACATGTCTATTATCAGGCAAGAAGTCCTGAAGAGGAAGTTAAATAGAGGAGAAACTAAGACTGCATTGAAAGGCAGATACTATGTAAGAAGATAGGTTGAACAGTAACAGCACAAAAATGTCATGGTCTGATGGTAAAATGTTACTAGGTACAAATGATATGCAAACAAGGTAAGAGTTTTCTTCTTTTTAATGCAAGAAATAAGAATGAATGAACACACTTCCCTCTCAGTGATATACAAAGGTTGAGACCATACCTAGTATTACTTTATACAATTAATCAGGGTACTTTATATTTTATTTCATTTCTTATTTGCATCACGCACAAGAGAAAGCCTAATTTTTAATTATAGAAGAATGCATTTTCTGTTGTGAAGTAATGTTTATATAAAATGCTAATACTCAAAATGAATATAATTTATAAATATAATGCAACTATTGCTCTATTGCAAGTTAGATGGGTTTGTTTTATTTTAAACATTAGGGCAGAGACACCATTATGAATCTAGGAGTTGATATATTAGAATTTGCTTGGCTCTTCCTTTTCATGTGTTTAGTTATAGTTAATGCGGTATAAAATCTTTTGTTTTGTTTTCCTTAAACAAATGCTTTATCTGTGTGAGTAAAAAGTGTTATGCCATCCTATTATCACTTTAGGTTAAGTAAAGGTTTGGTAATTTGTTCATCAAAATGCATAATAGAAGTTTTTGGGGAAACACTATAATCAGTCCATACCAATGCTTGTATTCTGGTGTAGTTAACTCAAATGTGGGGCTACTGAACAGAGTAAGGGAAGAAAAAGAGAGAAGAAGAAAGACGGAGAAGGAGGCTTACGTTTTTTCACTTAGCAATCTAGTTAAAGTTATTAAAGCGAAGACTGAAGCATAGCTCTTACCTGTCACAGATTTCTCTAAATGTCCATAATTTTGCTTCATATTTTGGTTTATGCCTTGGAAAAGTAGTTATTTTCTGGCAAGTCATTGACATTTGCAGTCACTGAATAATAGCTGATATTTAAATTGCAAGCATCATATCCTTTAGAAAAATATGCATGTTAATGCAAAATCTTTTATGCTAACAACTTTGTAAGTATAGGAGAGCAATATTTAAAACATATTCCTGATATTGGTCCTTTGCATCACAGTATTTTTGACTGATTCTTGAACTAAGAGGTTGAAAGGTATAGAATGAAAAGTTAGTGAACGAAGAAGCTCCACAGGTGAGGATGGACGTGAAAGTAACTAAGCAAGACAAACAGAAGATTCAATGGTATCAGAATTGCATCAGGGGTTCATAGATATTGGCCTGCTACTTAGGAAAATGCCCTGCAGTGATTAGGGAGTAGGGGTGTGGACATTTGATACATGGAATGTAGAGGAATTAATTAATAGTTCTATAAAAAGGTAAAGGGTATCAGTGAAAATTAAAAAAAAGAGAGAGAAAATAAACTTGATCTATTTACAGGAATTAAAGTTATCTGAAAGGGAAAGGATGACATTGCAAAATGAATAATATTACTGGGTTGGGATGGATTCCTTTTGCAAAGGGTAAAAGAGAAAGTCTGAAGGGAAAGATAGGGATGAAAAACAGTTTACATTTAGTAAGCAGGGAAAGAAACAATAGAATAGGTTAGACAGGATCCTAGTAGATTAGAAAATGCTTTGTAAGAAAGAGACATTTGAAATCAAAGAGAAGGGTATATTGATTATGCTATGGTAGTGGTATCATTGAAAGGGGGCAGAGAGGGACCCAAGGGTAGAGGTGGAAGTGAGGAAAGTAGAAACAATCTGATTAAGTAAAATGGATTCAAAAGATGATAATGTGATTAGTATATATTAATGTGTATGAGGTTGGATAGAAAGACTTGGAAGTGTGGAATGGTATTATAGCAGCATGAAGAGGACAAATTATGGCATATAGAGAGGCTGAAAACAAGACACGGAGGAAAAGCAATTAGAAGACTGAGGCCAACATGCCAGGATTATAGAGCAAGATAACTGACGAAGAGGGGGTAGAGTATTGAGCTCTGTTAAGTAGAAAGCTAAAGGAAGTACTGAAGGAGGAAGGAAAAAATGAACTAGCAGAAAGTAAGAGGACAGTAGTGATCTGGAGGAACAAGGGAAAGCGGGAAGTTTGGCTATTGCCATGAATGCTGAAGGACCAGGAGAAACGGGTATAGATTCTTGTAGCTAAACATAGGCTGGAAGAAAAGTGAAAATTAATAAGAAGATAAGAGATGTCTTTTTTGGACATGAATGCAGATCTTAATTGATGCAAGTGAATAGCTTAGATATATAAATATTGCAAGAGAACATGTACATCGCATCACAGAGTTACCTTCATGCTATAGGCAGAGCAACTGAAGCTCATTCAATATATTACTCATTGTACCTGTCAGGAATATTTAGTTCTATTATATGATGTGAAAAATAAAATCAGAATGCAGTGACAGATTTAGGCATGGGTGAAAGGGTGCCCACCTCCCCATTTTTAAAGCTGTTGACATGTACATCCATGAGATAAAAAAAATTAACTGCACTGTTCCTTTTTTGAAATCAGAAAATGTACTTCCAAACAGTACATTTTTCTATTTCAACTTGCTAACATTTTTTTTTTTATTATTATTTTTTACTGTTTATGTGAAAGATGCTTCGGAGATGCAATTGGAGGTTGCAGTCAGGTGATCTATATGACAATCAATTGCTACTCCAACTGCATCTCCATTGTAGTTGAGTGAAGGAGTCTTTGGTGACAGGTCATAGTGAGGAGTTAGTAATTTGTGAAAAAAAACTTTCTTTTAAAGAATTATACAAATATATTTTTTTCAGTCTAGCACCTAGCACTACAGAAGTGCAGAGTTGATTGACATTACCCTGTTGCTGCATTCAAGGAAAACTGCTGCAATTTGTGAGCGAGCTTCTGAGTGGAATAGTGTTCAATGACACTGAGGTCATTTTTTTCTTAAGCAGGGCTTGAAAGAAGGCACCAAAGTGGCACAGTTGAGAGAGTACCTCATTTGGTGAGTGACTATACAAAACACACATACGTATACCAAAACGTCAACATACATACATACATACACATAACTATAGTAGCACTTATAGTATTTACATCAAAATATAAATACTTAGAATCTTTGTAAAGTCCAAGCTATACCCTCTAGTTACATTTCCATTAACTATATTTACTCTTTCATATAAGCCTTAAGCAAATTTATATAATTCATTTTTTAAGTGTTTTTAACTAAATAATATTCATAGGTTCATAGGTTCATAGGTAGGTACTAGGCTATCGGCTCAAGGGTCTATGTAAGCCCAGCCAGCAAGGTTCCATAGGTTACGCCACCCAAGAAAGTTATTTTCCTGTGCCACTGCCCAGCAGAGACACAGAAGTGATCCCCGGGGTGTATTTCCTATTTCCCATCCACTCATCAAGATTTTTCTTGAAGAGTGCTAATGAAGAACTTTGCTTGACATAGATGGGTAGCTTGTTCCAGAGTATAGGAAGTCTCTGGGGCAGGAATCTATCCCTCCAGCATGTCCTGCTTATTGTGATGACAAGGTTTAGGTCCCTAGAGCATGTATGTCAGAGGGATTGGGATTTCTTTAGGTGTAGCATGCCCAACAGCTCTGGCTTTGACATAGCTTTATATGTTAGGCAGAGATCACCTCGGAGTAGGTGATATGCTATGGAGTAAAGCTGGAGTTTTTTGAGGTGGTCAGTGTAGGGCATTTGTTTGAGGCCAGTAATCCTCTTTGTGAGGTACTTCTGTGGCCTTTCCAGCTGCTGCAGATGTCTTGTGAGGTACATTCCAAAAGGGGCATTGTACTCTATAATGGGTCTAATGAGTGACGAGTAGAGGGGAACAATGACCTGTTTTTTCCTGGATGAGAAATCTTTTGTGATGAGGTGTGCCATGTAGAAGGATTTTCTGACTACTGTGGTGATGTGATTATCAAAGGAGAGACTACTGTCCACCTGTATCCTAAGGTCTCATCACACTTTCGGCATTAAGTAAACTACTGCCTATGTGGTAGTTCATGGGTACAGAGTTTTTACCAAAGGGGATGACACTGCACTTTTTGGCATTGAGCTTGAGGCCATGGCTCTGACACCAGGCATCTGTCTCATTGAGGCACTTCTGTAGGATGTCCACATCATTTGGGGACTTGACTATTGCCTCTAGTTTGCAGTCATCTGCGAACTTCATCAGCCAGAGGCCTTCTGTGTTAGCCTATATGTCAGAGAAGTAGATACCAAACAGGAGAGGTCCCAGGACGGAACTCTGTGGTACTCCACTTGCCACTGCTTTGAGGTCAGATTTGGAGTCTGCAACTTTTACAGTGTGGGTTCTGTCAGTGAGCCAGTTGGCAACCCATCTTGTGATGTAGGGATTTATACCTAGTTTAGTGAGTTTAGCTATAATTCCAGAATGGGGGATGGTGTCGAAAGCCTTGGCTTTAATTACTTCCTGGTTATGAACACAAATATAATGCACCATCTACGCTTACATGATAGCACTACTTACAGAAAAGTTACACAGTTTGAAGACTGTTTCATAAGTCAGGAAACATTTTCTATCTCCTGAAATGTAATGTAAAAGGTTTGTGTCTGCTGTCTTTAAAGACTCCTACAGAAATAGTTATAGCCATGGAATGGAATATTCTATAAAATTTGACTCTGTTTTTGATGGATGGTTACAGGTGTGAGGGTGGGACAGAAATCACCATGGGAAAATGGAAAAAGTTGCTTTGCAATATCTGTATCCAGACTGCGAGGGAAGGAAAATTATGTTAAGATATGCACCAACAATGAAGGGAAGGGGGAACCTAGCTATATTAGAAATGCTTGTAAGTAGTACGTCTGTAGATGAGAATGTTGCATTTTTTTTCTGCAAAGATGTATAGAACACTCATCATATTTGTCTGCTTACACATTTTTGATTGTGAAGAGCGTAATACCATTGCTGTGCGCTTGCAAAGGTTCAATACAAATAATGCTTTCCATATCAAGCAGTAGAACGTAATGAACAGATTCTATCTCTTTAAGGCTCTTTAGTAGCTGATGGAACAGCTGTTTTGTGTGTTTGCTAAAATACAAGAAAGGGATTCTTTGTCATGTCACCGCCGTTTAGAAAAACTCAAAGCATGTTTGTCATGTCAAACATAACATTCTTTTACTGTGGTTTTATTCCTTGTTTCTGGTATTAGCTGATATTTACAGAATTACACATGCTTCTGCAGTGAGTGAACTGACAATGCATATGGTTACAACTCGAGCACAGAAAGGATTCATTGGGTACGTTACACACACTATGCATTTTGCATTGCCCTACCCCAAACACTCTATTCAGTCCAAAACCTAACTTCAAACAGCACTAACCACTGTAGGATGACTTGCTGACATAGAACAATTATCTGCAGTTGCGGAAACTTGCAAAGGGAGAGTGTGTGTGTGTGTGTGTGTGTGTGTGTGTGTGTGTGTGTGTGTGTGTGTGTGTGTGTGTGTGTGTGTGTGTGTGTGTGTGTGTGTGTGTGTGTGTGTGTATTTAAGTAACTCCTCTTGTGGAACACCAGCAGTGCAATCAGCAAAAAGCAAGCAGTTGGCCCGTTTGAACTGCTAGCCAAGTGCTCAGTTAGAAGCTGCGTGACATATGAGTGTGTGTGTGTGTGTGTGTGTGTGTGTGTGTGTGTGTGTGTGTGTGTGTGTGTGTGTGTGTGTGTGTGTGTGTGTGTGTGTGTCGGGGGGTTGGAGGTGCTAATGAAGTCAGGCCAGCTCATACAAGTATGAGAAACAATGTGCCAAGGGTGCACATGTTTCCAGACTTCCATCATGCACCCATCGTGTGGGAACACAATGAGTCGTGCAGAGGTTGAAACTGTCACTGGGTCATCTGGGTGACCTAATAGATGCTGTTAGTTGTGTGTTTCACTAAGTTTCCCATGCACGCATTACAAATTACTAATGAACTTAATAGGTGATGTTAGTTGTGTGTTTCCAATAAGTCTACCATGCATGCATTATAAATTACTAATGAACATAGCTCTCAATGAATTATGTACAAATCCAGAAATAATCAGGGACACTTTTAAAATATTAGGATTAGTAACCTGAGACATAAGAGAATGTGAATTAATATATATTTTCTGCAGCAAAAGAAGTCTATAACTTATAATTATTGTCATTATTTGTTGTTCTTCTTTCGGCTTTTCCCAGTTAAGGCGTTGCCACAGTGGAACTCCGGTCTGCTAATGATTGGCAGTAGATTTTTTTTTTACGGTGCCAAGGTGCCAGCTCAACGTCCAACCTTCAATGAAGGCACACCCATTTACACATGTCTTTCGAATGCCACTCGACCACGGGGAGGACGTGCAGACTCCACACAAAAAGCACTCCAGCCGAGAATCGAATGGGAGAACCTCTTGCTGTGAGGCAACAGCGCTACTGCTGCACCACTGCGGCTTCCTTAGATGTAATTTACCTTTTCTCCAAAATTCACCAGTTTTAAGAGTGATTAAGAGGGAAAGAGCTAACATTTTGAGTTAAAATCAGAGATATACCTGAAAATTAGGTACAATTGAGATATGCTAATAAAAACTTCAAATTAATTACTTAAGTAGAAAAAATCCAAGGCTATGCATGATCTTAAAATTCTAAGTGCATTGTTAAAAGCATACACACATATAAAAATTCTGCTAAAATAATTCAAAACCATATTCATATTTTCAAGGCTCTAAGCTTCAGTGCTAGTTGCAAAGCATTGCTGTCACTCAGACATGGGGGGGGGCAAATTTATTTGAGTATAAAGTAGCAATCTAGCAACTTAGATTAAATGCAGTGTGCCCCTCCATCTGAATGACAGCAGATTTCTTTCCTTCTTCTTAAGTAATTTTAAGAAAGTTGAATTGTGAGCTAGTTTTATCTTATTTATATTCATTTACATTATCACATTTTCATTTTTATTACTATGTTTAAAACATTGCAATGTTTTTTAAAGGATTTTTAAACTTTATAAGTCACGAGTCATGTTTGAAGCTCTTTTGTAATTCTAGAAAAGCATAGAACTTAAACAGTGTTGTCTTTCTTTATAATTTTAATGACTATTTTTTTAAGTCCCCATTAATTAATTCAATGAAGATATAAAGAGAGAGAGAGAGAGATGAAAGCACTTAATTTTTTGAACTTTTCTTGCTGTCTGTTCCTGAGAGAGAGATATATATATATATATATGAAAGCACTTAATTTTTTGAACTTTTCTTGCTGTCTGTTCCTTCATCACCTCATTTGAAGTTTTTAGGTTACCAGTTTTGAGTGGAATACCCTGTTGTAAAGGTTTGAGTTATGCAAATAAACTCAATAGGTGCTACTGTTTGTGTGGTTCTAGTAAGTCTGCCGTCACCTAACACAGTGCTAAAACATACATTGCTACATGGGGTGGTATTACAGAGTTGTAAAGTGATTTAAAGAGTTTGTATGTGTGTAGGGGGGGCAGTTTTCTAGTCTTACCATGATCACCACAAGAAGACCCCTACAGTGTGCATTTTATATCCAGGTACCAGGCATACCTCACAGCTTCTTAGCACAAGAAATCTGGACAAAGCCAAAAATAATGGGGGTACAAGAGCCCAAAAATAGGGACAAATTTTAAATATTGCTCTTATAAATTTAGAAAGTTGCTAGAATAAGAGGACTTGTGTTATCATGCATTTTCTGAAGAATATGAAATTTGAAACTCACGTCTGTCATTATTTAGTAACATCAATCCTCAGTGATTTGCCAGAAAACCACAAATTTTATGAAGAACAGAACAAAAGTATGAGGCAAAAATATGGACATTCTGTGAAAATCTGGACAGTTGAGAAGTATGGTACCAGGACTTTTGAGAATAATTGCTAGATTCAGAGTCAATGGTTCTGATCACTTTTTGAAGAAGCAGCACATCTAAGTTTTCCCCAAAAAGAGGGGTGGGGGTGTTTTACAAGTTTACTGCAGTAAAAATACTTTCCCATGTACTTAACATTGTGGTATTTAGCCATGCTCATTTGCTCATTGTAAGAGCCCCAGAGGGTAGATTTTTTTAAACGTTTGTGTTCTGCAAGTTATAAATAGCTATTTGCCTGAGAAACATAGCAGTAAGGTCTCGCACAACAGCTACATAAATTTCAGCTCTGACTGTCATGAAAATCTTTTTAGACATCAGTTCAAATAAACACAGAGAAGCTGTGAATTGGTCTAATCATGCAGCAAGAGCTGAAAAGGAAGAATGCAGTGAGTACGCAATGGCTGAAGGCATCAAGCAACTATAAATGTTTTAGCAATAACACTGTCTCATACATAAATCACTATCTCTGCTACCATTCTAGGCTATCTTTCCATACTAACTGAGGAAAAAGTTTCAGTTACAGTAACATGACTGAAATGAGTTGGACATGGCTGTAGGCTTTTGCACAACACATACGCACACCTCCACCCCACACACACATACATGTGTTAGAATCTGCATTATTAGCTCTTTCCATGTGAAAGTGCTTGCAGAAAGTTTTGTTTATGGGCTATTGGATATTTATGCCCATAGTTGTGGTACTAGTGGAGTTATTTGACTTATAAAGAGAAAGGAGATCATGAAGCAGAATGCAAGGCATAGATCACCCTGCAAGAGCCTACAAGAAAGCTAATAAAGGGATTGAGCTTTGAGCCTTTCATGATAGCTTTACTTAGGCTGTCTTTGTGTACCCTGCAAGGAAATCCCATCCCTCTTGAAACCAAAGTGTGCTTCAGCCTGGCTGTACTAGCATCTGGGACATTATGACCTATAAGTGAGGTGTTCTTCTGCTAACTGATATTGTGCATTTCTTATACATAAATCACTTACAACATGTCTGAACAGGGGAGATCGAAAGGGGAAAGCTAAAAGTGATTATGGAAAGTTGATGACAGGTGATTGCTGTGATCTGAACATAGATTATAGTGTCCCTCACAGAGAAATGTTTTGGGTCATTGAAGAGATTATGGATGACCACTGTCTACTAATTTTTGCTGGACAGGTAGAATTGGGTCCTCCAAAGAATCTAAGTATCTTCAGGAAGTCATGAGTGAATTTATATTAGCTGATGTATGGAAGACAGTACATTCTACCCAGTGAGATTACACATATTTTGGTTAGATGGATGGCATAGTAAGCAGACTGGATTTTCAGCTATCTAGCAAAGGACTGAGACTGAGAATTATTGAATATAAAATAATTTCCTCTTCCCTAACAAACTAATAAACATGAATAAGACTTTGGGACAATAAAAATACAACCAAACTGTAGATCCCATGTGTTGGCAGTTGGACAGACAACAATGCACTCCAAGTTAAGGAAAAATTACAATTTATTAAGTACTTTCATTCAAAACAGTAGGAACTTTATCAAAATAACACATTTAAAACTCACTGAGTATTTAAATTAACCACAACTATTAATTAATTAAAAGCAACCAATAAAATATGCTTACATAATTCAAATAGTTAGAAAACCTGTGGGTCCATAATGTTTAAAGGAAACTATCCATCTAAAATAGCCTAGAATAGACTATGCTAGACATCCAGTCTTTTTAACTTTAAAATAAGGGCTATAGAACATGCGCCATTTAAACCAGGGGGACTTGTGGCATTCAAACATAATTTCCAATTTAATTAATTTTTATCAAGATATTCATTCACTATATAACTCCTGGTATCAAAACCAACCTGCTCCACAACAGTAAACTTGAAGCCATGAGTATGATGCTGTGATATATACCTGTAAAGAGCATTTGTTGTCTTATACTTCTATTTTGTTATTGTCTGACACTTATTTAGAAGTCTCTAGATATTAATTTTTTTGGTTATGCTAAAACTAATATCTTGTTGTATGACATGTTGATGCAAGACCAACTTCATCAGCAGGATTATGAAATTTTGAACAATGATAATCCAGTTATAGCAAGTATTTTTGGTATCTCAAAGGTCCACAGAAATTTAGTAGATCCTCCCCTAGGGCCAATTGTAGATGCACAGAGATCTAAAACACATTACATTGCAAAGTACATAGATTATATGATAAAAGGGTCTGTTGAAAGTATCCCACAAGTCTATAGAGATGCATGGGATTTTTTGGAAAAGCTAAATACTGTGAAATTTGATGAAAGCAGCATTTTTGTCACTATTGATGTGAATGACATTTTTTCTGTTATTCCCCATGGTGAGGGATTATTGTGGTTTGAGGACATGTTGTTGGACTTAAAAAGTTGGATAGTGGATGTGCCAACACTATCATTGTAATTATGGAGATGGTTCTCACTAACATTTTTTTATTTTTTGAAGGAAAATACTTTAAACAAGTTACTGGCATAGCAGTGGGGCAACTTGTGCCCCCGGCTATGCCAGTTTTGATCATGGCTTACTGGGAGAAGGAATTTATTTTAACAGCAATTATAGACATTGTTTGACCTTTTACACCAGGATTTTGGATGATATTTTTATTTTGTGGACTGACTTTGAAACGAGATTGGTCGAATTTTTAATTATATTAATAATATCGGCCCATTTTTAAAGTTTTTGTGGTCCTTCAACAAAGAAAAAATCTGTTTTTTGGATATAGAAATTACTAAGAACTTTGAACACAAGGCCTTGTTTGCCAATATTTGCAGTAAGCCCAGTTTTTAGAACACATACCTGCATTTTATGAGTTGACTTCCTATGCACCAGAAAAAGGCAGTAGTGAAAGGCCAGTTTGTAAGAATGGCCAGGATGATCACTGATACCCAAATATTTTGAGATGAATGTGAGAACATTATGCAAAAGTTCAAGAGGAGGGGATATCCTACCACATCTTTTAGATGCAATCAAGCAAGAGGTTATAATTAAGAGAGATATATAATTTAGAGAGAGTCAGGTGTTTATAAACCCATTTTTTGTGGACACAGTTACTCATTACAAGCAGATGTAGTTAATATTGGGGAGGTGGTCATTAGTACCTAAACCTATATACTTCAAGATAAAAAGGAATATAAGTCATTCATTACTACCTACAGTTTAGATAGTCAGGCCATTTTTAAATGTCTCAGAAATAACTGGGTTATATTTTCTTTTGACCTAAACATGTATAACAACATAGGGGATAGCCCCCATATTGTATATAAAAAGGACACATCAATCAAAAAATTATTGGAATGGGCTAGGACCTCTTCACATAGAAAAAAAGGCATGAAAAAAATGTAGCCAGTGTCCACAATGTGTTAGTATATTGGTTGGTGAATGCATACATATTGGAAAGGCAGTAAATAGCATTCAAGGGCATTTCACATGTGATTCAAAAAATATATATATTGCTTACTGCGATTTATGCACTTTACTTATGCAAAACCTCCAGAAAATTTAAAGAAAGGGTATATGAACATTTATTAGATATTAAGAAGTGTAAGACAACAAATGCCCCTTTTTTCTTAATTTGAAGTGTATGGTTGTCTGTCCAACTGCCAACACACGGGATCTACAGTTTGATTGTACTCTTCCCTATCAGACTGCAAAATGGTGACTTTAACTTGCCAAGGATGTGGATATTCTCCTTTCTGCCCTCCATCATATTTCTAACTACTTCTACTGTTAATATATCACTTGGAGAGTGAAGAAACATGGGAAAATAGAGATTTGGGATACCAAGTTCATAAATGAAGCTTCAATAGGTTCATACTGGATGGTGTTCAAAATCTAGATAAAAGAGGTCATGGCACTTAATTTATTTGTTTATTTGTCTACTTATTAATTTAAGGCAAGTAGAATGGACCCACAAGTTCATTTCATCTACAACCTTGTTACATAAGATAAATAAAATATCAGTATAATAAAGAATTAAGATGCAAATTACAACAGACTAGCAACAATTGTAACATACACAAAGAAGATATATTAATTTGCTTAATTTCAAATGTCATAGATCTGCATTCATCAAATAATATAAACTTCAATTAATTGTTTTGACACCTACAAACAATTTTCTGTTTAAGATCACCGCCCAAAATAAAATTGATATGCTGAAAAGTACATAGGGAGCTGATATTCAGTGGAAAGGTATTCCATAATATTGATACCTAGTAAGAATATACTTTTCAAAGTATTTTAAAGAATAGGGTGGAATATGTAGGTTGAAGAAACTGACAAAATATCAGCTTAAGCATCTAGTATAAAGTTACTTTCAAAGAAGAAGCCAAGAGGTGTAGCTTAAGTAATAATAATTCCATGAAGAAGGTAATCTACCTCTATGTGCAATTTGTAACATATTTGTTTTACTAATAGTTGAACAGTGATCATCTAACCTAGACAAATTGTTTGATGACCTACAGATTTTTTTTAATGACATTTCAGATCTGTGACCATTGGTGCAAGATCTAAGTGGGACTATTTAAGGCATTGAGAACCATACCTTTTCCTATAATGATTCTAACTTCTGGTGTTAACAGGTCAGCAATTCTGTAAAAGATAGCTTGAAAGATTTTATTCCATTGCTACCATAATTAAGATTTGAGGAGAAAATAATTTTCTGATCAAGATGGAATCGATTACTATGTAAATCATCTCCAAATGAAGAGTCAGTACTTAGGGATTTGAAAGCAACATGGCATTAATTTTGTTGGCCTTTAATAATAAATGTAGTGAAAAAAACAAAATACGGATCTCTTAATGTAGTGAATTAATTCAAAAGTGAGTAGCATATCAAAGTGGCATTTTAATGTGGACATTTAAAAGGCAGAAGAGGTAGAACTGAAACTAACCACATCATCATCAGGGATGTTAGGGACTGTTAATAAGAAAGAACTAATGCAAGTCATGATTAAAAAAATGCGTACAGAACTTTGTAGAATACTAATAGTTAAATTGTTAAAAATAGGATAGAGTTCCTTATTTAGACCTTGAATGCATGTTTACTAAGATAAAAGCATATCATTTTAGGCAAGGAGTGAAAACTTGCTTTTATGAATAAAATGTTCTATTGAATCGGAAGCTGTTATTAAGTCTATAAAGACTGTGGGAGTTAGTTTTCCAAGATCCATGATGATGAGTATCTGATAAGGCAGGGTGTATGGATTAATGTACTATAGCCTTTTCTGAAGCCATGATGTACATATTAACAAAGGTGAAAATTGTTGAAAAGTGAGGTGATGTTACAGGAAAACAACTATGCTACAGAAGGATGGGTTACCTGAAGCACAAGAATTCCATTAATAAACACATTCGCTCAGCTAAACATGTGTTTATTTACTATCTAGGGCTTTTACCCTGTATTGTAATTCTATCTTTTAAGGAATGCCGGGAAGAATCACAACAATTTTAAATGAAATGATGGTAGACCTAAAGATGAGCATCCTCTTTCATTCCTTGGTTTTATAACTTGCACTTTCCACAGATTTCTGACAAAAGGGACTCATACCCAGGATCATTTGATTAACAAATGTCATAAGGATATGACAAACAAATAAGCAAACAATCCTTCCACTTTGAGGATAGTCGACTATTGTGGGACAGGGACCTAGGGATATTGCAATAAGATGGTCAAAGGGACAAATTACTCTTCTCTTCAAATAACTGCATTTCTACCTCAGCCCTGGCCTTAAGGCAAATTTGTATAACTAGTATGGATTCCTGATGCCAATGTAAAGCTGATGAAGTGAGCTATAAGAACTTGCTGCAGGGCTGTCTAGAAGTTATTACATTTTGTCCAAAGATGAGGGAAATAGCAGTATGAACTACAGGCCACCCATAACCACCTATCAAAGAAAAGGCCACATGGATTTTATGCCTTTATTCGGCAACCCACGTTTCAAAGTTTGCACTGATATGGATAAGATAAGTAATGTTAACACTGGCAGATATATTTTTAGATATTGAAAGTATTGTACATAATACATCTCCAAAAATATGTATGTCAGTAAATACAAGGTTTCCCTTCTGGGGAACTGCTGAACTGAGTGCAATTTTTCACTTTTAGAAGTACCTGTTCTATTGTTGAGATAGCCCTGTGAGAGAGAGAGAGTGTGTGTGTGTGTGTGTGTGTGTGTGTGTGTGTGTGTGTGTGTGTGTGTGTGTGTGTGTGTGTGTGTGTGAGTGTGTGTGTGTGTGTGTGTGTGTGTGTGTGTGTGTGTGTGTGTGTGTGTGTGTGTGTGTGTGTGTGTGCATGTTTGTCTGTGTTCCCCTTTGTTTTTCCCATCTGTTTTTTCACTAGGAAGAACGGTTTTATGTAAGTGTCATCCTAGCTTAGATGTTGTTTTATCTTTATTCATTAATCGTACTACTATGTTTATACTGTATGTTGATACATGGTTACTGTTTCATTTCTAGTACATCATTTCTCTTCTATATATATATATATATATATATATATATATATATATATATATATATATATATATATACACATTTGGGACTTTTTCTAGAGTATTCTGATAGTGTCTTTATGAGATTTTAATACCAGTTACTGATTTAAATAAAAATGCTCCACTTTGTACATCTATAACATTGCCAAGTATATTCCCACCCACAGGGTTGCTTCCTGCATTTTTTCTTTCCTGGCACCTGACCTCTCTCCTGACCTGAGAGAGAGAGAGTGTGTGTGTGTGTGTGTGTGTCTGTGTGTGTGTGTGTGTGTGTGTGTGTGTGTGTGTGTGTGTGTGTGTGTGTGTGTGTGTGTGTGTGTGTGTGTGTGTGTGTGTGTGTGTGTGTGTGTGTGTGTGTGTCTGTAACTGCTTTTTAGGGTGGGATAAAATGAATACCATTTGTTTATGTTTTGTCCTTATTCAGCTGACACAGAAAGGAAGGTTTATCAGGTTGAATTAACCAAAAACTCTATATCATTTTGTAGTTCTAAATATATCCTTAAGCATAAGTAGCGCCCTTACTGTTCCTATGATAAGACCTATGAATGCCCCCAGTTGCATATAGTACATCACCACTAGATTGTGGTCTCCATTGTGAACTGAAGGAGTATTGCATCTTTTCAGCATACTACATCCTGATTCCTTAGGATTCTGCAGTTAAACATTATGGCGAGAGTCTGAGGCAGTACCCAAACATTCAGGTTACTGGGTTTAAAATGAGACACAGTTGATAGGGAGGTTATACACACTTGATTGACTGCTCACCCTACCAATGAAAAAATTAAGATGTCCTGACACAGTTTTTAACCATTTCCTATAGAATGACAAAAACAATCAAGAAATCTGTATTAGGTCAAGGAGGTTTTGTTATCTGTGTTCGAGCATGTTGGATTCCCACGAAAGATGTGGAAAATCTCAATAGGCTGATAGACATAGAAGGGTACTACTGGTGTAGGTCTTCAGCCCCAACATTTCAAAATGTGATCCAATGATCTCGAGCTGCTGGGGCTCCTCTTCATCTTCCTCCATCATGAGTCTGATATACAGCCAAATCCCCTTGCTGATGTGCCAGAGATAAGCAGAGAGAGGAGGAAGAGTTAGCAAAATGAAATGGTGTATCACAATGACTCACAGACTGTAAACAGTTACTAATTAAGTAGGAAAGTGTGACATCTCTTTGGTCAGAAAAATGTAAAATGCTTTGTGTCAAACTATATCTGTAAATTGCCACTAGTATTTTTAAACTTAAATATAGAACACTAGATATAAGCATCTGTTATTGCATATGCCACACACTTCTGGTTTTTAGAGATTCTTATGTCAGTTTCAGTTCCATGTTTGCTTTCATTATGGTAATTTGCAATATTTGCATCTTTATACAATGCTGCTTTTTAAGTATGATTTCTAAGTTAAAAGTTGTCACTGAGAAATGCAGTAAAATGGAATATCATGCATAAAGTCTTGCAACTAATTACAAATACCTGGAAAGATTGAGGAACTGATAGAAGAGAGACAAACTGACAGAAAAAGAGAGAGAGAAAGAATAAGAGAAACAGCATATCAATTTAAGATATTGCATGTGACTTTTTCAAACAATGACTATGTTCATTAAAAGAATATTAGGATAAAATGAAGATGAAGACTGCTAAGGCCAATAAATCCAAATGTGGTCCTTTTTAAGGACTGAACTTTTTGTTATAAATTATATTGGCAGCAGATAAAAATGGCTATAGTTATTCATTTAAACATTTGTATTTAAAATACAGTAAGAAAGTTGGGCAGATTCAATAAACCTTACATGGGCTCTGACCACCTACTGCATTCACATCAGCCACTATCTGCTGCTAAATTTTCATTCTGCCAGACATATCCCAATTCCCCTTCTCAATCAGAAAGGCACCATGTTGCCTAAATGTTTCTACAATTACTTCATTTTCAGGTTCACTGAAGGAGCTTTGTAGGGAGTGGGATGCCTGGGTGCTATAGTCCTAAGTGACATAAAATACAAAGGAAGGATTATACGCATAAGTATTACATAAATAAAAGTCCTGCTTCGATATAACACATAAAAGGTAGTATTTCACTATTACCCACTGGAAAAACATAAAACAGTTAAGATATTCAAATATAAAAAATGAATTGTGTGGTTGTAATATATTACAATTACACACAAAGCAAGGTTGGAGCTAAAACAAGCTGAGTAACAATAGCATATCTTGTTTGTGCCAACACGGAAATGCAACTTTGCTCCCTCACCCCCAAAACAACAGACAATTGACATATTTTGTTAACAAACCATCAGTGGAATGCTAAAAGTGCTATCAAATAAACTGCCTCTGAAATGTGTACACATTTACCACACAGAACATTCTGTTTTATGTAATTGACAGTCATGTCTACCTGTGGCTAGCACTCCCCTAGAGGTGTTTATGGGCCATCCTAGAAGGCTAACACCCCTGTGTCATTGACGATACAGGACATTTACAGTTCATGAGAATAACAGTAGAAGAGTGTAAAGAGAAAAACAGTTGTAACATTAGCACTTGTGATGACAGTTAATAAGGTTGTGCATCTGAGAAAGTAAAATACCCTGACAAACACACCTATGTCATCAGTACACTTCTAAGAAATGCATACAGATAAAAGTCGCATTTGCTAATGTATATATATATATATATATATATATATATATATATATATATATATATAAACAGATTACTCATACTGACATTTGAGCATATCCAGTATACAGCTGAAAAATGCAAGCATACCTTATCAAGATCAGTAGTCTTCTATGCGGATAAATCTGAAAGTAATATCTTCTTCTGTGTTATACACATAAACAAGTCTCCTCACCTTCATGTTCCCCTAGTTACATGATTCCCTTTTAATAGTGTAGATTCAGGGCTGTAAACATAGTGCAGGCAATCCTTCAGTGTTTGTTGACAATGGATTGCAACTGTGAATGATTACTGGTAGAGAGAAGGAAAACACAACAGCATTTCAGACTCCCATACCTCCAGTGGGTATGTCATCCATGTTTAACTTACAAAGCAACACACATTTCACAGTTTCTGTTCAGTAACATCCAACCTCTCCTTCATTTCTTGACAACTGTATATTATTGCCATTTAATATCCTCACACATTTTGAGGACAATAATATAGAATGCTTTAGAAACTGCATGTCTCAGATTACTGGTCAGATAAGACAAGAATGAGCAACATAGAGAGATAAGACAGAGCTGCATTTATACAAGCAACAGTCATAAATGGTTGTTTGATCACTCAGCGCACTACATCTAAAATTAAAACATGTACAAACAACTGTCATATGTTTTGTTAGTACTGTGGATGTTGTTGCAGTTGGTTGTATGTACAATGATTTTAGTTCTCTGTTGCAAAGCTGTTTGTGTGGCAAAGAGGAATAAGACACCCTTACTGTGTTTTGAAGATTCATTGGAGTGAGAGTTCAAATCCAGAGCTGTGTAAAAATATTTAGTGTACCAACTAAATTTTGTACTGTTGTTTATTTAATAGATTTGGTTTCTTTATTTTATCTGATTTTCCCTTTTTTATTTTTTTAAATGCCAGTGCTTGCTAGTTCACGGCTTAGCACAAACAAGAGAATGGAGAAACACAATGAATGTCAAGTTTAGCTGTGCTTATCTCGTTTGCATGACGCTTAGCAGTTCACATACCTGAACTAGTGGCCCACACATGAAGCAGACAGAACACCTGCACACAGGGCATAGACAGTATAAAGGTCAAAATGGATACATTGTTGCAGTTTTTGCTTTCCATCATGCAATATCACTAAGCAACATTGTGCAGTGGTTAGCAAGCTTCAGCAACACCTGCAACCATCAAACAACTGCAGACAGGATGCAGACAGTCAAAAATTTAAAATGGATACATTCTATTAATTCTGTGGGGCACTACACAAACACGGTAAGTGGCGCTGTACAGTGGTTAACACACAGAAGTTAAGAATGAATAGGGAATTATGCAACTGCTACTTAGCTATTCCTGTGGCAGCAAGTGTAAGTGTAGGGCTGTAATACATATGGTCATGGGTTCTAATAAAGGAAGTGCAACATATTTTTACTGCTGTGACGGTTCAGTTTATAGTAAAGAAGAAGAAAATATACAAGTGTTATTTCAATGTTCCTGTGGCAAAACGTGCAAGTATAGGGCTGCCATATACATGGTTATAGGTTCTAATACATGAAATTCCAGACATTTTACTGTTGATCCATTTCACATTATATTAAATATTACTTATAACACTTTATACATCATTATAAATAGTGGAGCTGATATAAATTATATGAATGAGGGATAAGACACCCTTACTGTGTTTTGAAGGTTCAGATGTATGACTGAGGGTATACTGTTTACTATGTTTCTGTAAGTTTAATTCTGATATCTGGACTTGGATGGCCTTCACACTTAAATAAGACACATACACAAATTACTGTATACACAATGACCTTGTCAGATGACATACATACATGGCTAACACTTCAGTCTGTTATCTGTATTTATAAATGATTCATTACTATGTCTGAGACACACTTCTTTTGTGGCAAAGATAGAAAATCACAGCTGTAAAAGAAAATGTGTTGTCCCTTATGCATAGGTTTGAATTTCACACTGTAAAAATCAATTTTAGCAGTGTGTAAAGTTAAACAATCATGTGTCAAGTCATGAAATTTATGCCCCAGTGCATGTCTGCAAACTTAAATCACCTAACAGTTACAGCAGCAGACACCTTTCAAACTAATGTGAAGTGTCAGATTAACCTTCCAGTTTCAAAAAATTGCTTTCCTGTCTGGTACTGTTTCTCTCTGCTGAACATCACACAAATGCAGTTGGCATTGTTTCTCTGGTTTGCTCACTACCATTAGATGCGATAACAAGAACTGGCAGGAAATCATTATTCACTATTGCTATTGCTTTGGGATTAGCTATGTCTGATGTTGGGGGAATTTCTCAATAATACCTACATGGCAGATTGTGTCCAAACCCTAGGCCATATCAAGATAGGCAGTATGCATTGTCTTACTTTCATCCAGGCCTATCACATAGAATCAATGGGCTACAAACAACATCACAGATCACCTATAGTGTGACTCAAAACATAAACCTACCTGACCCAGTTGAATACACACTTCAACACACAATTCACATGAACAATATTCCCGTAGAAGGGTGTACATCAGTGTGCAGCTGTCTGAGTTGGGGGGACACCACCTGATGCATGCATGTACTGACACATCTTGACTCTCCTTATCTGTGAGTTACACCGACATGTCATCATGGACTTTTTCTAAATGGACACTAGTAATATCCCAGCTGTGTACAACAGACATGTGTGAGTTGTTAATGCTACTTTCTGTCACATTTCAATTCCTCACAGACTGCAAGATCCTAAGGCTCTTCTAACTCCTTCTCTGCTTCCCTACCATATCCTTAAGCTACTGCTCAGGCTTTATTGCTTCTATTATTCTTAACTCTCTCTCACTGTCTATCTGCATCACTAACTTTCTGGCTGCTATTTTCCCAACTGAAACTAACATTCTATTTTGCTTGTACTATTACAGTCAATGTCATACAATGCACTACCTACGTACTACTTTTTTGGACAATGTCTACATCATGTATGGTGAGAGTGACTATTATTGTCTGTAGTGTTTTGACTGTATAGAATAGTCTAGATGTGTAGTAATATATTTCAACATCTTGTAGTAGTTTGTTCTTTCAACTTAGTTTTTGTATAGTATTTCTAATGTAATTTTTATTGTATTGGATTATACTGTATTTGTATTGTACTGTATGTGGAACTTTTCTCCCCGGGCCTCTGCTGAAAATGGGTTCTGTAGACCTAGTCAGTCCACCCCGGTAAACAAATGTCAAATAAAATAAAAAGATAAATACACCCATGTTTGTTACATCTGATAGATGCCCTTAAAGAGGTCATTGAGGGCATGCACGATGAGAACACTATCATCTTGTGGAACTTGACCAAGCCCAGGCATTTAACACAAATCCACATAGGTATTCACTCAACACTGGGAGATGTGGCCATAAACACCTATATCACCAACTGGGTAGATCACTGTATCACATATGTGGCATCTAAATATGCTGAAATCTGTGAAGTGATGTGTATCTCTAGTCCAGTGATCATGTCCATACATCAGGGTTGTCTTCTAGGCCCTTTCCTGTCCATTCTTTATGTCACAGACTTCAAGAATGACATACACATACTATGTCCAAACAGCTGTCTGGAGAACTACAGATCATGTGCAATCATTGACTCCAACTGTGATATTACTATAATATAGACAGTAACAACATACACCAAATATTGCTGCAATAGCAATGACAACACATGATATGAAACAAAAACATGGGGGAATTTGTTACATTACGAAAACAAATACACCACCCAAGGATAAATCAAACATCACACTCTATAAGCAAACTAATTGGTATATGACCTGTGTCCTGTGGCAGATGGTATGTGGAACATCCACCAGCATGTGACCACAGTGGTGACTACTCCTTTATGTGTAACACAACTACTGGGTATGTGCAGGACATCCTCATCAAAGGCCATAATACCTCCATAATTCACAGCCTTCACCATACCAATAGCTAAGTACAATGCACCTTTCTTCAAGTGTCTCCCTACACATCTTCCAGTGATGTGTAACTGAAGTGTACCACCTTTGCCACAGTGAGCTGTCACACACCTTATTGGACATATCTAGATATTCTTTTTATTCTATAAACATTACTGTCTGATGGTGTAGAGCCCCCGTCAAGATGTTATACCAGATGCATGTGTGATACTTGTTCCGGTGATGCACACAGTACATACATAGCGGTTTGACAACATTGATGGCATGGGTTACTTTCATGAAAGTGTGGATTGTGCCATATGCCATGCACACCAGTAAACTAGCCTGTATTTTTCATAAGGTCACTACTAACACTTCCAGCAGTGTCAGGAAGGTGTGCTTGATTACCCTCATAAATTGCTGACATGTTATAATAGTTGTACAAATGTGTTCATGAAGAACCATCTATGATCACTCAGAATCACATATGTTGTGTCAGAGACATGGGATTACTTGTGGTATTATTCTGATATTGTCCATGATTGTGTGTGCTTCTTTTACTGTTGTCCATGAGCCTGTAACTGTGTTCCACTTGTTGGAAACCTCTGTTGACATCACAATCATATTCAGGCAAATCAGTTTGCACAGCTTCACAATATGCACCCAACCCTAATTGTATATGACATCCCTGATAGATTTCCTCTCCATTGTTCATGTCAGGATGTTTATCTCATAAAGACATCTTCTCCATTGTTATGTCACCTATATCACCTTTTGCGACAGTCACATAATATACATTTTCACTGTGCAATATGTACTCTACCATGCTGATATGTGATTAGTACTCCTGCTACAACTGTCTTACATTTATATGCCCTTATCTGCTGTACATTATGATGTTTCACCTGTCCTCTTTCTTTGTATTCATTCCTACAATTCATCTCTGTGTCCCTATTCAATACACAGACTTCCCCTGACTGTTTATTTTAAGTGGCAGTCCATGTACCCTAGCAGATCATTTACACAACTTTTGTACAGAATGCCTAGATTGGGATTTCATAATACTCTCCACTGTATACATTGTCCTGTACTGTGTTTGGACCATATACATTACTATATGATAAACCCTGGTAATCACTGTGGCATTCCATGCAATCCTGCTAACCTAGTGCCGGCCATGAAATTGTTCTTGTTTATGTTTAAATACAGTGTGTGGCATGAATATGTAATCCCTGCTGTTGCTCACCAAGCAAGCACATCAACTCCATGTAGGCTTCACATGAAACCTACACAGAGTTTATTGTATTTTAATCTAAAAATAAAGTAGCTAAATTATTCTTTGTACCTTTGTTACTATTACTTAGATGTTGTATTTTCATATACCCCCTTTAAATATGGCATCCGATTTTTTACAGGCAATAAAAAGAGAGCTTAGCAGTATTTAACACCACTTAAATGCTTTTCTCTACTTATATTTGAAAGGAATTATACAAAGCCATATGACCATGTTAAATGCAAACAGTACTCTCACCCAAAGCACCATTTTCAATGCAGACGATATTGTAGCCTTTTTGCTGCATGGCACTGTTCAATGACAGATAACTATGAGTGTATGTGACTGGAAACACATCCAGGATACTTCCACAATGTTGTAGTTAATGTCTACTTAATTTTTTTATTTACTTGTACCCTCTATCAATTATGCAGCTGCAACCTCTTCATGGAGAGCTATTTTACCCTTCAAATGCATATGGTCTGCTATTGCCTCTGTACCTAGATAAAATATGATTCTAGGTACCATATTTTTACAAATCTATTATCATTTCCATTTTAGATGTTATAAAATATAATGCAAAACAAGATCTAGGTATTATTTAATTCAGACAAATGCTAATGGTTGTTACCAAATGTTTTATCAGCAAATATCTTCCAGCTGAAATTATGTTTTTATATGGTACTATCATATCTATGTTCATATTGAAATGATTGTACAAGTAGAAAGGAGACTAAATTCCCACTTCTACTATGTTCTGCACAGTTAAGATAGCAATTTGCAATTTATAGAAGGGAAAGAAAAAAATAATTTATTATATTCCATTTCACATCAAAGTTAGAAGTGTACTCATCATTTTCAGAAAATTATCATATTCATTCAATACAAAGTGAAAAAAGAAAACTGGACTAAAATTATATTCTGTTATTTAGTATTTTACCAGCCAGATTATTTTGTTTCTTTCTTTTTTTTTTGAAAAAAACATGCTTTTAACAGTTGTTGAGCTATGACTTACAAACAGCTACACTCCCTATGAGGCTCATCAATAAATTGTGAGAATCTTTTTTTTTAATCTCTCTCAAAAAAATCAGCCTGTGCTGGAAAGATTGATTTGATTTTAATTTGCGAGTAAGAGGCATGCCATCATATTCTGTTTCCTCAGACTTTAATGAGATGACAAGAGAACTAACAGGCAGAAATCAGATCTAAGTCCAAATTTAGCTGGCTAAGGTGAACTGTTACAGGAAACAAAAAAAGGGAAGAAATCGACTAAAGATTTTTCATTACGGCCAGCTAATTGTCATGAGTTCTGGACTTAACTGTTCAGGCATAGAGTTAAAAACCTTAATTATATTGTCACCTTTATCCCTCAGTTCTCCTGCCCACAAATGAATCCATTTACTCTAATTGCTGCTGATGGGAAGAAATTGATGGCAGTCCCAGGGAGATGTTATAAAAAAGTGCACCAGTCAGAAAGGAAAGAAAAATTCCTGTGAGGCAACACTGTCATTTCTACACAGCTGGATAACATCGACATTGCAGGACAGTTGCATATATGAAAGAAAATTAATGAGACAAACAGTGGTTTGATAGCTTTCATATTCCAGCTGCTATAGGCATGGTGTTACTTTCATAAAAACTAGTTCAGGAACTAAAAATATTTGAAAGGGACACATAAATTAGACATCAGTAATACCTGGCTGGAGCCAGAGATCAGTGCTCTTCACAGGAAAAGAAAACCCACTGAAGATTAAACCAGATTCTCACACTTTGGCTGAAAGAGCAGTGCTTGTTTGTGTTTCATTGCTGCTAGAACAGTGATCATCTGTAATGTTTGAAGCATTTCGCAATACCAAAAAATGGTATTTCTAGAGTACATATTCATTTAAGTCTCTAATAGTTTGAGACTTCCTTTTTTACTTGCTAGCGAGGTGGGAGACTATATGAACATTTCCTTATTTATGAGGTTACTAGTTGAATAAATGACTTGCTTGTAGTTACATAGTATATATTACAGGGGACAGAAGGATCTGACACCTGGACTGAAGGAAGCAGCACACTAACAGCTCAAAACCTTAACCCTCTGTGCTACCTGTCAGGCTTAGTTTCTTCCTGTCTCCACAATAACCTGGAAGGTAGATAAATAAGGAATATTAAAATAAAAGTTGGTATAGCAGGATGCATGACAGAGCTTAAGTAATTCCACTTGGCTAAACTGATCAACTGACCGCCTACGTTAGGGTTTTGTCCTATCCCAATGTGCCACAATCTTAGAACAAATTGTATAAAGTCTGTGGTGTTAGGGCAAAGCTGCATGCATGGTGCTATATATCACCTTCCCTCATAGAAACATGACACTTTGCATAGTAAGATATTCCCCCTGCTTTTGCTTCTCTCATTTTTTGACAAAATGGCTGTACATCAAATGATATACATTCGTGAGAGTTATCAATTACCTGAGATTTTAAGCAGAAAGCAAAGTGGTTGTTTTTTTTCAGATATACAGAACAACAGGATTCAAGAGTACATGATGAAACCTATGGGTCTGCATGTGTGGAACAGGGAGCTAAAAGAAGGATTTTAGAAATTATTTTGATAACTGAGTTATCAACATACATAAATTAGAATGGTTAAACTATACATGCAATTAACACAGAGAGGTATTAGTGAAGGAAGGAGGGAGGATGACTTATAATCTGTAATGGGCTGAAAACCATTGTGACTGGCCCCCTGCTTCAGGCAGTTTTTCTTTTTCATATTACTATCTCCAGGATATAACATGTGTGATGATTCCTTATGTCTATTCAGTATTCAGTACTGAACAACTTCTCATTTCCAGGTGAGGCTTTGGGAGAAACAATAAAATCAAAATATCACACAAGTGGAAGTAGCAAGGGGTCCAGGGAAGTAAATATTGTGGGAAGAAATAGCCAGGGAATTGTTATGGCTAGGCATGTATAGGCCCTAGGGCCGATGGCTTAGTATCACCCTATGAACCTATAAACATACCTAAAACAAATTGTCCACTTTTATTAAGCATCTGTTTAGGTTGTTTGATTCTGATCTCCTGCCAAGGAGAGTGCCATATAACTTGTTTGCAGTTAAAATCTTTCTCTAGAGGCTCATTTATCTGTTTAAAACTTTCATTTAAAGGCTCACTGCTGCTTTTCTGCTGTGAGAAACATTTCTGCAGTTTGTTACTACCTAAGTAGTGTGGATATTTGTAGCATTGTCCATATTCAGGCTTGTGTTTGGGCCTAGTGTTTGTGGAGGCTGTGTGTCTGAGCACATGTTCAAGGACATCATGGTTTAGCCAAAGCTATTAGGCATTTCAGTGAGAGAGGATTGTTTATGGTCATTGGCTGACTGGGGTCACCTGGACTACAGCTTAGAGTAAGCACCTCATTGGTTCTTTTGAGCTTTTTTTTAAACGTGTCTCAGGTTTCAACTTTCTGTTACCTAAGAAGTTAAGTTTGTGAGTGTTTCTGCCATTTCACACTGAGCAAATCCAAGGAAGGACACTGAGCAAACTTGGATCTATAATATATAACATTAAGTATCCTGTTTTTTTTTTTTTTTGCTTATTTTTTCGAGTTATTTATAGCACTTTGTCTACTGCATACTTTTCTAGCTAGTTTCACTGTGTGTGAGGTATTAACTGGAAATTGTCCACCTTTATTAAGCATCTGTTTGGGATATTTGATTTTGATCTCCTCCCAAGGAGAGTTTCATATAACTTGTTTGCAGTTAAAAGCTTTCTCTAGAGGCTCCTTTATCTGTTTACAAATTTCATTTAAAGGCTCACTGCTGCTTTTCTGCTGTGAGAAACATTTCTGCAGTTTGTTTCCCACCCTTCCTCCATATTTGTATGCTGCCCTCATAGTCAGTGGCTTTGCAGTTGCCAGCCCCTACCGTAAATTTGATCTGGGACACTCTTCCCAGTCTAGTGTTATTATCTCATTCTACCTAATAGAGGGAGAACATTTGATAAGGCCAATCCACTTAGTTTCTGCTCTTCCTTTCTCTCTTTCCACTTAAAAAAAATAAATACATTTTTCTAAGCTTGTTTCCTGCCTTTCCTGTAGGTAATCTAGTCTGGATACAGATTTGCTGTGTCCAGGACTGTTTGTGGGCTTCTAAGCCTCCAAGCATTTCTGTGTTGGAGGGAAGCCTTCTAGCTTAATTTTGTTTCTTAGAACTAGCCAGTTTTTTAGTTTCAGCAATCAAGTTTGTTTCTTTGAGCTCAGCACTTATTCAGACTTTGTTGTAAGCACTAAATAAGCTACAAATTACTACAGCACTCAACTTTTCTCACTTGTCTAGAGGAAAACAGTTTCTAGTACTTAACAAATAAGCACCTATCCAGGCATGTCTAAGGGTCAGCTCCCGGTGTTTTCTCCTGTCTACCTGATGAATCTGGGCAGCTTGGGGCAATGCAGCAATTGCCTCATGTACACAGACAACCCTCTCCTCCTACCACCCAACACTATAACCTGTGAGAGATGCACTTATATAGCCAAACTGGAAGCAAAGCTCTCTTCACCCAAGACTAGACTAGACAGTCAAATTGAGAAGGTAAACACTTGCACCACACCACATCCATCACATAGTCCCTCAAAACCTACACCACCAAAACACACACATAGAAACACAAAACACACACCTACATTTGTGGAGGCTCTCAGTAAAAACCTGCCCAAGCAATAGGGACCTCCAAAGCAGAAACACAAGCAACCTCCACCCCCCAACACAATCCAAATGACACATAGCCCACAGACTCAGTGTGCCACTCAACCACAGCCCATAAGGCATAACAACGTACCCAACACTCTAGTCATAGGTGACTCTATAGTCAGGCACACTGATGTTCCACTCATCAGGCTAAACAAGGAGAAAGTTACTGTTAGCTGTCTGACGGGTGCCAGGATCCACCACATAATGCATGCAGATGGGTCACTCTACAACAAGTGCAAATAGGACTCTGTCATTGTCCATGTTGTTGTGAATGACCTGAGACGTACCTCCCTGGACTACATGAAAAGGTAAATGGAGGTGCTGTCCGATCTTGTAGCCCAGGCAGGTATAACCCTAGCCCTGAGTAGCATCCTGCCATCACCCTGAATGATACCATAGTACAAAGACAAAATGATTGACTTCAACAATTGGCTAAGCTTCTGGTGTCATTCTAAGGGGATCCAGTATCTGTCTGCCTGGGATGACATGATTGACAAACCATGATGCTTTGCCATAGATGGCCTGCACCTGTTGCCCCTGGGATTCTGGATACTGGCTAAGGCTCTAGCCACCCCTATGGCGCCCTTTGTAGGAAAGGTTCAAATGACAAATTCACCACCATAACAGGTACAAGCAAGCAAAATCTGAGGGTATTGCTACTCAGTGCTAGAAGTCTAAACCTCAAAATGTACTCACTCGAGGCACTCCTTAAAATGGAGAACATCGACATCTGTGCAGTGACAGAGACCTGGTTCAAGACACCAGAGAGTACCCATGCATTACCAGGCTATAATTCATACCACACCTTTTGGCCACTTAACCTGGACCGAAACACTAAAGGCGGAGGCGTGTCCATATTCATTAAGGATATTCACACCTCCAGGCTAGTTGCGCAGCATGATGCATCCGAGATTATCCAAGTGCAGCTAACTCTTTGCAAGACCACAATCCAAATTGTAGCTTGCTACAGATCCCCCGCCATGTCCCAGAATTACCACTCCTCATTTCTTGCTACACTGGAAAATATTAGGGTACAACCTAACACCCTAATAATGGGCAATTTCAACTACCCCACCATTAACTGAGAAAACTACTCATGTACCAACTCTTGTGCTCACCGTTTTCTGGAATTCATAAATTCCAATACCTTGGATCAACTTATCCACACCCCCACCAGGGGCAGCAATATCCTAGACCTGGTTATTACCAACATGGGCAACTGGTGCTCCACACCAGAGGTCAATTCCTCGTTGGTCAGATCCGACCACAAGCTAATCACCCTAGACATCCACATCCCTCCCCACCCCCCATTAGGGAAACCACCGTAAAAAATTTCTCCAAAGCCAACTTCACGCTTCTTAAGACAGAAGTGGCAAACTTCACGACACCCATGCTGACAGACAATAGAGGTATGACAGCTGAATCCTACTCAAATGCACTTTATAAGCACTTACACAAGTGCATGGATCATGCAATCCCTAACAGAACCAAGATGCTATCCTCCAAAAAAAGGAAGCCAATCTGGTGGTCCCCTGCCATAAACAAACTCTACAACAGAAGAAAGAAACTGTTGCAAAAAAGAGTAAAATCCCATAATTGGAGGAACTCCCTGGTCAGTCTCAGTGAGAAGCTGAGATCCCTCATAAAATCTTCCAAACTAGTTATGAAAACAAAATCACCACTGACTCTAAAGACAACCAGAAAGCATTCTATAGCTATATCAAGAATCTCAATGGCAACACTCAGATCTGCTCTGAGTTACAGCACAATGGCACTAAATATACAGAACCAACTGATATTGCCAACATCCTGGCAGATAGGTTCAGTGCTAACTTTACCCCCCTCTCATCCGCTAAAGGGTCTATCTCTATACTGGAAGAATGCAAAGTTCCTCTAATCACGGCTGCACAGGTAAAAAACACACTCTCCAAAGCCAGGAACACAGCATCCATGGGACCTGACAACATCCCAGGCTGCGTTCTACATAAACTACAGAACAAACTGGCACCCCACCTAAGTACCATGTTCAATCATAGCCTCACCTCAGGCTATGTGCCCACTGAATGGTGAACAGCAATGGGTATCATACTCCACAAAGGGGGAGCTACCATGGACCCCCGAAACTACTGCCACATTAGTCTGACGAGCCTTGTCTGCAAGGCTATGGAACGTATCATTGTGGAACTTATAAACAATGACACTGGTAATCTCCAAACTCAGGACACCACCCAGTTCGGGTTTGTAAAAGGCAGATCATGTCTCCTAAACCTGATACACTTCTTTGAAGCAGTCACCAAAGCTGCAGATGAGGGTAAGGTGGTTCTCACAGCCTATCTAGATATCACCAAGGCTTTTGAAACCATCCCCTTCTCTGGAATTATAGATAAACTCACTAAACTAGGTGTAAATCCCTATGTCACAAGATGGGTTGCCAAATGACTCACTGACAGAACCCACACTGTGAAAGTAGCAGACTCCAAATCCAACTTTAGACCAGTGACAAGTGGAGTACCACAGGGTTCAGTCCTGGGTCCTCTCCTGTTTGGTATCTACTTCTCTGAAGTACAGGCTAACACAGAAGGTCTTTGGCTAATGAAGTTCGCAGATGACTGCAAACTTGGAGCCATAATCAAAACTCCAAAAGATGTGGACATCCTACAAAAGGGCCTCACTGAGACAGATGCCTGGTGTCAAAGCCATGGCCTCAAGCTCAATGCCAAAAAGTGCATTGTCATCCCTTTTGGTAAAAACTCTGTACCCATGAACTACCACATAGGCAGTAGTCTACTTAACACCAAAAGTGTGATGAGACCTTAGGATACAGGTGGACAGTAGTCTCTCCTTTGATAATCACATCACCACAGTAGTCAGAAAATCCTTCTACGTGGCACACCTCATCACAAAAGATTTCTCATCCAGGAAAAAACAGGTCATTGTTCCCCTCTACTCGTCACTCATTAGACCCATTATAGAGTACAATGCCCCTTTTGGTATGTACCTCACAAGACATCTACAACAACTGGGAAGGCCGCAGAAATACCTCACAAAGAGGATTACTGGCCTCAAACAGATGCCCTACGCAGACCGTCTAAAAAATCTGCAGCTTTACTCTGTCGCATATCGCCTACTCAGAGGCAATCTCTGCCTAACATACATAGCTATGTCAAACCCAGAGCTGTTGGACATGCTCCACTTAAAGAAATCCCAATCCCTCTGAGCTACACACTCTAGGGACCTAAACCTTGTCACCACAATAAACAGAACATGCTGGAGGGATAGATTCCTGTCCCAGAGACTTCCCATACTCTGGAACAAACTACCTATCTATATCAAACAAAGCTCCTCATTAGCACTCTTCAAGAAAATTTTTGATGATTGGATGGGAGATAGGAAATTCACCCCGGGGATCACTTCTGTGGCTCTGCTCGACAGTGGCACAGGAAATTAATTTCTTGGGTCGTGAAAGCCAGGGTACCTTTTGGCTAGGTTTATATAGGCCCTAGGGCCAATAGCCTAGTACCTACCTATGAACCTATGAACCTATAATTTCTTTACAATCATCAAATTAAAATAAATGCTAACATTTATAAACTTGTACATTTATATTTGTTTGATGGTAGAAAGAAACAAATAGCTACTCTGGTCTACCATTTCAGTGAATTTAGCATTCTGCCTTATCTTTCCTTTTTCTCATCCTCTTTCTTCATTATCCTATACCATATTATATGCCTGAATGGATTCTTTCTCCACATCTCATTCTGGTGGTTCATTCCATGACTATACAACCCTTTCTTTGAAAAACATCTTTCACAGAACCAGTAGATAATCTCTACCATCTGCTGTCTGTGCCCTGTCTTCCCCTTTCCTTCTTGTTTAGGATGACATCTTCATGTCTTCCTGACATGTTCTTGTGCACTCATGTCATGTCCCCCCCCAATTTCTTACAGTCTTACTGTGTCTAGTGAAAAGAGTTTAAGCTTCTTATGTCAGTAGTCATATCCTTTCCCCTCTGACCTACGACCATTTGGTCTTTCCTCTGAATTCATTGCAGTAGATTATCTCTGTCCTTTATGCATCATCAGAATGTAGGCTACTTCTCACCCATGCTATTAACAGTACCAAATTTTATATTTTAATTTATCTTTTGTGTTTTGTTTTCATGGTAAGAGCATCCCTCTATTTTTTTTTGTACAGTTGCAACCTCTGCTGTGACTTTGTTAAAGGATGACCCCACAATGACCCAATAGCTAAGCTAGGTGTACAGACTTCTATATGCAAGTTACTTATAATATTTACTTCTTGGAAACGCATGTTGACAACAAGGCTTGCAGGTCAAATGCATTAGGTTGAAAATCAACATACATATGGGTATTATGTTGAAACCCCACTGTTAGAAAGTAACTTATCTTCTCAAAAACCTTTGACTACTCAGAGTGTTTTGTTGCTACATGTAAGCCACTGCCTGGAGCCTTTCATGACATTGCTACATGGATGAGGTCATAATGAAAAACCTGAGCAGGCAAGTAAAAATAAAATGTTAAAAAAATCCAGTTTTCTTGCTTTACAATATAAATGACAATACCAGCATGTAGACCATGAATAGAAATTACGTTCAGTATTAAGACAAATGTATGAAAAAGTTGATAATACTATTTGTCCACTTTGCAACTTTGTGTGTTTCATCACATCTAAATTCACTAAAGGCTTAGCCAGATAAAACTTACAATACCTTTTTTTCACCTTTAAATATCTCACTCTCTATGTATGTATATATATATATATATATATATATATATATATATATATATATATATATGTGTGTGTGTGTGTGTGTACATTGTTAGAGGTCGCTATAAAATATGTACTGCTTCTATACAGAGTCATGTTAGAAATGTCAGGATTCAACTTAAATTTTAGCAAACAGGTAACTCCATTACACACAAAATGGTAGCTCAACATAAACAATATTAACACTTTAAGCATCTCACACCCAAATGACTACTGTTTAGGATTGCAGTGCATTGTGGTACAACTGATTCTTAAAGGGCAACACCAACCATTAGTATTAAAAGGGCAATAACAATATGCATATTTACATAATATAAACATGCATTATAACAGCTTAATTTGTTTTTCTCCAGATTTACTCCCTTTGCTTTCAAAAAAAATCTAATTTTTTTCATGAAATAATTAAGAATATGCAGCTACACATTTACAATATATACTTAACACCCTGGACTGAACCTTCAAAACAGAAGACATGGAACATAATTTAAAAAGCATGCAAAATTTATGAAATGTGCATTTGCAGTTATTTGACTGCCCCAAAGACTGAATTTATGGCTGGTATCACCGAGGTAAAGGTATGAGCTTTCCACTGCAGGACACCTATGGACTACTTGAAGTCTGGCTAGAACCAAGCTGGGAACCTATAAAAATAAAACTTTGGACATTGATTAAATGTGTACAGTCACTGGGCAAAACAGAGTCAACTGGCTCAGGCATGTTATTGCAGTGGATGGACAGTACCCAGTCTGTCTTCACATGTAGTTGAACTCAAACTTGCACACTTATATCAAATATTTAGTTGGTTGATAGTAAAGTAATGGATTTACCAGCATAGATCTGGTTATTCTCAGCTAACATCGATCTGACTGGGTTTTTTTTAACCATGCTTTCAGGCTGACACTCATAAGGAATTGATTAAATATGTCATCTATTGCATATAACTATGGTACCATCTTTACTATGCATGTAGGATGTGGTTATGTGGTCCACTGCACTGTTACACCTATTGTGTCCTACTTTTTCTCCACTTCCGACTTCAAACAGACAGCTTGATCAGTTTGTAGAACCAGTAGTAACCTTGCACAATACCATTGGTCATAAAACATTTTGCATGACGCTTTTGCTTTTTCATCTGTAAGTTTAACTATATTATACAAAATAGCTCTTAGCTCAAGTTTTAACTCTAATGTTGGCATGTCAGTTCTTATTTGTCTTTAAAACATCAACTGTGAAGGACATGCTCCAGTGGCACTATTTGGAGAAGCCCAATATGCCATTAGAGCTTTATGTAGCTCAGATTGTCTTAATATCCTTTTGGTTGTTTGCGCTGCTCTCTCAGCTTCACCATTTGATTTTGGATAGTGAGGACTCAATGTAATATGTGAAACGGTAGTCAGCCAAAAATGCTGAAATTCACTAGACATAAACCATTTACCATTGTCTGTAAGTAGTTCTTTGGGTAAACCATACCTTCCAACAAAAATGTCACAGGATACCTTCTCCTTGAAAAGAACCAGACACCAGGCAGGATAAGGTTATAAGCGGTTTTGTTCCCTTTATTCACACTCAGTATAGATAAAAATGGTATAAGTGGTTGAATATAGAAGCAATTAAGTTAGTATCTAATATATGTATTGTTATTTATAAATATATTTTCTTAACAGATGAAATTTTTATTATAAATGTGTTTTTTATAGAAGAACTATTCATGTAGGATACATAGCTATATATTTTAAAGAAAGAACATTTTAATGTGTTTTTAACTTGAGAGCACACTTAACTAATTGATTCATTTACGTTAATTAATTGTGATTAATGAATTGAATTGTATATAAAAAGGGGGGGTGTAAGGTTTTGTATCTGATGAAGTTCCGTTTGTGCTGAGTGTGAATAAAGGAAATGAAAACGCTTATAACCTTACTCTGTCTGGTGTCTGGTTCTTTTCAAGGAGAAGGTATCCTGTGACATTTTTGTTGGATTATTTGCTTTTATGTGTTTTATTATTGTGACGTTCAGTACACAGGATACTTGATCAAGGAAAGACTTTGACACTTTTTTGGAAGTTGGCTCTGAAGAGAGAAACTACAAGCAAGTATTTTTTGTGAATCATAGACTGACCAGTGTTTACTGACAAGTTCCTGGCAATGGATAAGTCTGTGGACAATATTAGCAATGATGACAGTGTAAGTCTTACACAGCTTTTGGCTTTAATGTCCCAAATTAATACTAAAGTTGATTTAGTATGCTCCGGTAGAGCAAAAGAAATTCATACTGCTAAAGAAATGAATGTTAATAACTGTATTGCCATTGAAAAGTCTCCCAGTGAGTTGCAGGAAGCTAGAACATCCTACTTGGGGGCGGTACAGAGAGATGTGAATACCATTGGAGTAGGCAAAGTGAAAGAAAAAGGCTTTGAACCAATGGATGATGAAGAATTCCTCTCCTGGCTGAACAGGGAACCAATACCATCATGGGACAGATTCGGGGGCCAGCCAAGAGAAGGTGGTCATGATCCTGTTTCCAATTATAAGCATTAAATCTACAAATTGGAAAAAAAACTGAAAAAATTCAGGGGATTACAGCTTGACAATATGTTTTTCAAAGACTGCATATGCCTGAGAAGAGTACCGAAGGGGCTAAGAATCTATAAGTTCCCTAATAACATTCAGAGAGGTTCGGTCCTACACCGGGAACTTTTAAAACTGTTTGACCAGACAGGCATTGACTTTATGCAGTTACTAATTAAAGACAGTGCTAGAATAATGTGCAGATTGAAAGATGAAATTGTGACATTACAAAGAGAAATAACTGCTGATAGCCTCTTTGAGACAAACAAAGGGGTTTATTCCACCATCTTCCCGAGGGTTGAGCAACACGAAAATAACATTAAAATGAAAAAAGAGAAGAAGCTGAAAAGAGACCAGGAGGAATACGAGCAGAAGAGGGTGTACCTGATTCCAGGTGCAGGTGGTCGGCCAAGAGTTTCCTTCGTAGAAACGGATGAAGAAGTTGTGGAAATTTTGCCAGGAGATGAGGTTGACAAAACTGAGGTATTTGGTGAGGAAAGGACTAGTTTAGAACAGGATTTCTGACCTCTGCCAAGGAGGTCTGCATGGCTGAAAAGCAAGTATGGTTCCTGGACACCCAGAAACAACAACAACAACAAAAAACAGTATTGGAGAGACTATCGTGGATAACAAGGGGGCCAAAACAGAAGGAAGGGGAGACCACCACTACCACCACAATCATTCTACCAATGGTAAGGCCATCTCAGTTTGATGTTAATGACAACTTGAAGTATTTTTCCTAACTGTTCTAGTACTAAGGTGATGCATAAGACTGTTGGTGATACATTTATGGGGAAGACTGATTATACAAGAATCAAGAATAAAACAAATGAATGGTCACCTGTGTTTGGTGGAAATAACAGCACTGAGTGTTATACTGACTTTCCTTGTACTGTGGTATTTCAAGACAGGGGTGTAGCTAGGATTTTCAAATTTGTACTGACAGCTCTCAAACTGCTACCCCCCTCCCCAGCCAAGCTACGGCCATTCTCGTAATTCACAGTTCGCTCTTTTATTGTCGATGAAGAGTCATTTGCTGTAATGCCTCTTCAGTAATATAATATAAATTCACTCAAACGTGGTTCCTTGAATTGAAAATGAACCTGAAAGTCAGTTCTTTGAAAAATGCAGCATGGTAGTTGGGGTAGAGGACTCATGCTTTTGTTTGCTGTAGCTAAGGTACAGGTTTTGAGCTTGAGTAAATTACTAACCACCTGCTACCCCTAACTAGGGTGTTTCATTCACACACACACCCCTACCTACCTCTTAGTGCAAGAAATATGGACAAAGCCTAAAATAAACAGGGACAGATATTAAATAATGCTCTCGTGAACTTAGAAAGTTGCTAGAATAACAGGATTTGTGCTAGTATGAGAAAGTTGCTAGAATAACAGGATTTTATTTATTTAACATCTGCTGACTGGGAAAGTCCAACTAGGTTCCACAGATCCTGTTTTCAGCAGAGGCCCAGGGAGAAATGCACTAGAAGCATGTCTTTAGAATGTGAGAGGAAACCCACACAAACGCAGGGAGAACATGCATACTCCACACAGAAGGCACCCCAGCCAAGAATCAAACCAGAGAACCTCTTGCTGTGAGGCAACAGCATTAACTACTGCACCACTGCGCTGCCCTTTTGTGGGCTTGTATGATTTGTGCTAGCATGAATTTTTCTAAAGGACATGAAGTCTGAAACTCAAATGTCTGTCATTATTTAGCAACTTCAGCCTTCAATGATTTTTTTAGAAAATCACAAAATTTATGAGGAACAGACAAAAAATATGGGGCAAAAATCTGGACATTCTGCAAAATTTGGACAGTTGAGAGGTATGCTACCTACCTACCTAACACACACACACACACACACACACACACACACACACACACACACACACACACACACACACACACACACACACACACACACACACACACACACACACAAGTACCTCTCAACCTCTTAGAGCAACAAAGTCATAAATAAAACTGAGGCAAAGGCCCAAAAATAAGGACATTTTTTTAAATATTGCTCTTATAAACTTAGAAAGATAATAGAATAGTAGTAGGTCTTGCATTAGTATGAATTTTCTGAAGGGTATGAAATCTGAAACTCAAATGTCTGCCATTTTCTTACTTCATTCTTTAATGATTTGCCACTAATTTGCCAGAAAACCACAATTTTATGAAAAATGGACCAAAAATGTGATGCAAAAATATAAAATTGCCAGACAATACAGCTGGGAACCTGTCAAAGTAGGGACACCATTTTAATATGAGCACAGTTAACTTGAGCAGCTGACAAAATTAGAGAATCTACATGCATTTCTGAAATAAAAGTAATGTATAACTCTGATCATTACAGTTATTTATAAAAGTAAACCCTCCACGTTTTCTTCCAAAATTGCTATTTTGCGGAGAGATTATTAGGGGGAGAGCAACATTTTGAGCCAAAATTGGGAACAGTTGAGAGGTTTGGATATTCCTAATTCTATAAAGTGATTTATTTGCACATACCTCTCAACCTCTCAATGCAGCAAATTTGGACAAGGCCAAATATATTGGGGGAACATACAAACAGTACTAAAAATTGATCTTGTATAAACTTAAGACAGCTGATAGAATATCAGGTCTTGCTTTAGCATGCATTTTTCTGAAGATTATGACGTCTGAAACTTAACGTCAGTCATTATTTAGTGACTTCATTCCTAAATAATTTGCCAGAAAAGTTTTATTTTGCATTTTATAGCACGAACACCAAACAAAGCAATGCAGTCTCACAATGAAACTAGACTTAGCATTAAAACTTCTCTGCCCTTGAAACTCACATTCATTGAAACAGCATTGAAACCCACACTCAAAGAAAATACATTTTGCCAGTGGCAGATAAAGATTAACTTTGGGCTGTTTTCAAATCATAGGCCCCTTGCACATGAAACATACATGTGTTCTTTGATACACCTTCCTGATTGTATTAAATTATATTCCTTGTACAATACAGTATAGTTGTTAGAGAGCGTTTTAAATTTATTGTTTTGAAAATGTTTCCAGTAAACAATGAAACAAAATGCATGCACCAATAATGACAAAACAGCCCAATTCATAACATTTCCATCATAAAAGTATACTCAAACTTCTACAGTCCACCAGTATCAGTAAATATGCACAATCTCTGAACTAGTAAAAGCCATCTACATAATTCCACATTAAAGAAATCTGTAACTAATGAAGAGGCTGCTGCTAGCAAACAACTTTATATTTCATGGTTTCATCTACAAATAAAGTGCCTGCTGTACTTGAGGAATAAATTGCCTATGTTGCATTAAAAACAATGATATGCTAGTAATATTGCAATAGGGAATGGATGGCAAACTGATAACAGGTTCATAGTTACTACTAGATATCTTCGCCAAAACAGACTACAGCATCCACCCCCCTTTACAACACAGTACAGTATCAGCAATGCATCTACCTACTGTGGGAGAAGAACCCACAGCCTTCTGCATCAAAAGCAACTACACTACCTGTTGTGCTGTTAACAGTACAAGCAGACTCAGCATAAGCAGCACTAAACTTTAGTTCCCCTGCAGCTCTCAGCTCCTTGTAAAATGTTGACACTCAGCTGTATCTCTTAACTTTGCAGAACAAGAAATCTGGAAAAAGCCAACATTTATTGTAGGGGGGGGGACAAAAGCCCAAAAAACAGGGACACATTTTAAACATTGCTTGTATAATTTTGGAAAGCTGCTAGAATAAAATGCTATGTTATCACCATGCATGTCTTGAACCCAGAACCATATGCACTACAGTCAGTGCAACATACCACTATGCTAAATCAGCAGTTTGAAACATAGGAAAACAAACTTAATGGCTATCATTTAGATAGCTCTCAACCTCTTAACACAAAAAAACCTGGACAAACAACAAAAACAATAATGGGGGAAATACAACTTCCGTTCTCAGTTCTCACTTCTCACCATAGCTCACAACCATTAGAAAAGCAAATCGGAACAAAGTTCAGAAATGGTGGTGGTTAGGGACTTTAGGCTCTTCTTACCCTGAAGCAAAGGTACAGGGTTTGAGCCTGAAAACCTATAGCCAGCAGGTGTATGTGAGGGCATTTTCACACACACAGAGTGAAGTCATGATTGTGATACCACTCCTCTTGACAAAATGTACACAGCTGTGTACAGTGCACATACTTCTAGATGCCTGTGTATTTGAAAAGGCTGATAGTGGATTGCTGAAAGAGCTTTCTCATGCAGCCTGATTCCAAAGCATTTGACTGAGTTTTTTCCAGTTGTTTAAAATTAATATTCCACCCCACTACTGAAAGTATTTTTATTGCTGAAAGCAGGGATCACCATTTCTCACCAGGGAGAAAAATATCCACACAACAACTGTGCAAGAATAAGCCAGGAAACATTTACATTAGTTATTTCAATCCATACCAAAAGTAGATGACTAAAAAATATGCCTTAAGGACACTTACTGCTAAAAGTAAAACTAAATACAGTTGCATTCACCCTATTGGAAAAGCGGTAAAGCAAGCCCTCCTTCCTATAGCTCCATGTTCTCTCTCTCTCTCTCTCTCTCTCTCACACACTCACACACACACACACACACACACACACACACACACACACACACACACACACACACACACACACACACACACACAATCTGCTCATGCTTACCTTTCAATTTCCCGCTCGCAGCGATAATCCATTTGTCTTCTTCCACTCATTCGCTCACTACTGCCCATTTCCCACTCGCAGCCAGCCGGAAATGATGTGAGCTCACTTCCAACAGGCTGGTATTCTCCTTAAAGGAGCCAACACTCCTTCAAAAGTAAGAAATACGCACATACATTTTTTTTTTTAAAAAAGCTACCCCCTCTTCTAAAAAAGTTGTACTGAAATCAGTACAGTGCGTATGCCTCCCAACGTCCCTGTTTCAAGAGCCTGTTGGTGATACTTGGGACATTGGAAGTGAACTGAATACTATAAATGAAAGTTTTAGTAATAATGTCTCATTGTTACAGTATACTGTAGATTGTAATGATTTATCTAATGAAGCACGTCTTAAGGAACTGTATAATGATTTTGATGCAGACATGGAAAAGCATTGTGTTGAAATTACATGAGATATATTGCGATGAATCTTTGAGGAACAAACAAAATCTAGGTGTATTGAGCATAACCAATGAAGGAAATTATATATTTTTACAGCATGATTTTGAGTTTAATAATGTCCCTAGTGAAGCTATGTATAATGACAATAGTAACAATACAGGGAACAGTAATGACAATAATGCAAATGGAAATGTTTGTATTCTGGAATATAAGGGCCTTAAGATTTATAACTACAGTGGAATCATATTAAATAACACCCATGTAGAACTATTTGTAAAAGGGATTAGTTTTATCCCTAAGAAACAGAATTATATGGTTAATGCCATTTTAGATTTGAAGATGCTTGCTAGGGCCATAAATTTAAAGTTGGCAATGCAGAATGGGAAGGAGAGTGATGCAACTAGAGTAACCCTAAAAAGAAAAAGTACTTATAACCCCCCCATTACCACCAGTGGCCCTTTTCAAAAGATTGACTGAAATAAAATACAGGAATTTAATAAGGAATAAGACTAGACGGATTAAATAAAAGTTAACAAAAGAGGAACAGCAGGCATTAATAGAATTAATGAGGAACCAAGAAGTAAGAACCATGAACCCTGATAAGGGGGAGGGGTAGTTGTAATGGCACATTATGACTACACCACAGCAATGATGAAATATTTGAATGACAGTTCCTACTTTAGTGCAGCATCACTGAATGAGGTTAACATCTTTAATGCTAGATTAGACATGATTTTGGAAAAACTCTTCCAGGAATATACCTTCAGTGAAGATGAGGTGAGATACTTAAAGGTGAACAATCCTGTTGTAACCCCAGCCTTCTTTGGGATCCCCAAAATTCATAAATCATTAGGGGATCCACCGATGAGACCCATAGCGGCAGGAGGTGGGAGTAAAACAGAACCTTTAGCAAAAATGTTAGATTTCCATTTAAAAGGATTTTTTGAAGATAAAAAACATGTCTTGAAGGACTCTTGGCATTTATTACAGTGCATGGCAAAGAATGAGTTCAAGGACGAAGCTATTTCTTGATTATTGATATTAAGGACCTTTTTCTTTGTATCCCACACGAAGAAGGAATGGAATATTTTCAGGAAGAACTAAGGGAAGGAACTCAATTTTCAAGGGATACCGTGTATGTCTTAGCTACCCTCATGGAATTGGTTCTGAAAAATAATTTTGTATGGTTTCAGGGGGAACACTTCAAGCAAACCCGAGGGGTAGCAATGGGTGCAGCAGTAGCCCCAATATTTGCCAATGTTGTTCTTTGGTATTGGGAAACCAAATTTGTGTTAAATTCAATGTTCAGGAAAAATATCTTTAGATATTATAGATTTTTGGATGATATTCTAATATTATGGGAAGGGGGGGCTTGATGAGGCAGATGATTTTTTGAACTACATCTATGCTGCTACTGATTTTTTTGACCTTTACCAGTAAAATTGAAAAAGAAGCAGTTAATTATCTGGACATCCACTGATACAAAAATAGAAGGGATGGATGTTATGAATCATGTATATATAGGAAGCCCACCCATTCGAATACTTATCTGCACTTTGAGAGTGACCACCCCTTTTGGCAAAAAAGAAATTTGGTAAAAGGCCAAATGATTAGAATATCAAGATTAACAACAGATGACAATAGGTTTAAAGAACAAATGGTAGAGTTAAAGACTATGTTGGCAATAAGGGGTTACCCAACTAGTGTCCTAGAGGGACAGGAGAGTTATGTAACAAGCAGGAGAGAAGATTTTTTAGCCCCCATTATTGAAAAAAACTGAGAGTTTGTTGAATGTTAAGAAGGCAGAAGAGGTAACTACTTGATGTGTGCTAACATATAATGAGGATAGTGTAGAGGTCCGCAAAATGGTGAAAAAGAACTGGAATTGTGTTTTTGGGGCATATGGATTAACTGAAAACTGGGTGATAAACCAAAAAATAGTTTTCAGAAGACGACCCAGCATTAAGAACCTATTTGAAACGAAGAAAGAAAAAGATAGGATTCCATTAGGTAATATGAGGAAATGCAATGGCTGCAGGGAAAGTAGGTACATCTATGAATGCAGTAATATAGTGATAGAGGGTCACAATAGAATAATTCCAGTGACAGGGAATTATAACTGTAATACAAAAGGAGTTGTTTAAGTGGCCTTATGTCAGTCATGATGTGCATATTATATAGGAAAAACGGAAAACAAGTTAAAAAAGCGAATTTACCAACACATTTATGCAATTAAGAGACAAGACAAAACAAATGCCTTATTTAGACACAGCATAAACTGTAAGGATTTTAAAAAATTCCTCTTCTGTGTATTGGAAAAGGTAGGTAGACAGGAGAGGGGTGGTAATTGGCACTGTTTTTTAGAATATAGGGAAACACACTGGCAAGTTTTGTTGAATGCCACAGTTTATCCTGGTATCAATGATAGGATTTCCCTAAGGAGCTTGCTTCATTTAAAGGCAGATGAGATTAGATACAAATGGTATATAAGTGGTTGAATATAGAAGCAATTAAGTTAGTATCTAATATATGTATTGTTATTTATAAATATATTTTCTTAACAGATGAAATGTTTATTATATATGTGTTTTTATAGGAGAACTATTCATGTATTATACATAGTTATATATTTTTAAAGAAAGAACATATTAATCTGTTTTTAACTTGAGAGCACACACAACTAATTAGTTCATTTAAGTTAACTGATTATGATTATTTAATTGAATTGTATATAAAAAAGGGGGGGAAGTGTGTAAGGTTTTGTATCTGATGAAGTTCCGTTTGTACTGAGTGTGAATAAAGGGAACAAAAGCGCTTATAACTTTACCCTGCCTGGTGTCTGGTTCTTTTCAAGGAGAAGGTATCTTGTGACATTTTTGTTGGATTATTTGCTTTTATGTGTTTTATTATTGTGGTAAACCATACCTTGTAAACATAGTCTGGAATCTGCTGTTATTATTTGGTTAGCTGTAGTTGATACATGGATTATTTCTATGTCAAGTGAACAGTAACCAACAATATAAGGTAATTATCACCTTCACATGAATTTGCAGCTGTCTTTTGCCAAGGATCCTGTGGTAATGGCATTGGGACTAGTGATTCATATCTCTATGATGGTTTATTTTACCATATGGAACTGACACATTGACACTAAGCTGACAAGGTCTTGATTGATATTTTACCACATCGCTGACATTTTAGCTCCTTCTCTACCCTTAGTGAGACCCTGACAACCCTCATATGTTTGATATATTTCTTCTACTCATCGATTTAGGGGTGATACAGTTCCATCCTTGTATAATAGTAAGTAATCATTCTCTGATAACTGCACACTAACTGTAAAATACGTATATATGAGCTGCTTGGTTGGACTCCAATGATCTGGCCAGTCATTTCACACATGATGGATAACAGCTTGAATTTTGGATAATTATGGGTAGCTTGTTTAAACTTTCCTATTCTTTTGGTAGTTACAGGTCTTAACATTATGATGCTCTGCACATAGACTGTAACATGGGTCCGCAGGTTCATAGGTACTTACTAGGGTGTTGAGTCATAAGGGTCTTTAGATGTCAATCATACAATCCCATGAAGTTTTTAGCTGTTATATTTTAAGTACAAATAACTCAGAGATGAGCAGCACATTTGCATATTGCCCCTATCCATGAGGGACAAAGGGTGAATTTGCAGTCATGTACCCATTCATCCAGATTGCATTTAAACTGTTTAACAAAAGTACATTGCTTTATGTGGAGTGTAAGACAATTCCAAAGAAGTGGTGTTCTCTGTGATACATATGTATCCTTTCAACATGTTCTGCTTATGTTGCAAAAAAGACTTAGACCTCTTGAGCCATTGTTTATGTCCCCTTTGGACTTACAAATGTGAAGGCTCTGCACATGAGGCAGTGATCACCCCTCAGTAGCCTGTCTGGCAATGAGAAGAGGTGCAAGGCTTTCAGATGGTCTGCATAGTTTTTATGATTTAGGCCCTTGATTTTCTTAGTAAAAAAATATTGTGGGTGTTCAAGTTGTGTCACACATTTGGACAGATACATACTGAAGGAGGCATTATACTCAATGACTGGCATGATGAATGCGGAATACAGTGCAATGATCATGGCCCTGGACCTGGACACCATACCCTTAGTAATAGCTGTGTAATAAAACTTTCTTACAGCAGCAGAATCATGGTGATCAAACTGCTTCCCAGGTCCTTAACTAATGGATTGGTTTTCAGGAGTGTGCTGTCAATGTAATAGTGAATTAGGACTTCTTGCTTCTCAGAAGATACTATTATGCATTTTTTTAGTGTTCATTTTTAGTCCATGTTTTTTACAACAGGTATTAGTTTAAGGAAAGGCATTCTTAGAGGATCTAGCCCCTTAGGGTCACTCTGACAGTCATCACATTGGCCCACACTGGGTCTACCAGTACTCCACTTCATGCCATGGTCCAATACCATAATTTAAGCTAGGACCAGCAAAGAATGTAGGGTGTCCTGGTGGTCCACTGTCTATATTTTAGCCCAGGGAATTATATATGGCCTTCCCACTTTCCCCACCCCCCTCCTCTGCACTCATCAGCACACATTCAAGGGCAACTCCCTTCTTTGGACCATGCCTTCCCTTACGGAGTGTCAACAACAAATGCCCTCTCCCCTAGGATGGGCATGCACATAACTCTCTGCCACTATATCAGTTGCCTGAACCACTAATCAAACCTGGGTCACCTGGGCTGTAGTCAGGGTTTATCCCTCTATGCCACCAGAATGCCTTCCTTTTGGAAAATCTTAGTATCCTTTGGGGAGTATATGATGGCACCAGGTTTGCCATCATCTTCAGACTTGGACAGCTGTAAACCCTTAACAGTAACTTTGACCTCTGAGAAGTAAATGCCAAAGAGGAGTGGCCCAAGGACTGAACTCTGGTGTACACTGCTATTAACAGATCTTTTGGAGGGGGTAAAGCACCCAACCCTAATTTCCTTAGTTCTAATTGTGAGCCAGTTTGCTATCCAATGAGTTACATAGTGATTAACATTTAGTCAGGATAGTTCATCTACAATACCCAAGTGTGGGATGGTGTGATACACCTGTGCAATTTCTAGATATGCAGTGTGTACTGATCTGACCTCAGCCATTGCTTCAGTAATGTTCTTGAAGGAGTCAATCAGGTTAAGTTGGCAGGATCTTTCCATAACAAATCCATAATGGCTTAGGTCAAATGTTTGTAGGTTAACTATATCCTTTTTATTAATTCCATAATGATCATTTCCATAACCTTGCAGATAAGGCTGGCAGATGTATGGGTTTATAATTTCCCAGATCCACTGACATCCCACCTTTATGCAAGGGGGTGACAGTTGCTGACCACCATTCATCCAGCACAAAGATTGTTTGGAGATTGATAATGAATACAGTATAATATGTTATCCAGACCCACAGAAGCAGTGTTCATGGCCTTGGATAGTGCCCTGAGGACTTGTTCATGGGAGATATGAAGGGGGAGTATAGATGCAGGTAGGAGATCTGGAAAAGTATGTAGGGAATTGTGGGGGTGAAGTTAGACCAGAGTTTATCTGCTAGTAGATTGGTTATGTCTTCTGAGTTCTAGTATGTGATATTATTTACTATTATCTCTGCAAAGCGCTGGGTATTATTTCTAAGGTTTCTAACATAGTTGAAGAAGGCTTTGCAGTTGTTCTTTGCCCAGCTGGCAGTATTTACCTCCTATCTGGCTTAGTTGCTTTGATCAGGGTCCGACATTCCTTGTTACGTTTAGCAAGAGCTTTTTTGCATTTTGAGAGCTACATTTATTTTAAACATGCAGTGAGTTTCTTTTTTCATTTGTTATAAAGTCTGTTTATATTTGGGTTTATTTTTTAATTTGGCATTGTATTTACATCAGGGAGGGACAGACAGATGCATTTATGCAGCTATTCACATGTGTACATAATTTGTCAGTAAAGGATTTCACATAAATAGTCGGGTCACTGAGTTAGATGGGAAGCTGAATTTAGTAGATTTGCTTTACCATAATCTCTTAATACTGAGATATTAGAGGATGCTTCTAGGCTTAGTCTTAAGGTGAATCTGACTGATTTGTGGTTTGATTTGACCAGGAAGGGAGTTATAATTGCTATGAAGCAGAGCTGTCCCATACTGGTAAGGACCAAGTCCAGGATTTTATCACCACTGGTTGGGGTACTGAATAACTGGTCCAGAGAATTTGTGCTGATGAAGTCCAGAAATTGATCCCAGTTAATGGAGGGGTAGTTAAAGTCTCCTAGGAGAATGGTATGTGGCTTAATGCATAGAGTCTCCCTACTAGTTAGATGAGGAGGACTTAGAGGGGGTCCTATAGTGAGCTATGATGTGATAAGGGGTCTTTTTTTTCTTTGTGAGAAGGGGTCTTGTTAATGGTAAGTTGGACATGCAACAGTTCCAGATTGTTATCTCGTCTAGCTAGTCTGGAGGTGAAATGTTTTTAATAAATATAGAGACTTTGTCATTATTAGTCCCTGCATCTACTGTGGTGGTCCTAAATTTGTGGTAGATACTGAAATACTGGACTGATGGGGTGCTCTTAATGATCTTAAACAAGGTCTTCATAATTATGCATACATCAATGTTTTCCAGGGTAAGGAGTGCTTGTAGGGAGTTCAGTTTCTTCTTGAGGCTCATAGCATTGAGCAGCAATACCTTTATGTTATCCAGATTCTGTTTTGTTATTTTGAAAGCTCTTGAGGGCTAATGTTGCCTAAAAAAGACTACAAAAGTCTGGGGGCATAGGCGCAGGCCATCCCTGGCAAAGCAGTTAGGAATGTCTACCATCTCCTCCCAGGCTGATGTACCTCCCCGGAATACATGAAAAGTGACATAGAGGAGCTCTCGGATCTTGTAGCTCAGGCAGGTATGACCCTAGCTCTGAGTAGCATCCTACCATCACCCAGAATGATACCACAGTACAAGCAGAAAATGATTGACTTCAACAATTGGCTAACTTTCTGGTGTCATTCTAAGGGGATCCAGTATCTGTCTGCCCTGGATGACATGATCGACAGACCTCGATGTTTCACCAGAGATGGCCTGCACCTGTCACCCCATTCCAGATACTGGCCAAGGCTCTTGCCACCCCTAAAGTACCTTTTTTAGGCAATGTCCTGAAGGCAAAATTACCACCATAACAGCTACAAGCAAATAAAATCTGAGGGTTATGCTACTCAACACTAGAAGTCTAAATCTCAAAATGCACTCACTCGAAGCACTGCTTAAAATGGAGAACATCAACATCTGTGCAGTGACCGAGACTTGGTTCAAGACTCCAGACAGCACCTCAGCACTACCAGGCTATAATTCATACCACACATTTCGGCCCCTTAACCTGAACTGAAGCACTAAAGGCGATGGTGTCTCCATATTCATAAAGGATATGCATACCTCCAGACTAGTAGCCCAACATAACGCATCAGAGATACGTCAGGTACAACTAACACTTGGTAAAACTGCAATCGAGGTCCTAAGACTCCCACTCCACATTCATAAACACACTGGAAGATACTAGGGTACAACCCAATACCCTTATACTGGGAGACTTTAACTACCCCTCCATTAACTGGGAAAATTACTCATGTGCCAACACACTTGCTCAACATTTTTTGGAATTCATTAATTCCAACACCCTGGGCCAACTCATTCTTACCCCCACCAGGGGTAGAAACATCCTTGACCTGGTCATTACTAACATGGGGGACTGTTGCTCTACACCAGTAATCAACTCCTCCCTGGTCAGATCTGACCACAAGATAATCACCATGGATATTCACATCCCACCCTCACCTCCCCTATAGGAAACCATCATAAAAACTTCTCCAAAACCAATTTTGGGTTTCTAAAAACAGAGGTGGCTAACTTCACGACACCCATGCAAATGAAAAATAGGTGCATGACTGCCGAATCATACACTAATGCACTGTATGAGCGCATACACAAGTGCATGGAATGGGCCATACCAAACAGAACCAAGATGGTCTCCTCCAAAAAAGGAAGCCAATCTGGTTGTCCCCACCATAAACAAACTCTATATCAGAAGGAAAAAGCTGTTGCAGAAAAGGGTGAATTCCCAAGACTGGACATATAAGGCCATATCCAACCTGGAATTAATGGACATACTCCACCTCAAGAAAACCAAATCTCTTAGAGCCACACGCTCCAGTGAATTAAACCTCAGCACAACAATAAACAGGACATGCTGGAGGGATAGATTCCTGTCCCAGAGACTTCCCTCGCTCTGGAATAGAATCCCAGTTTATGTTAGGCAAAGCCCCTCACTGACACTCTTCAAGAGAAATCTTGACGAGTGGATGAGAAATCGTAAATTCACCCCTGGGATCACTTCAATAGCCCTGCTAGACAGAGGCCCAGGAAACTAATTTAAAAGGGAGGTGAAAGCCAACACATTCTGGCTAGGCTTATAAATGCCCTTGGGTAGATAGCCTAGTACCTACCTATTATTTGTGGAGGATCCACCCATTTGGTGTATACTCTGCTATCTGTATTTAGCTGTAATTGTCTAACTGTTCATAGGCTTTCCTGTAATATTTAGGCCCAAATCTCGTGATCCATTATTGTGCCCTTCTCCTTCGATCCTTTGGGTGATCTTTCTCCCCCTCTGTATCGAGTCCCTCTCCATGTAGGTCGTCCGGTTTTCTGCCCCACAATTAGTGCTATGCTCTGTCCAATATGGATGTTGTTTGGTGTCGCTGGATCCCTTGGTCTTGCATAGGGCCTCTATCTTTCCAAATCTTAGCCATGATGGAGTGTCTGATTTGAGGTCATTTCTATGGGTTCTGCTGCCCCTATTATGGCATTGTAAGCATATCACTGTGTCCCTCTGGCCAATAGGATAGATTTTATAGGTTCTCTTTCACCCTGAATTTTCTTAAGATTCTCTTTTTTAGCTGCAAGTGTTTGGTAGGCATCCTTCCTGGTGACATTGCTGCAAGCAAGTCAATTGATCTCAGCATTGTGTCCAGTCAAGGGCATAGAACCATGAGTTAGTCTGAGTGTTGATGAGTTCTGAGACTAAGAATGCAAGATCTCATGGATGATCCCTGCTCAGAGGGGGATTGTGATCTAGATGCGTAATCCCTACTCACTATTGGTCCTGATAACCATGATGACTTCACTACTACAGTATGGGGTCCCTAGATTTGTAACTCTTGGGTTGTTTGGCTCAGCAAACCTCTGTGGGTTGGTCTTTGCACTTTATTTTTTTTTCTTAGGTTTGCTCATTTATTTATCCGCTATTGTCTAACTTTCTGGCATGGCTCTGGCTGTTTCTGTGTTTCTTCTTGTGAAGGATATCTGTATCCAGTTTTTTTCTTTGTCAGCAGTTATGTGTCATCAAGCATTTACCTTAAGGTGTCCTCAGTTGCAGTTATCTTAGAGCCTTGTACTGTTTTCAAGTAGGACTTTGTGTGACCCAGACCAAGTGGTGTGGAGTTTTGGACATGACTGTTGCTCTGTTGCCCTCTGCACCCAGGTTCTGTCACTCCACAGTGTGGACAGCCAGTTTGTTTGACCATCCGTTTTGGCGACTAATTTAAGTTTTAAGCTGCTGTCGGACAACCCGGGTTAGTCCTGGTTCCTGTATATGAGGAGTTCTGAGTAGCCTGTCTGGTGATGTCAGGGACTTTATGGACACTTGCAATTTTCAATGCTTGAAAAGTAAAGCTTAAAATAAAGTTTCTAAAAAGACAAACACAGCCTTTGACAAAGCCAAACTGGGTTGGATCCAGGTCTTTTATTAAAAATATGTTTGCATTTATGAGGTGTCTTTGCAGATAGTACTGCATCGCCAATCCAAGGCTAATCAAGCTAATGGGCGCACCGCCTTTGTGAAGTGGGACCAATGTGGCTTTGGCAGAACCAGAGTCCTATCAAGAGTATTTGTTTGCGCCACTTTGATTAAGACAGCACCTAATTCATTCTCCATTCCTGTCCTAGAGCACATGGAGAGTTACCATCAGGTCGGGGCGCCCAGATGAAACCTGCTGTGAGGATGTTTGAGAGCAGTTGAGCAGTTCTCATGTTTTGGGCTGTTTTGGTTTGCAATCAGAGATCACTGTTTTTTTTGGGGGGGGGGGGGAGGGTTGAATTTGGGCTGAACCTGTCAGCCAGTATATGGCATATGTCTGTAGGATCAGTAATCTTCACATCATTTTTCACTAGTTCTGAGCATATCTGAGTTTTCCTCCTAGTTTCCTCCATAACTAAAGACATAGCTTTATGATTGTCTTCTTTATCTTCTTTTTCTTTTTTTTCTAAAATTTTTTTTGGATGATGATTTTGAGCTTTTTCTTTTACTTTTTGACTTTTTGTGTCTTACCTTTTTTAGGATTTTTAGTTCTCTTGTCTTAGCTTAGCTCTTTGTTGTAGTTGTTGTTTATGCTGGGGTCCACTGGGGTAGTTTGTTTTGACTTTGCCTTTGAGAGTCTTTGTTTTTTTTGGATTGTTTTTCTTTTTTGCCTCCTGCAGCATGCAGGGGAGGCAGGCATTTGTAGATTAATTCATTGGCTTGACTGTTTGTTTTCATCGGCCAGCTCGGGGCCTTAGGGAGACTCCACCACTACTTAGAAGTGAAGTCGGCTTTGGTCGGTTTTCTCTTTACTGTGGTTTTTATTTCAGGTGGGGTGGGAAGTTTGTATAGTTGCTCTGCGCATGTATTTGTGTTTTGTGGGAGGGAGGAGGAGTCTGTCTACATGGGGCAATTGTAACATTGCCTCAATATATCAGGTTCACCAGCTGAGCAGGAGAGATGACACTAGCAAACTGATCCCGATGCTGCTAGAAGGATAGAAAAAAACTTTAAAAGATTCGGGGGATGTGGTGACGAGAAATGGGGGTTGCCTTTTTGGGTGCTATCTATAAAGAGTGCCGTAATAAAAATAAAGCAGAAACAGTAGCACAAAAAAAAAAAAAAAGCCAAAAAAAAAAAAAAAAAACAAATGGAAGGTAGTCTTTTCTGGTCTCTGCTGCTAGAGGAACACTGCTGGCCACCACGAGGAGCTGTGCTGAGTTCTCAATAACCTATGAACCTATGGAAAAACTCCCTTGTTAGCCTCAGCCAAAAACTGAGATCCATCATCAAATCCTCTAAAGCTAGCTACGAAAACAAAATCGTTGCAGATTCTAAAGACAACCACAAGGCATTCTATAGTTATGTCAAGAATCTACATGGCAATACTCAGATCTGCTCTGAGTTACAGCACAATGGTAATACATATACAGAACCAACTGATATTGCCAACATACTGGCTGACATGGTTCAGTGCGAACTTTACACCCCCTTTCACCCCCTAAAGGGTTTATCACAATACCTGAGGAATGTCCTTATTATCACAGCTACACAGGTAAAAACCGCACCGTCCAAAGTCAAGAATACAGGTCTCATGGGACCTGATAATATCCCTGGCTGTGTTCTACATGAATTACAAAGTGAACTGGCACCACATCTAAGTACTCTGTTCGATCACAGCCTCATTTTAGGCTTTGTTCCTAACAAATGTCGCACTGCTATGGTCATCCCACTCCACAAAGGGGAAGCGACTACAGACCCTGGGAACTACCGACCCATTAGTCTGATGAGTCTGATATGTAAGGCTATGAAGTGCATCATCGTGGACCATATAAATAAGGACATAGGGAATCTCCAAACTCTGGACCCCACGCAGTTTGGGTTTGTGAAAGGCAGATCATGCCTGCTCAACTTGCTAGACTTCTTCGAGTCTGTCACCAAAGCTGTGGATGTATGCAAGGTAGTTCACACAGCCTACATAGATCTTGCCAAGGCCTTTGCCACCATCACTCACTCAGGAATCATATATAGACTCACTAAACTAGGCATAAACCTCTATGTCATAAGATGGGTTGCCAACTTGCTCACTGATAGAACCCACACAGTGAAAGTAGCGGACTCCAAATCTGACTACCGAACAGTTACAAGTAGTGTCCCACAGGGATCGGTCCTAGGTCCTCTCCTGTTTGGCATCTACTTCTCTGAAGTTCAAGCCAACATAAAGGGATTCTGGCTGACCAAGTTTGCAGATGAATGCAAACTGGGAGTCATTATTGATTCTCCAACTTATGAAGACATTCTACAAAAAGGCCTCAATGACATCAATGACTGGTGCCAGAACCATGGCCTTAAGCTCAATGCCAAAAAGTGCATTGTCATTCCCTTTGGAAAAAATTCAGTGCCCATGAACTACCACAGAGGCGGTAGTCCACTAAACACCAAAGGTGTGATAAGAGACCTGGGGACACATGTTGACAGCAACCTTTCCTTTGATAACCACATTGCCACTATAGTCAGAAAGTCCTTCTGTGTAGCACATCTCATTACAAAAGGTTTCTCACCCAGGAAGAAATAGGTCATAATCCCTCTCTACTTGTCCCTCATTAGACCTATTATAGAATACAAAGCCTCATTTGGTATGTACCTCACTAGACACCTACAATAACTGGAAAGGCCACTGAAATACCTCACTAAGAGGATCTTAGGCCTTAGACACATGCCCTATGTGGACAGACTAAAAAAACTACAGCTATACTCTGTCTCTTATCGCCTACTTAGAGGCAATCTCTGCTTGACCTACAAAGCCATGTCTGACCCAGAGCTGCTAGATATGCTACACCTAAGGAAATCCCCATCCCTTTATGCCACATGCTCCAGGGACCTAAACCTCATTACCACAACAAACAGAACATGCTGGAGGGACAGGTTCCTAACCCAGAGATTTCCCATACTCTGGAACAAACTTCCCATTCACGTCAAGCAGAGCACTTCACTGGCCTGCTTTAAGAGAAATCTTGACGAGTGGATGGGTAATAGGAAGTTCACCCCAGGGATCACTTCAGTGGCCTTGCTTGACAGGGGCACTGGGAACTAACTTTGGGCGGCATGATGCCAGGGAATCTTCTTGGGCTACGCTTATATAGGTTCCAGGGCTGTTAGCCTAGTACACACCGATGAACCTATGAACCTATGAAATAATGTCCCTCTGCTTCTTCTCTCACCAGGAGCAAAACAGAAGCACTAATACTAAGATGATTTCTGAAAAGCAGTTCCTAGACTCTCCAGTGAGTCGTAATTCAGTTCCTGATGATACATCTTTTAAAAGTAAGATGGAAAGGGATTAATGCTCTGAGTACTGCAGTGTGCAATACATGATTGGAATTATATGAAACAAAGACTAGTTCAAGCTTTAAGAGCACAAAGAGAGGATATTCCAAGTTAGATCTATCAGTGACTAGTAGAAGGAGCAGATGAGATGAGACTTGCAGGAGCTTCCAAAGTCAAATTTCGGCAGCTCAGAATCTACTAAATTGCAAACACCAAGGGCACTGGTCAAGTGGGTGGGAAAAATCCAGTCTAGTCACAGTGATCTCATAGCACTTATAGCTAAATAGAAATGGAGCTAAATAAGAAATCCTATTTCTCAGCTCCTCCCACTAATTAGCTAGGCATAATTGCTTTTCAGTCAGTGAATAGAAAATAACTTTTTCTAAGTGATGAAGTCAAACAAACAGCAGAGAACCAAACCAGGAAGTAAATGCACACACAGCCAGGAAATGGAACAGCTTGTTGTAGGTTCACCAAGGCAGATTCAGTAAATCCAGGTAGGCACCAAACGAATTCAAATAATTCCTTTATTCAGAACCACAGAATAATAACACACAAGCGCTTTCGCTCAGAGGAATTCTGAGCTTTATCAAGTGGTCACTTGATAAAGCTCAGAATTCCTCTGAGCGAAAGCGCTTGTGTGTTATTATTCTGTGGTTCTGAATAAAGGAATTATTTTAATTCGTTTGGTGCCTACCTGGATTTACTGAATCTGCCTTGGTGAACCTACAAAATTTTTCTAAGTGATCCTAACCAAGAACTTTTAAAACATCACTTCCTTTTTCTGATATTGATTGGTCGTGTAGAGGATCTCTGGGCAGCATATTAGCAAAACCTTATTTGGCAGAAATATTTATTGATTTGGTATTAAACTTTGAATGTCTAGTTAACAGTTTCTGGCTCTTTGGTGGCACTTTGTTTAAATCGTATGTGGTGATTAAGGGAACAAATGCTATATGATTGGTTTGGACCTGGAAGCATCAAGCTCTAATAGGTATCTAAAGATCTTTATTCATTCTGACATTTTTGCATGACATCCTTTTTGATTTGTTAATATTCATGCTCAGTATCTGTTAACATTATAGAGCAATACACTCAAGGAGAAACAGTTTTTCATTTTGTCAGAGTAACACAGCATCTAGACTAGAGTTACTAACATCTGCACCCACTATTGCTGATTTAGGGATATCCCAGAATGGTAGCACTGCAGCTGCTGCAAGCACTTCCTTTATTTTGCTGAATGTTTGGGCTTGAGCACACCCTCAAGGTCATGACACAGTTTTTTTTTTAACAAGAAGGTTTGTAGATGAAACTTTGTAGAAAGATCAAGAACAGACTTGGTCAAAGAGTTTATCATGCCTAGGGCTTGTCTCAGTTCAGCCACACAAGACTGATTTTGCAGCTCAGCTATGTTTTGCACCTTGCTGGCATCTGGCTTGATACTACCAGCACTTTCATAGCCGCCATGAAGAACTGGAAACAGATGATCCACTGTGGTGACCCCTAATGGGACCAGCCAAAAGAATAATAATAATAATAATAAGTTATTGAAGCTCTGTTTTATTAAAGCAGTATTTGTCTGATTATGCTTTGGACCTGAATTTTTGATTGTCTGGAGCACTGCTTGCAGCCTCATATCATGCATTTGTCTGTCTGGACCAAACATTAGAGTGTTGTCCATAACAACAACACCTTCTAGAGTCTTGAGAAACTCAGTCATTTTTACTTTAGAAGATGTCAGGTGCTGATGTTATGCCAAATGGGAGCCTGCAGGCTTTTCAAACAAAATCTTCCAAAAATGGTAATTAAAGTTATTAGTTTTTTTTCTTTGCCTAATGGTATCTGCCACAATCTACAGCAGGCAGCTAGTGCAGAAAGCATTTTTGTATAAACTAGCTTGGGTGCTTACATATCTTATAATGCAGATAACATAAACCTTTCATGAACAGCCAAATCATTCACATATTCTCGCTTGCCCCTTCTTTTAAATTACTGAGACACAGTGAGTACACCCCTCATTTGTTTCAGTAACACTGTATAATAATGAGGCTGCATTAATTTAAGTTCTGCCTTTGATATGGACAGCACATGAAGTGGCAGCCATCTAGGAGTAAATGAGCCATATCGCATAGACATTTCATATTAGTTTAATTTTTAATGGTTCACAGGCAAGCAAGCCAACTTCACCAAACATACAGTTATTCTTGCCAATTCTAGTGCAACACCTCTGCTGAGCAGATTATTTATGTTTAGAAAATGGGCTTACTGTACGTCAGTACCCTGATTAGGGAACAAACTTTCTCCAGCAGGGTATTAATGTACAAGTAATGCCCGGTGAAAAATAAGTCTGCCGCTTCACGGCAGTATATCAAGCCGCCGTGGAGCTCAGACTGAGAAAACTGAAATGGCCGTCATTATTTTACACTCACTAAGCAGTGCTTTTGCTGTTTGATGAGTATAAAATGTCAGAAAAAGAAAACAAAAAATAGGTATGTCTGTGTGTGTATGCATGCATGTCAGTGAGAGGGAGAGAGATGTTATTTTACACCTGCTAAGCAGTGCTTTTGCTGTTAGAGTGTAAAACAAAAAAAAATAAAAAAATAAAGCATGTGTGAGAGACTGTATGCGTGTATGAGAGTAAGAGAGAGAGAGAGCTCTATCAAGTGTGTGTGTTTGTATGTGTGTTTCTGTCTGCATATGTGAGTGACTGCGTGCACAACAACAGAGAGACTGCATGTGTGTGTGTGTGTGTGTGTGTGTGTGTGTGTGTGTGTGTGTGTGTGTGTGTGTGTGTGTGTGTGTGTGTGTATGTGTGTGTGAGTGAAGACAGAATAAGCTCTGCCAGCCCTTAGAGAATGGGCTCTCTGTAAAATTGTTGTTTTACTTACTTATGTATTATTTTAAGTACTGTTTTATTTTTTTTAATATATTTTAGATGTAAAATGCTTTCTCCAACACCATTAACATATACTACAGCAAGTATGAAACATTAGGTGGAGGAACTATTTTACATAAAAAAATATATTAAAAAAATCAAATAGAACTTAATATACATAAGTAAAACACAATTTTACAGAGACCCTATTCTCTAAGCGCAATAATGCCCTCCAGGGTGTGTGTTAATGTGTAATTAATGCTCTTCTAGGGGTTTAGAGGTCTTCCGCCTGTGGAGTCGGGCCTCACAACACCCCTGGGCAGGCATTAATTACACATTAACACACACCCTGGAGGACATTATTGCTTGCATAAGCCATCAAGCATATAAACCCAAAACTCTGACTTCTGGCTCTTCCACTCAGACATGTCTAAAAATCTACCAATGCACTTGAGCTTGCTGACTCATGTAACTGCGACTAACTTCTCTATGTAGCATTTGATATCATATTAACTCAACTGTTCTATGAACAGGAACTCTTGACTTGCCAGTTAGCTTCAACATCTGCCATAGTAGTAACTGAACCCAAGAAAAATGCTTTTTGCACATTATTTTTCATTTCATTAATGTTTTCAGTAGAAACCTCTTTAGTCTGCTTGGTTTTACAAATGACAGCAAATGACCCTGTCTCTTGCATCTCTTATATGTTTTATAACATGTGGTAACAGTCACACCTCATGTATTTCCCTGGCTTCACTCTACTTCACGAACACTTGCTTTGTCTGATTACCATTATTTTTATGAAACCTGCCATGAACTTTGCATTTCATTTCAGACATCTCATTTGCCATGTTTAAATTAGCCTTCTACTTTTCCACTAATTCAGCCTTTCTGTCTATTTGAATTGTTTTTTCTAAAGTCAGATTATTTTTCACCTGTCAGATTTGAGACACTTTTACATCAGTTAGCTCAATTTCAGTTGTAGCCCTTATTTATTCATCATTAGTGCATTGAAACCCCAGAACTTGGACCAAAGCTCCAAAGGCGGTGGTGTTTCCATATTCATAAAGGATGCGCACACCTCCAGACTGGTAGCCCAACATAATTCATCAGAGATACTTCAGGTGCAGCTAACATTAGGTAAGACAGTGATTCAGGTCGTAGCCTGTTACAGGTCCCCAACCATGTTGCAAGACTCACACTCCACGTTCCTAAGCACCCTGGAGAATATTAGGGTCCAACCTAACACTCTCATACTTGGCGACTTCAACTACCCCTCCATCAACTGGGAAAACTAATCATGTACAAATATACTTGCCCAACATTTCCTGGAATTCATTAATTCCAATGTGCTGGACCATCTCGTTCTTACCCCCACTAGAGGTAGCAACATCTTGACCTGGTCAGTACAAACATGGGCGACCGTTGCTCTACACCAATAGTCAACTCCTCCTTGGTTGTATCCGACCACAAACTAATCACCTTGGAAATCCACATCCCTCCTCCCCCCCCCTCCCCACACAAAGGTAACCACCATGAAAAACTTTTCCAAAGCTAACTTTGGTCTCTTGAAAACAGAGGTGGCTAACTTCACGGCACTCATGCAAATGGAGAATAGTTGCATGACCTCCGAATCATACACCAATGCATGGAACTCGCCATACCAAATAGAACCAAGTTGCTCTCTTCCAAAAAAAGGAAGCCAATATGGTGGTCCCCTGCCATAAACAAACTCTACAACAGAAGGAGGAAACTGATATGGAATAAGGTGAAGTCCCAAGACTGGAAAAACTCCCTTATCAGCCTCAACAAAAAGTTGAGATCCCTCATCAATTCCTCTAAAGCTAGCTATGAAAAGAGAATTGCAGCAGATAGTAAAGACAACCACAAGGCCTTCTATAGTTATGTAAAGAATCTCCTCGGCAATAGCCAGATTTGCTCTGCGCTACTGCACAATGGTGTCTCCTATACCGAGCTAACAGATATTGCTAGTATTCATTCCAACACATTCGGTGCCAACTTTACCCCTCCCCCCAAAAGGACCAACCACATTACTAGTAGATTGCCAGGTACCCAGTATTACTGCTGCACAGGTTAAAACGGCAGTGTACAAGGCCAAGAGTACAGCTTCTATGGGACCTGACAATATCCCTGGCTGTGTTCTACATGAACTATAGAGTGAACTGGCACCTCACCTGTGTGCCCTGTTCAATCACACCCTTACCTCAGGCTTTGTCCCTACTGAATGGTGCACTGCTATAGTCGTCCCTCTCCACAAAGGAGGAGCAATTACAGAGTCTGGGAACTATCTCCCATTAGCCTGACAAGTCTAATATGCAAAGCTATGGAACACATCATCATGGACCTAATAAACAAGGATATAAGGAATCTCCAAACTCTGGATCCCACAGAGCTTGGTTTTGTGAAAGGTAGATCATGCCTGCTCAAATTGGTCGACTTCTTTGAGTCAGTCACCAGAGCTGTAGATGAAGGCAAGGTGATTCTTAGAGCCTATGCTGATCTGGCCAAGGCCTCTGATACCATTCCTCACTCAGAAATCATAGAAAAACTCACTAAGCTAGACATCAACCCCTATATCACTAGGTGGGCTGCAAACTGGCTCATTGATATAACCCACTGTGTGAAAGTGGCTGACTCCAAGTCAGAGTGCCGACCAGTCACGAGTGGAGTCCCACAGGGATTGGTCCTGGGTCCTCTCCTGTTTGGTATCTACTTCTTAGATGTCCAGGCCAACACGAAGGGACTCTGGCTGACAAAGTTCACAGACGATTGCAAGTTGGGAGCCATTTTTAACTCCCCAAGTGATGTTGACATCCTACAGAAAGGCCTCATTGAGACCAATGACTGGTGTCAGAACCATGGCCTTAAGCTCAATGCCAAAAAATGTGTTGTCATCCCCTTTGTGAAAAACCCAGTTCCCATGAATTACCACATCAATGGTAGTACACTGAACACAGAAGCCGTTATAAGGGATCTGGGAACACAGGTTAACAGTAACCTCTCTTTTGACCACCACATTGCCACTGCGGTGAGAAAGTCCTTTTATGTGGCACATCTCATTACTAAGGGTTTTGCATCCAGGAAGAAAGAGGTCATTGTCTCCCTCTACTCTTCCCTCATTAGGCCAGTCATTGAGTACAATGCCCCATTTGGCATGTACCTCACTAGACACCTGCAACAACTGGAGAGGCTGCAAAAGTACTACATGGACAGACTCAAAAACCTCCAACTATTCTGTCTCATATCGCCTACTTAGAGGTGATCTCTGCTTGACTTACAAAGCCATGTCTGACCCAGCTCTGTTAGAAATGCTACATCTAAAGAAATCCCAATCCCTCTGCACCACATTATCCAGAGATCTCATTACCACAATCAACAGAATATGCTGAAGGGACAGGTTTATAACCCAGAGACTGCCCATGTTATGGAAAAACTTTCCATACATGTCAAACAGAGCACCTCACTGGCCCTCTTCAAGAAAAATCTTGATGAGTGGAAATAGAAAATTCACCCCCGGAATCACTCCAGTGGCTTTACTCGACAGAGGCACTGAGAACTAAGGTCTGGTGGCACAATGCCAGGGTAATCCTATGGGCTACGCTTGTAAAGGCTCCAAGGCCATTAGCCTAGTACACACTTATGAACCTATGCACCACGAGTTTGTGCCAATTCATATAATCAATTCTTAAATGCTTCTGCACTCCTTTCCTTTTGTTTGTATACATCTATAAATGCACATTTTCTCATCTATTGTGTTTCTTTTTGGTACAAAGTGTTTGTTGAGTTTGATAATTATTAACTTAGATGTAACACTCTGGTCTTCTGTGAATGCAAAGGGTCTGTATATGGACTGAGCCTCTCTGCCCATGGCATAAAAAAACATGTTAACCAATGCTTAGTTGGATTTCTTCTGATCTCTTATCTAATTTTGTTGCTACACAAAATAGTGTGAAGCTCTGCCTCCAAGCTGGCTAAGAAAATGGTTTTGAGAGGTCAAATAGCTTTGGTGGATTAAACTTCATCATAGCAATAGAAATTTGGCATTTTTTGGTATTTTAATAATAAATTATGTAGATCTGGTAAAACACGGACCTTATGAAGTAAAACTTTTTAGTAAAAGTATTCAACTCTGAATTTTGCAGATCATTTGGCATGGTGTGGTGTGGTTTATTAATTTATGAAGATGTTTCTCTAATTTTATGTTCTGACACCATGTCAGAAGTCACTATGAAAAACATACTGCTTCTTCTGAGTCACTGATATCTTTATGGAACACAGCATGCCAGCTCAACATGAATTACGTTAACACTTCAGCATCTGACACCCACATCACTACTGATCAGGACTGCAATGCATAATGATATAAATGATTCTTAAAAGGGCAACATTGTATTAGTATTAAAAGGGCAAGGACAATAGGTAAATACACACTGTATATACATGCATTTTTAGCAATTTAATTTGCTTTTCACCACATGTACTAACTCCAGTGTTGCACAACCACTTGAAAAGAGAAAAGCCTATAAGCCCTGAATCACTACCAGCATGCAAACAGAATTATCACCAGAAGTAACTTCCAGAGAGTCCATCATCAGGAATTGAACTCAATGAGGTTAAATCTATTCTGATCTACTCTGTACTATGCTGTTTTCCTAATATACATACCTTGACTGAAATTTCCAGTCACCAAATCCTCGCCTGGACTATTATGTGTCAGATCAAAAGCTGGGACATCCAAAAACATTCCATTCTCTTTACCTAATATGACTCAAGTACTCCTGCAACTACATCATACTTATCCAGAACTGGTTGCATTCTCACGTCACATGCGTAACCATATCATATCTATCAGAGCCATTTGTAGCCCTTCCAGTAGTCTAGCACCAGTTATATCCACAGCCATTATATAAGTATCATTTACTAAAGTTCTTTTGAGGTTCTGAATTTATAATTGTTGCTTTTTTTGTTCTGAAGTTTTTTCAGTTTTAGTTCACACTATGCATGATTAATACTGCCTCAGTGTGTAGCAAAATTTCTCCTCTTTCAAGTTATTTACATGTACTTTCATATTAGCTTTCTAGCAGAGAAGAAGTCAAGAGCAAATATGATGATAATGCAACAATCATGAGCTATGATCAATACTGCCGCCTGTGAGGTAAAGTCGTCTGTTCAAACCAAGGGAAATAATACAAAGGATATAGAAAAAAATAACTTACTGGTAAGATGATGATAAGGAAAATTTAACACCATTCTGACAGCATCACTGTATTTTATAACAATCCTGTCTACAATAGAAAAATCACTGACCATGACCAGCACATTCATACCACAAAAAGATTCAGAGATCCAGACACAAAATAGTAAGAAGTTTTATTAGTGTCCTTAAGTTAGAAAAATAATTATAATAAAAATTAAAATAAAACATTTCAGATGTGATCAAAAAACTTGTCCTACCCAAAAATTCAGAAAAAGCACTGTACTACACAGTTAGATTAAAACTCAGTAAAATATAAACATGCAACACAAAAGAATAAAAGCATATTATACACATTTTTTAAATAATCACAGTAAAATGCACCAGATGCAATATCAGCAATACCACATCACCCTAAAAAAGCAGAGCAAGCCCTGTATTACATAAATTCCTGTGAAAGATAAATAAAACCAGTCTACTTGTACAAATCAAGTCACAGTCCAACAAAATCACATAACATAGTAACACAAAGCACACATTGCGCATTTTAAAATGAAAACAAATAATCATATTTACCTCAAAAAAAATCAGGTCCAAAACTGGCTACCAAACTAAAACCTAAAATAATCCATCTCTTTATCCCAAAGCAAAACAGAGAATTCTTCCACCCAGCCATAACTTAAAGAAAGAACATTAAATCTCCAAAAATGATAAACACACAAAATAATTACCCTGTAAGCACTACAAGAAACATCTGTAGCACAGAAAACAGTACAGAAACAAAATTGCTATATAGACTACATAAAGGAAATCATGTTGTATTGACTTGTAACCTCATCTGTGACTCTGCCACCTCTGAGATAATTCATGACATGCCCAAGACCATTGTAGCTGATATTAACCATATTATACACCTGACTCTTGCATATCTTCCTTCTCTTATATGTCTTCTTTTAGAGGAGAATGTACTATTTAAAGTATTGCAGAAATATACTGTCTACATTAGCTGTAAAATTAAAGCTTATGGTGGATCTGCAGCCTGACAAATGGAAGGACTCCCATCTTGTGGTATACCTTTTAGAAGATCTGTTTATTTTATTAATTTATCTCTGTTAACCAGGTTAGTCCCACTAGGCTAGAAGCCTCTTTCAGGAGAGACCTGAGGTGGTATTTATACAACTAAAGGAAAGTTGGCAAAGGCTTCAGGGAACTTACCCTGCTCTTTTCAATAGATGCTCTGAGATCTTTTAAATCCACGTGACTATCAGTGCAGGCAGATGGGGCCTCAGTTTAACATCTCATCTGATGGGCAACACACTCAGGAGTGCAGCACCTCCTTATACTGCACTGCAGTGTCACCAATCAATCTACCTGGAGTGGAAATAGAACCCACAGCCTTCTGTACCAAAGCCAAGTTTACTACCTGTTGCACCACCAAATTTGCTTATGTAAATCATGTGACTGACAAAGGTCTAGCTAATTGTAAGTAAAGCTTCAGTGAAACAGCACCCATGTATTTTGTATTGTAAGCCAAAAATGTTTCCATTTTAGAATCATCAAAAATGAGTCTGGAAGACCAATGTACAGAGTCGGTACTGAACATGAAGTGGCAAATATATATATATATATATATATATATATATATATATATATATATATATAATCAACAATCATACCATAATGTGAAAATGGAAAAAAGAACACTGGAAGTGTACCATTGTGTCATCTAGTTCAACATACTGTGGAAAAGTTAATTACAACATTCAAAATTTAAAGTACAGGGGGGGCGTGGCCAGCATGGGCTCTGTGTAGCAGCAGATTTCACTAGCTCCAATAAAGGAATTATTCATTCACTGGAAATTTGTCTTAATTCTAAAAACTTGGACTTTTTCCTACATAATATGGTAGTATTCAACATCTTCTACAGAAAGATCTACTTAGAAATCGGAAGTGGACTTATTTTCCAGTCAAATTTCATCAGGATAACTATCTCTCATCTGAAAGAATTTCATCATGAGCTTTACAAAGACAGGCAGCCAGGATTCCAGCCTAAAAAAGGAGCTACAAACACTAATAACCAATATTCAAGAACTTACTACAAAGACTGACAAGAATGACTCTAAAATTGACAATTTTAAAGAAAAAGCTACTAAACAGATGGACATGCTTCATGAGGATTTAAAACAACAAAAAATCCAAATAACTAGTATTGAAGAGTCTCTGACAGATTTTGGTGGCAGATTAATGGAAAATGAAAACAACATAGAATTTTTACTTAAGCAAAATACTACATTACAACATAAACTGGATGATTTAGAGAACAGATCACGCTGGAATAACATCAGGATCTTTGGTCTTCTGGAAAATATAGAAGGAAACAATTTGTCAAGCTTTCTCAATGCCTGGTTACCAAAAACATTAGATTTACCTGAAGCTATGTCATTTGGAATAGAAAGAGCCCACCGGTCACTAACAACAGCAAACAGTATTAATAGGAAACTACCTAGATCTGTCATAGTTAAATTTCTCTCTTCTTCAGATAAAGAACTAATTTTAAAATCTGCCTGGTCAAAATCTCCTTTAAAATATAATGATTCAGTCACCCTTTTTGACAATGACTATTCAACAATGGTAATTTCTAAGAGAAAAGTTTTTTTTACCTTTGATTAAGGAACTGAAAAAGGTGCAGATCAAAACCCATCTCCTGTTTCCTGCAAAGTTAAAGATTTTTCTTCCTGAGGGTCCTTCTGTGTTTGAGGAACTTGACTCTGCTCTGGCTTTTGTTAGAAACCACAACTTACTAAAAAAAATAGAAGAAATGGAATGGGCTAATCCCTCTCTTGAAAGAATGGCTTCTAATACTGCATGGAAAACTACTGAAAAACAAAAGAGACTGAAAAACAAATGATTTATAACTCAATTTATTTTATGCTATGCTAACATTATGAACTTTATATAAGTTCATAGGTTCATAGGTTCATACTAGGCTATCTGCCCTAGGGCATTTATAAGCCTAGCCAGAGTGTGTATGGCTTTCGCCACCCATTTTAAATTAATTTTGCTATGCCCTTTTTCGAGGTTAGTATACTGTGCCTCTGTCTAACAGTGACACAGAAGTGATATTCGGGGTAAACCTACGATCTCCCATCCACTCATCAAGATTCCTCTTGAAGAGAGTCAATGAGGGACTCTGCCTAACCTGGACTGGGATTTTATTCCAGAGTGAAGGGAGCCTCTGGGTTATGAATCTGTCCCTCCAGCATGTCCTATTTATTTCAGTGCTGAGGTTTAAGTCCCTCGAGCGCATAGCTCGATGGGATTTGGACTTTCTGAGGTGCAGCATGTCCATTAATTCCGGGTTGGACATGGCTTTATTTGTCAGGCACAGATCACCTCTGAGCAGGCGGTATGCCACTGAGTAGAGCTGGAGTTTCTTTAACCGGGCAGCATACGGCATCTGTTTGAGCCCCTTGATCCTCTTGGTGAGGTACTTTTGGGGTCTTTCCAGTTGCTGCAGGTGTCTGGTAAGGTACATCCCAAAAGGGGCATTGTACTCAATTATGGGTGGGCCTGATGAGGGATGAGTAAAGAGGCATGATGACCTCCCCTGATCTAGATGTGAATCCCTTCATGATTAGGTGGGCTATATAAAATGTTTTTCTAACCACTTTGGCCACGTGGTTGTCAAATGAGAGATTGCTATCAACTTGGGTCCCCAGGTCCCTAATTACTTCTTCTGTACTTAATGGATTACCACCTATGTGGTAATTTGTGGGCACTTTGTTTTTGCCAAAGGGGATGACTATACACTTTTTGGCATTTAGCTTGAGGCCATGGCTCTGGCACCAGTTGTCTGTTTCTATGAGTCCCCTTTGGAGGATGCTTGTGTCGGCTGGAGAGTCTATTATGGCGCCCAGTTTGCAGTCATCTGAGAACTTGGTCAGCCACAGTCCTTCCATGTTGGCCTGTACCTCTGAGAAATATATACCGAACAAGAGAGGTCCCAAGACTGAGCCTTGTGGGATGCCACTTGTAACTGGTTTGGAGTCTGACATGGCTCCAGCTATTCTAACCATGTGGGTTCTGTCCTTGAGCCAGTTTGCAACCCATCTAGTGACATAGGGGTTTATATTTAAGCTGGTGAGCTTATCTATAATGCCCGAGTGGGGTATTGTATCAAAGGCTTTTGCGAGGTCCAGGTAGGCTGTGTGGACCACCTTCCCCTTGTCAATGGCCTTGGTGACTGTTTCAAAGAAATCAACCAGGTTTAAGAGGCAGGATCTGCCCTTAACAAAGCCAAACTGGGTAGGATCCAGTGTCTGTAGGTCCCCAATATCTTTATTTATAAGGTCCATGATGATCCTTTCCATAGCTTTGCAGACCAAGCTAGTGAGACTTATGGGGTGATAGTTTCCAGGATCCGTTGAGGCATCACCTTTGTGGAGAGGGACCACTGTTGCTGTATGCCACTCTTTGGGTACATATCCTGTAGTAAGGCTGAGATTGAACAGTAGTTTTAGGTTTGGGTTTAGCTCTTCTTGGAGTTCATGTAGGACGCAGCCCAGGACACCGTCTGGTCCCATTGATGCTGTGTTTCTTGCTTTGGAGAGGCAGCTCTTACCTGAGCATCTGAGATGTCAGGGGGGCAGCACTCTGCTGGGATAGATATTAGCCCTTTTGGTGGGGAGGGGGGGGGGAGTTTGCACTGAACCTGTCAGCTAGGATGTTGGCAATGTCTGTGGGTTCGGTGTATTTTTTGTCATTTTGGACTAATTCTGAGCATATCTGGGAATTCCCACCCAGGTTCCTAACATAACTAAAGAAAGCCTTGTGATTATCCTTAGTGTCCTGTGCAATTTTTCTCTCGAAGCTGGCCTTAGACGATTTTATTTAGTGCCCGTAGTTTTTTGCTAATACTGATCAGAGATGCCTTCCCTTTTTGGGATTTTGCTCTGTCATGTAGTAGCTTCCTCCTTCTATTGTATAGTTTGTTTATGGCTGGGGTCCACCAGACAGGACGTCTGCCTTTGGAGGATTGTGTCTTGGTTTTATTTGGGATTGCATGATCCATGCATTCCTGAAGGTGTTCATAGAATGCGTTTATAAAGGATTTTCTGGTCTGGGCCGTATTATCCACAGGCCCGGGGGCTTTGAAGGACTCCACCTCGGTTTTGAGGAGTGTGAAATTTGCTTTAGAGAAGTTTTTCACTGTGGTTTTCTGGGCATGGGGTGAGGTATATTATCAACAAATATGTTTTGTTATGTTATTCTTTTAAGGTAAGAACCTCTCTTTTCATATATAGTGTTTGCTTACAATTTAGCATTCATAACTTAATACAGCCTGACACAATATATATTGCTAATTTTATTTTTCTTCATTTTATATATAGAATAATATTTTCTTTTTCAAATTTCTTTTTAAACAACTAAACCTAATATATAATAATCATAATATAATTATGCACATTATAATATAACTAAAATGATCTTAATTTCTTTAATACTTTTTTTACATACATAATTCTACTAATATTACACTTCTACACATTCAATATCTTACAATACAAGGCAAAATGTAATGAAAAAGTATAGTAAGAAAGGGTTTATTGCAAAAGCAAACAGTTTCCCATCCCTTTTCTTTCAAACAGTTTGTATATCTTATGTTTTAGCTTATGAATTTTCAGGTAAATATATAGGATATAATATAATACTTTTATAATAACTCCCTTCTTCTTTACTAGATATGCATATGATAATAAACAATAACTTCAATGGTTAGCATTATAGCATTATTTGCCAGTTGTAAAAACTTCATATAATGTAATAACACATACGCATTTCACTCTTTATTTTGGTAATGATATCTCCTATATAGCAGGTTGTCAAGATATATATATATATATATATATATATATATATATATATATATATATTTTTTTTTATGAGATGACATAAAACTTTGAATATTATAGTCTTAAAATGTTATTTAACATCTTCATGTACTGTGATTAGGGTTTGCATGTGGTGGGAATGTTGTTTTCTGTCTTTAAATGCATTGACATTCCTGTTGTGATAAGCTGGTCATTTGGCTTTAAATTCAAGGTATCATACATCTGTATAAAGATACCCTAGTAAAGTTTTTTTTTTCTGTGCTGTTTAGTTTCGGCGGTTTCCCGCCGATTCATCACTCAGAGACAATCTTCTCTTTTACTTACCTCTTGCTCTTATTGCATGAGACAACACCATTTTTTAAATGAAAGCTCTTCTAGTTATCTGCATCGCATTCTCAGCCATGCAAAGCTTGCCGATGATGTCACCGGTAAGAGACAGATCTTTATAGGAAGTACAGATCAGCGCAATGCCCGAGAAGGGGTTTCCTCACTTCTTTTTGCTTCAAATGTAAAATGAAGTTCATAGTATTGGATTTCTTATCCTACATCTTTTCATCTCGGCTTCCGGTCACAAGAAAACTAAGAATCAACAAGATAGATGTCAGAAGAAGGAAATGATAATGGAAGGAGAAGAAAGAAGAAGTTACAGAAATGACTTATGCTTTACATGTGAGCATGAATATTCTTTACATTTAATTTGATGCTATAAAAAGGGTATCTAATAGTTAATGTTTAGGTATTTGTTCTGTGCTTGCCTCACATTTATATGTCTGTTTTATTATATTGTTTTTATCTTATTATCTAAGGTAATTTTCTGTTTATTCACTGCAGACTAAGTTTGGGTGACAAATGTTTTTTTTTACACTCCAATCTACTGCATTTAAGACAGTTTATGTGCTTCAGTGTTGTTATTAAACAAGAGCTCTATGAACTATTTATTATATGAGTTCAACAATTTTCATTTAAATATAAATGTATACAAGGTTGACTGTTTTAACCTTAGATTCTCTATTAGTACTGGATGTTGATTGTTGCCAGATCATACTTACCTAGTTACATGGGTTAAATACACATGCAGTGCTGGTATAGAGAGTGTTGCAATTAATTTATTCTTCATTTTAACTCATTTTTTCTTTTTCTACCTGTTTTCCATAATTTATTTTCTCTGTTTCAATTTCCTTTAATGATTCTGGCAGTTTTCCCCTACCTAACTATTTTTACCATAATTGCTTTTATGTTTTCTTGATGCAAAAACATGCACTAACAGTTATGCAGTTATTTTATTGATTTAGTAATAGAAAAGGGTAATGATTTGGTTTGTATCTACCTTTCTAAATTGTTTCCAAGCTTTTATGATAAGATACAATGTTGGTGTTTTCACTTAAGCAGGGAGACAGTTCTTTATTGAATTTTACACGTCATTTTTATTGAAAATTAGTTGTTTTTGATAATCCAGACAACCACAGTGGCCTAGAATTTTCTCTGATAAGTGTACCCTCATTTACATAGATATAACATTATATTATTTGTAAATGGTCAAATTTAGTGGCTTTGGAATATAACAATTCTCCTTGGTTGTCTTGAAAATGGTGCTGACTTGAAAATGCAATTTCTTTGTTTTATGAAATTGTATCTACTGCTAAAATGGTGGTTTATATTTTGTGTATTCAGACCTCTTTGTCAATAAAGTTATAACTTGATAATGTTAGTTTTATGAGATGACTCATATGAACAATGAGTTGTTTGTTATCTATGTCATGCAAATAAATAATTTTGGCTGGGTATCAGATAAGACTTGTGTATCTCTGCAACTTTATTGTTCAAGGAGGTCACTGTGTGACATGTCAGAGTTAATTAAAGGCACATTAGATGGGGAGGGACATCTGCATTACAGGCAAATAATTGCATTTGAAAGGAGGTTCAACAGTAATGGGGTAATTCATACCTTTCACTCTCTTAGTGTAGGAAATCTGGACAAAGCCTAGGATAATGGGGGAGGAATAAGGGCCTTCAGATGAGATAGATATTGAGTATTGCTTATATAATCTTAAAATTTGCTAGTATAATAGGTTTGGTGTTGGCAGGCTTTTGGTGAGGAATATGAAGTCTGAAACTCAAACTTATACCATTATTTAGTTACTTTAATCCTTACCGATTTGTCAGTAATTGACACATTTTATGAAGAATAGGTCAAAATATGAAGCAATTGTTTGGACATTCTGTAATAACCTTGTATTTGTCTTATTATCTACTCTTGCTTTCAAGCTTTCTCTCAAGTAACCGGTTATATAATTCAGTTGTGTTGTTTTCCATTTACTTACTTTAAAACGAATTAGTTGCTACCCTTATAATGATATAAGGATCTGTCATAAGTAGCTTCTATTAATAAGTTACTTACTGATCGAAAAATGCTTCAGCTCATTCATACCATTCCATACAATACAGTGCAGAAGGAACAAATTAATTAATACTGCCAGACACAATAATTTTAACAAAAATGTTGATTGTTTAATTCATACTTAGATGTTATACCAGCCTTGTGTAGTATTTTAGTTATAACATTTTTTATGTTGTAATCAGAATTCTTTTAACTTTTCATATCCATCATATATGCTAATTATAAATTTTTAGAACAGACTTATCAAGTTATTTATTCCTTACTTCTAACATATACATTTCATTCTATTGATTTATTGTATATTTTCATACCCTATTGCAATTTCTTTACTAAATTAATCTCTTTTGTTATATATGCATATTGGTTTACTCATCTCACCTACCAAATACATGTTTATATATATCTTTTCATATACATACTTAACCACTTCATTATAGGTTCATAGGTTCATAGGTTGGTACTAGGCTATCAGCCCTAGGGCCTATACAAGCCTAGCCATAACAATTCCCTGGCTATTTCTTCCCACACTATTTACTTCCCTGGACCCCTGTCTACCAGGGTGACTGACGTGATCCCCAGGGTGAATTTCCTTTCTCCCATCCAATCGTCAAGGTTCCTTTTGAAGAGGACCAAAGAGGCACTCTGCTTGACATGTATGGGCAATCTGTTCCAGAGTCTGGGGAGTCTCTGGGTCAGGAACCTATCCCTCCAGCATGTTTTGTTTATTGTGATGACAAGGTTTAGATCCCTGGAGCGTGTGGCTCTGAGGGATTGGGATTTCTTTAAGTGTAGCATGTCCAACAGCTCTGGGTTTGACATGGCCTTGTATGTTAAATAAAGATCGCCTCTGAGTAGACGATATGCGACAGAGTATAGCTGGAGTTTTTTAAGGCGGTCAGCATAGGGCATCTGCTTTAGGCCTGTGATTCTTTTAGTGAGGTATTTCTGTGGCCTTTCCAGTTGTTGCAGATGTCTTGAGAGGTACATACCAAACGGGGCATTGTATTCTATAATGGGTCTAATGAGGGATGAGTACAGTGGGACAATGACCTCCTTTTTTCTGGATGAAAAGCCCTTAGTGATGAGGTGTGCTACATAGAAGGATTTCCTGACTGTTGTGGTGATTTGGTTATCGAAGGTGAGACCACTGTCCACCTGTGTCCCTAAGTCTCTTATCAAACTTTCAGTGTTTAGTGTACTGCCACCTATATGGTAATTCACGGATACATGTTTTTTCCCAAATGGGATAACTATACATTTCTTGGCATTGAGCTTGAGCCCATGGCTCTGGCACCAAGCATCTGTTTCTGTAAGGCCCTTTTGTAGAGTATCCACATCATTTGGGGATTCAGTAATGGCTCCCAGTTTGCAGTCATCTGCAAACTTTGTTATCCGGAGTCCCTTAGTGTTGGCCTGTACTTCAGAGAAGTAGATGCCAAACAAGAGCGGTCCCAGGACTGAACCCTGAGGTACTCCACTTGTCACTTGTCTGGAGCTGGATTTGGAGTCGGCTACTTTTACAGTGTGGGTTCAGTAAGCCAGTTAGCAACCCATTGGGTGACGTAGGGATTAATGCCCAGCTTAGTAAGTTTATTTATGATTCCAGAGTGGGGGATGGTGTCAAAGGCCTTGGCAAGGTCTAGATAGGCTGTGTGCACCACCTTACCCTTGTCCATGGCTCTGGAGACTGATTCAAAGAAGTCAATCAAGTTCAGGAGACAAGATCGGCCCTTCACAAACCCAAACTGGGTGGAGTCCAGTGTTTGAAGGTTGCCAATGTCTTTGTTTATAAGTTCCATGATAATACGCTCCATGGCCTTGCAGATAAGGCTTGTCAGACTGATTGGACGGTAGTTTCATTTAACTAATTACATATCTTTTTGTTTTGTGATATATTTATCTTAATTTGAGTTCCTGTTTACTATGTAATTCTAATAACTTTACGACAAACAACAAGATGCTTTTTTTCAGTTAGTTCTTTATTTACATTTTGCAGTTTATATTTAAATGTTATAGACAATATGTATTCATTACCTTAGTCAGTCTGACTACATTTTGCATAGTAAATAGTTGATCAATATGTTCATCCTAACAATATGATTACAGCATTAGTAATGTTTATTTTCTGAAGGTGAATATTTCGAGATACAGTCAACAATTTCATTACATGTATTTTAGATATTAATGTTATACTGAATATTTTATATGAATATCATCAACTGATGCACTTGCTTTATTCAATAGATATGACTGTCTCAAAGTCCTGTCAGGTTAGATTGCAGGTTACTTTTCTGAATATATCTGGCTGGAAAGATAAAGTAGATAGCTTCCTTCTCTTCCTACAGTCATATACAAGGGAAGTAATATATAATGATTTCTGTATATATTTGGGTAGGTTACATTGTTTATGTAAATATGACAGTATTTGAGTAAATATAATTCTGAATTTGATAGTCTAAGATACACAGAAATATATTAGAAATGTTGTTTATATAGATATTCCCTATGGTCTAACTAACTTTGTTTGAAGGTTTTTAGATAGTCTAGTTAACTCTATAATATTCCTTTAAGTACTTTGATTCAATTTTGATTATAAGAACTTTATCATGTTTTTTCTTTTCTGGTCATATACAATTGCCTATTTTGCATTGTAATTATACTAATAATCTTTCATATCAGATGAATTATTTGAAAAATGATACTATGTGTTTAATAAGAAACTATATGCTAGTTTTTTTTTTTTTTGTTTTCAATTACACAATCTGTTTATTAGTGGAGTCTGTGTACTGTTGTTACAGCTTAGGGTTTTGATCTCAGTGATGTATGTCATCGAGATTAGGAGTTTTTAACTCCAGGCAGGGAGCTTTATTGTGTTTTTTTAATTTAGAATATGTAATAATTTTCTTAAGAAAAAGTTTTTTGACATCCAGTGTGGCCTACATGAAAGAATATATAGGATATATTGTCCATGGAATGTTTACTTCCCACAATGATTTCAGATTTACTATGTTCAATTTGAATAAAATCTTTTTTGGAGTGAGATTCTTATACGTTATACATGATATTGATATGTTATCAGTATATCTTACACTCATAATATAACATGATCACATTGAAAGGTTTGTCTCTTAACATAAATGGTCTGAATAATCCTTATAAAAGAAGTAATCTGTTTAAATATCTAGCCCTCAATAAACCTAATTTAATATTTTACAAGAAACCTATTTAATGAAATATACTATTAAATTTCTCGATACAAACAAACATACAATTATTGTAAGCTCAGAATGTATAAAGAAGAAAAAAGGTGTAGCAATCTTGTGGAATAAAACATCACCTTTACCCAGAATTATTAAAACATATCAAGACAATAAAGGTATACATTGTATGGCTATAGTAGAAATGGGTAAGAAATCGTACACATTAATAAATAATTATTGGATCCCTGGAATTGGTACTAATACTATTAGACAAATCCTAAATCAAATTATATCTTTTCTTAGGGTAATATTATTATGGCAGGAGACTTCGGTTGTATCCTAGACCTAAAAGATACAACCACTTTAGGTAAAAGAAAAATTACACCTTGAGCTAAACAATTACTAAAATTCTTAGACATGTACTTACTTAAAGATATTTTTGATTTTGTGGACCATAACTCTTTATTATATATATTCTTTTCTAATTGACAAAATCATATTCCAGAATTGATAGAATATTACTTTCTACACAAATAATTAATGATTTAGTTAATAATAAAATTATATCTTGCCCAATTTCTGATCATAATGCCATTTTATTTGAACTTAATATTAACAATACTCCTAATGTTCAAATTAAAAGAATTCCAGCCTATATTACACAACTTAATTTTTTTCAATCATTTTTAAAAGAAGAGATACAAACTTGTATACATATAAACTCAGTTTCTGACACTCATGATATATTTAATTGGGATGCTTTAAAAGCATACTTATATGGACAAATTAACAAATGGTATTACAATAAGATGAAAATTTGGGATAAAGACATGAGAATTATACAGGATAAATTGGACTCACTACATATTAAAAATAAACACAATCTCACATCCAAAAATACAAGAGATGAGATACATAAATTAAATGAAGAATATAGATCTCTAGAAAAATACAAAATTCTTGCATATTCAATAAATCCTAAATACTTATCTAACCTTAAGAATAAGACTAAGAGATTAAATAAACATAACTATATTAAAGGAATACATTCTACAAGGAAGAAAAAGATGTTCATAGTATTCAAGATATAATAGAAGAATTTAAAAATCACTTTCATGGAAGCAATCAATCTAAACAACAAATAGAATCTGAAGATAATATTAAACATTTTATCAATAAAAATCTATATAATAGACTTAACAAACAACAAATTGAAGTTATTGATAACCACATTTCTTTAACTGACATACAAAATCAAATTAATAAACTTAAACTTAATAAAGCACCAGGAAACAATGGAAGTATTCCAGAAATTTACAAGATTATGCCCAAAATGTCTATTTCTTTACTACATAATGTATATAATGCTGCCCAAAATAATATCAGTATACCCCCATCATGGAAATATACATTTATATGCTCTATCCTTAAATCAAACAAAGACCCAAAATGTTGTTCCTCTAGTAGACCAATATCTTTATTGAATATTGATTATAAGATGTTTATGAATATTTTTTTCGGAAAGATTAAAGAGATTCTTACCCCAATTAGTGGATGAAGACCAGACAAGATTTGTGTCTAATAGAAGTACTTTTGGTAATATAAAACAAACTTTAGCTATTATTGATTTTTCCCAAAGAAAAAAAGAAATCTAACATTAATTAGTCTTGACATAAATGTTGGGTTTGATTTAATTAATTTGAATTATTTATTTATTCTTTTGGAATGCCTAAATTTCTCATATAATTTTATTAATCTACTAAAACATTTATATGAAGGAACCTTTGCATATATCAAAATAGGATCTTATATTTCAAATAAAATTCCAATCATAAAAGGTACCAAACAAGGTTGCCCTCTCTCTCCTTTATTGTTTAATCTGATTATGGAACCTTGGGTGAATGAAATAAGAAACAATAAGAATATAGAAGGTCTGGAGATAGATAAAGATATAATGGTTAAGATCCAATTGTTTGCAGATGATATACTTATTACCACAAAAGGAAATGAACCTTCAATTTTCTCATTATTTGATTCAATTAAAATCTTTCAGATGATGTATGGTTTGTCATTTAATGATAATAAAACTAAAATTTTACCTATATATTATAACAGTAATAAAAAAACCTAAAGAAAATACTCAGCGTACACCTAATATAGATCATATTATTTACCTTGGGATTATACTTGCTAAAGATATCAAATCAATAATACACCTAAATTACAACAAATGTTTACAAAATATTCAAGATTTATTTTCAGAATGGAACACTATTCTATTCAATGCAGAAGAAAGACTAACTATTATAAAAATGATAATTTTACCCAAAATGTTATACACTATACAATCTATTCAAATTCTACCCTCAAAAATGTTTATCAATAAAATAAATTCCATGATTCTAAGATTCTTTTGGTCTCCAAAAAAATCTGGAATTACAATTAATCAACACATTAATAGTTGGAATAATGGCAGAATAGCATTTCCAGATCTATATCTTTACTCAATTTCCTCTATAATCAGAACAATCACACAACTTTTAGATATTACATATTCAGCAAAATGGAAATCGTTCTGGGAATTACCAGCTATGCAGCTTATAACGAGCCCTTCAACATATCAGTTAGAATACATAAATAGTCCCATTTTATGGATATTAAAAGATTATTTTGTCACTCACATAATTCCCATAATACTAACAGCTATTTACATACTATTATAATTAATTTTAGGAATTTTATATATAAACATCTCAAATACAAAGAATGTTTTTTCTTGTTGTACCCTATAGCATTCACAAAAGAGACTTTTAACCTCAGGTTCTAACAAGATTAACTTATTCAAAAAAATTATGAGCTTAAATTCTGGTTTCAATTAACATCTGAATACAAGACCAAATCAGTTGACTACATCATACAAAAATATAGATTTGATAAATCCACATGGCTAGACATACAATCTCTTTTAATATATTTAAATAATAAATTAGATTTAATACCATCTAACAATATATTCGACTCTAAGATCTTATTACAAATTTTTCAATCAATTTTACTACATAAACATACATATTCAGGCAATCTCTCCTTTATATACAGAGTATTGAGAGAAGAAACATTTTGTTGTCCACATAACTACTGGAACTACTATAATTCAATTAATAATAATCTCCCAAATGAGCAAGACAAAGTTAATATATTACAATCAACCAGGAAAACATCCTATTCATTGAAATGGAAAATATATACTTGGAGATTTATGAACAGATCATTTTACACACCTCAATTAATGAATAGAATTAACAAAAACAAAACAGTTGTAATATATGTAATTCTAATATCGACATTAACTGGGCTCATATATTTTTTGACTGTCCTGATTTAATCACATTCTGGAAGAATGTAAATGATTTATTACAAGCACTTTTTTTCAGATAACTTCATATTAAACAAATCTTTGGTTATATTTAATACACCCATTCCACAGTGTATTAGAAAAATAAAATACCCATTTCTTTGGTCCATACTAGCGGTGGCTAGAAAGACAATAATGAAAAATTGGATTTTGAAATCTCCTCCAACTTTTCATGAGTTCACTAATATAGTAAAAGAAGTTTGTCATTTACAAATTAAAAACATAACTTCTAGAACAACTAGAAGGACATATGAACATCATTTATGGGCCAACTTACAAAATGTGTTGGGAAAATATGAACTTACTTCATAAAGGTAATAAACTTTTGTCCTTTTCATTGGTGAATTATATTACAACATGATAAATGTATTGCAATCTAAGCATGAATACTGGATGTCTTTGTATATACTTTAGTTTTTATTATGTTAATTTTATTCATATATCTGTATGGGATAAATGTATGTTATCAATTTTTTTGTTTTATAGTATATATTCTCTTGTATAATTTTATGTGGTTGCTTATAAATTTGTTACAATTAAAATCAATAAAACTGTTTTAAAAAAAATTTGAAATACAGACCCTCAATCATGATGCCACACCGAAGCATAGGCAAGTCATTGCTGTACTTACTCTTTGATTTCTGAAGATTCTAATATTGCTGTGAACAATGCTTCACTGTATATTTTAATTTTATTATATTTTGCTAGTCAGTCCACCTCAAACAAATTCACTTTAGCATAATAAGAAGAATATTACTTGTGAACAGCAAATATTTATGTATTTATTTATTTATTGTTTATTTAAATTTGTTGACCAGGAAAGTCCACTGGGCCAGTAACCCATTTTCAGTGGAGGCCCAGGGATAAATGCTCCACAATGTATTACAGAGTATACAAACTTAACAAATATGATACTCGAGTTACAGATATAAAAGCAGATATATGTTATACAGTACAGTACAAGTATACATTATTAAAGCTTGGCATTGCAATATACAAGGCAGAAAGCTACATATATAAAAATCAAAGATATTTAACAGTACCATTCATAGTGTGCTTTAGAGAAAATTGCAAAACTGTATACAAGACAGAAGTTTTAAAATATGCTATTTGACATTTGACATACAGAATTAATTATGCATTTTCCTTGAACTGCATGAACATAACTTAAACTTCACTTTTTGGAAATACAGTATCTATTTTCATTTTTTACCTTGGGGTGACATTAGTGCAACCTTCACTGACACTGAATAAAGCCACAGGGAACATGCCAGAAAACTGGAATCCCTGGATCCAAACTGTATCTTACTGTATGCGACATCACTGACAAACTATCGAAGTTCAGTGTGCTATGTTTCATCATATGGATGAGGAAGCCATCAAGGTATTCCCTGTTTGTTGAGCAAACTGGTGTAATTAAGGAAATTATATTTTTGAGCTATGATACAGAATCTAAATTGCCTAAACATAGTAAGGCTGTGCAGTGGTACAGTGTTTACCATTGTTGCCACACAGCAAGAAGATCTCCAGTTGGGCAGTGCAGTGGTGCAGTGGTTAGCTTTGTCCCCACATAGCAAGAGGTTCTCTGGTTAGGCAGCACATTGGTGTAGTGGTTAGCATTGTTGCCACACAGCAAGAGGTTCTCTGTTTCAATTCTTGGTTGAGGTGCCTTTCTCTGTGAAGTCTGCATGCTCTGCCTGTGTTTGTGTGGGTTTCCCCCAGGTACTCCAGTTTCCTACCACATTCCAATGATGTGTCTGGAGTGTTTCTCTTGGGCCTCTACTGAAAATGGGCTCTGTCCCAGTCAGACATTCCTGGTAATAAAATGATAAATAAATACAAATAATAAAGTATTATCCTAAAAAAAAAAGATCTTTGGCCAGATTCAATAAAACTTCACAGTCCATCTATACTGTGTGCACAGCACACAGATAATAGCACACTGGTCTATGTTCGGTAAGCAGCTCTGCATGGTATGTAGAGGCACATAGGAAAAAGGTAAACACCGTGGCATGCTACTTACAGCATAGGCAGGTGAACGGTATGCTAATCAAGCAATCCAAGATGGAGGAGCTATTCGACAAACTATAAAGCAACTGTGTAGACTCGGTGCTGGTTTACCCTGTGGATTCCAAAACCTATTGGAATACAGCCACAGAAAGGAGTCTGGCTTCCAGACTTATTTTTGATGATTCTAAACAACAAAACCTAGAGATGTTTGAAAAGTATAAGAAAGGAATATGGACATGGGAAAGAAAGAGAGATCTGATATGATGCAATATTTATGCAAAGGAAAAAGCTAAATTAATCAATATAAAGAAGGCAGCCCCAAATATATTTGAAGAGAAATACAGGCAAAGGCATCCAGATATGGAAAATATCACAATAAAAAATAATATCACAAAGAGGGAATGTAGAAAACAAGATTAGTAAAGTAGAAGTAAAAAAAAAAATAGGAGTTGAAGTTATGGAGTACCTGTGAAGTGAAGGATTTGGTGTAGAAGGTCTAACACAGGTTACATCACAGCATGATGGAGCGAATCTCCAAAGTAAGGAAAAGCAGGAAGATCAGGAGACATCTGAAGAAAAAATATGGACATGGGAAAGAAAAAGAGATTTAATATGGTGTAATATTTATTCAAAGGAGAAAGCAAAATTAACCAACACAAAAAGAGCAGCACCAAAGATATTTGAAGAGAAATATAGGCAAATTAATCCAGACATGGAAAACTTTACAATACAAAAAATAAGAAGTTAAAGAGTAAGAGTAGAACAGGTAATTACTAGTGGAGAAGTTAAATAAATAGAAACTGAGGTTATGGAGTGCCTGCAAAGTGAAGGATTCAATATAGAAAATCTAATTCAGAAAGCACCACAATAGGATACAGCAATGGATATCCAAATTATGGGGAAAACAGTGAAATAGGAAGCAATTGGTCAGGTGCCATATGAAGATATTTTGGAGCCTTCCACAAGGAATCAGCATAAATATTCACTTGAAGCTGGAAAGCAAGGGAAAGAACAGGAAACTGTGGAAACTGATGCTTTCAATGTTGAGGAGAGATAGGCCAGTGAGTTCCCATATGACAGAGCAATGGATGGCACAGGATGAAACTGAAGAGAATGTGCCACAGGAAGATGCTATAGAACTTACTGTAGAATGCCTGTAGGAAATGGAAAACAAAAAATGTGCCCACAGTTTAAAAGTAAATGAGATAAGACTTACTTGATTTAATAGACATAGCTAGACATATTAAGATCAATGAAAGAAATAGATGCAGAAGGTCAATAAAACCCCAAATGTCAGAAGTTTGATAAAACAAATAAACACACTAATTAGGACTGTCCATAGAGATCCATGAGATATAATAGAAGTAAACAGGACATATTACTGTGCAGCTAAATTAATAACTGATAGACTTCTACCACAAGAACACAGAGTGGTGAGGGAAAGGAAGAGGAGAAATCGAATACCATCATGGCAGTATAAAATAGAGGGGGGCGGAGCCTAGATGGCCAATTGAGAGCAGTGAATTTTGAGAGCTCCATAAACTAGTATAATAATAGAAAATGTTATTATTTTCAAGTTGAAAACATCAGAATTCTATAGATAAACTACTAAACTACAAAAATATCAATTTTAGTGTAGATATACAAATATTTTCCTGTCAGGTAACTTGGAGATATATTGAGTCACTGAATATGAACAACTCAAGGAATTATCATGCAGATGCTGCTTTGAAAAAACAACTGCAATTGATGACATCTACCTTACAGGAACTATCTTTGAAGATTGATGGCTTTAAAAATGACTTAGAAAACCTCAAATTAAATTCTCAAAACAGACTGATACTCTTAAGGAACTATTACAGCAACACCATACAAAAATAACAACTATAGAGACTTCTCTAAATGACATTGAAGGGAGGCTCAAAGAGGAAAAATTCCATAAAGAATTTCTGCTTAAACAGAATACATGGCTGCTTAACAAAATAGATGATTTAGAAAACAGGGAAAGGAGAAGCAACATAAGAATCTTTGGTCTGCCTGAAAACACTGACAGAGAACATATTATTTCATTCTTAACAACCTGGATTCCTGAATTTTTAGACTTGAAAGAGGGACTTTCATTTGGAATTGAAGGGGCGCATAGAGCACTGAGGAGACCTGCTTCTAACTCAACAAATACTCCACCTAGATCCATAGTTATAAAATTTATTTCATTTTTGGACAAGGAACTAATATTAAAATCTGCTTGGAGACAATCACCCTTAAAATACAGTCAAAGCCTGATAAGGTTTGACAATGATTATTCTTCCAGAATACCAGAACAAAGGAAAAAAGTCTGGACAATAATAAAACTGTTGAAATAAAGCAACATTAAAGCACAGCTGGCCTTTCCAGCCAAGATAAAAACACTTTTTGCCAATGAGATGAGAACCTTTAATGACTTACAACAAGATGCTTCTATATTCATCAAAAACAACAGCATAGTGTCTATCCCAGAAGAAATGGAATGGATGGCCCCTACTCTTAAAAGAATAAAAGAAACAAATCCTTGGACTGATGCTAGAAAGAAGAAACAAAAAACTGATCCCAAGATAGCTGTCCTAAAAAATAACTCTTAACAACTACATCTCTCAAAGTATCAACTAATATGGTACATCACTTGTCATCTGTTTATATTTAAAAAAGGAGGGATTCTTAAATAACTGAGAAACAGTAATGATTTATTCAGAATGTTCAAAGAGTCCAATAATTCTTCACAAACAAAGGTAGGTCAAGATGGGTTACTATTTATATTATTTATAAGCCAAACAAAGCAACATATAATACAAACATAGAAGTTTTTATTCCCCTACATGAACTCAATGAATACTTATCTTGTTAATTTTTCATTGATTTTACCTATAATAATTTAAGTAATTAATTAACCAATTCAACAAGGTAAAATTCATCAGAGCTCAGACTCAAATGTAACAAATTAACATCATATATAATAGCAGTAATAGTAGAGTGTTTTGAAAAAAAATGCTGCCATGGAGACTAATGCCTTCTCAGTTAAAGTATGATTTAGAAATGTCATGTCATCATTATTCTGTCTAAATATAGTTAATATAAATTATGGCAGGTATCACAGCTACAAGTGCTGTTTGACCAATCCTGATATGGTGTGCGTGGACGCAGCTGTGTCTGGCAGCTAGTACAAATGTCATTATTATTCTCTCTAAACACAGTTAATATAAATTATGGCAGGTATCATAGCTTCGAGTGCTGTTTGATCAATCCTGATATGGTGTGTGTGGATACAGCTGTGTCTGGCAGCTATTGTATGTTGCCGTTTTAGTCTCTGGAAAGCTCTGGGTTGTGGCTTGTGATCACGGTTTACTGATGCTTGTGTATTAGGAAGAGACATTTGGTGTTTTAGCCTGGATCCAGGGGAATGGGGATATTTTGGCAGAGAATAGTTTGTTTATACATCTGCTGAGTGAGAGGTGGGAAGGCTAGAAGAATGTGTTATCTCTTGTGGTGGCTTGTTGGGAGTTTTTTTTTTTTATCTGTTTGATCTCCGTTCTTTTCCTGGCTTCTGCCTTGCTGAAAGGGAAGGAATTTAGGCTTGAAGCTGCAGTGAAGTGAAGCTTTGCTTCAGGTGCATTACAAGCCTCTGGTATGCAGTACATAGACACTCTAACAGAAACAGACGCTCCCATGTTGCTATGGTAACAGAGATAGAGTGGAGATAATGCTTAATGGCTCTGAGGAGCCTCCGATATGATTCTTGGCAATAAAGTTTTTAGTTTTTAAATATATATATATATATATATATATATATATATATATATATATATATATATATATATATAATAAAGGGGCTGTTTTAAACCACATGTACACAAATTGATGGTGTCCCAACACTTGTTAAACTCATTAAGGTGATTCTTGAAAAAATAATAATAATAAGTGCAATTTTATATTTAAAATGCATTTTCTCCAAACACATTAAGGACTTACATAAGAGTGGAAGTCTGAGTTATTGTGAAAGCCTAAGAGCACTTGGCCTTGTGCATTACCTTTTGCAGTGGTCTGGGACGTGAACGTGCTTGGACGTGTTGGGCATATGGGGATAGCTGATTCTAGGGGTGTTTGAGGTTGCTGGGAAGTGCTAGAGAGTCATCAGATTTCCTTTTTGGAAATATCTGTTGGAATGGAAGGTGCGTTGAGAGGTTCACTGGCAGAGTGGCCACTGCATGGAACAGGCTGGTAAAATGGAACAGGACAAATATTGATTTGGATATTTTAAGAACAGCCTGGAAACACACCACATGAACTAGTGAATGGTATTCTGGCAAAGCTGGATGGGCATTGTTGTCCGTGCTTGAAGTACTGATATGTGTGTATGTAAGGATGGAAATATAATAAATAAGAAACTAGAAGGGTCTCATAATTTAAAGTCTATGGACTGTATAAACATGTTTGGAAGGAGCTAATAATAAGAATAAGTATTACAGCTTGTGGTCTCTCAAATAACTAAGCAACAGGCAAAAAAAAAACATACACAATAGTTATGTAATGTATGATTTTAGTAAATCTAGACATAGAATATATAATCTTCATATAAGATGAAGCAGTCTGCTGAGCTTAGATATTAAAGACAGGATTTAATAACATGGGCTTGTGTATAATACCACTACTATTTTAAACTTGTCATAAATGGCATACACTATATTGAACATCAAGGTAAGAATGAGGATTTTCTCATATAAGTAAATGTGCATAATAAGTCATATAATTGATTTAACTTGAATTGTGGTTTTGTAACCCATCTTGACCATACATAATACTTAAGCTGTTACCAAGGTAACTAATATTTTATACATGACATCAAACTGACAAAGTTGTTCAAGGGAAACAATAGAAGCCTGAACTAGGAATGTCACAGAATGTAACACTTACATTCTGAACAAATAGTATTAAATTGACAATAATCACTCACTTTAACCTTTGCTGATTACACAAAATAGAATGTTGCCATTTAAATCTAAAAACTTTCAATATATGTCATAAAATGGCAATTTATGAATATGGAAAGGGAACTTGTAATCAATAATGACAATAAGTGAATTTGTTGTTTTTTAACCTATAATTTCGCTCATTTTATAATAAGAAATGACAGATATGAAAATCCTTATGTGTAGGAAATGGGGGGAAGAGGGATCCACTGATAATTAAAATTAACTAACTTCCATCAATGTTCACATAAAACAAACTTGATGTTTTAAGTAAGTTCGCAACAAACAAAGTGATCACTTAAATGCTAACAAACAATGAAATATAACTTCTGATATATCCAGTAAAATACATTGCATTATAAACATTAGGTATAAATATTATTACTATCTATTTATATTAAGTAATATGTTTTGAAAGACTTCATCAATAAGGGTGAATATGTTAAATAACTGTGTGCTGTAATCTTTTATTGAGGTTTTATATATAATATATCTTACTTTACTATGATTGAATTGCTTGTTACACCAATGGCTTAAACAATCCTAGTAAGAGATCAAATCTACTGAAATATTTAAAATTGAACAAAGCACAAATTGTCTTTCTTCAAGCAACTCATTTCAAAACAAATGACAATTACAAATTGAATCCTAAGAAATATATGATATTGGCACAATCCACTTATAACACAAAGACAAAAGGGGTGACAATTTTATGAAGATAAAGAAGGCCTTATGGCATTAGTAATACTTAAATATAATAACAGAATATGGACCCTAGCCAATCTATACTGGTTCCCAGGCATTGGAACAGGAACTGTTAAAAAACACTTGGATTTCATTTCCAATAATTATAAAGGCAACTTAATATTAGGAGGAGATTTTAACTGTATATTTGATATTTCTAAAACTACAAATAAAAGACCGCTACATACATCTGCTGTATCAAAAGCTTTAAACAAGTGGGTAGACTCATTTCATCTTGTAGATACTTTCAAATTTAAAGAAGATACATCTTTGTTGTTTTCCCATCAAGATCACATATTTGGTATCCAAACTAGAAGAGATAAAATAATTGCTGCCCATGACTTACACTCTAAAATCATTAATTTCTCATTCACTACCTGCCCCTTTTCAGACCACAATTCATTGATACTAAAACTTCAAAATGGGTATAAAACATTAATCTTTAACTCCAGAATTCCAGCATATATAACTAAAATTAAAGAGTTCAAATCCTGGTTATTATCTGAATTACAGTTGTTCTTAGATAATAATTATACCACAGAGATAAATAAAATAATGATATGGGACTCATTAAAAGCTTACATATTTGGTAAAACCCTAACTTGATATAAAAAAAAATCAGAGAATGGGGTTCTGAATTATTAGATCTACAATCCAAGCTTTTGTCAGTAAAAGCTGAAAAAAATCAAAATCATTTGGAGATGAAAAAGAAAGAAGTATTAAACAATAAATGCAATGAAATTATAACACATAAAACTAGCTTTAGAAAAACTAAAAATTAATACCTTGGCCTCTTCTCCCAAATATCTGCATAATTTATCCACATGAATCAACATACAATCAAAAGCTAATAACATTAAAAGTATCTTTCATATAAAGAAAGGGAAAAATGTCTCGGATATAGGTGACATTCTTGACACCTATAGAAATCACTATATGGAACATTTCCAAAAAGAAAATATACACATTGATCAATTAAATTTAAATGAAAAATGTTCTAATATAAAAAAATACCAGAAAAAATAAAACTAGATCTGCAAACACCCATATCCTACAAAGAAATTACAGATACAATGAAAAAGGCTAAAAATAATAAAGCTCCAGGTATAGATGGCATAATTATGGAATTATATAATTTTTTTCCTTCAAAGGTACTATCCCTCTTCCATAAAACTCTATTAGAAATTCAGTCACAAGCTTTAATACCACCCTCCTGTAGATATTCCTTAATCACACCAATCCTAAAGGAAAACAAATTCCCAAACCTCTGTGCCTCATATAGACCTATATCATTATTAAATAATGACTATAAGATAGTTATGACAATATTAACTAACAGAATGAAAATACCACTATCCAAAATAATAAATAATTATCAAACTGGATTTATATATCATAGACACACAAATGACAATATTAAAAGGATAATTTCTCTTATATGATTATGTTAATCAAGAAAATAAAGAAACACTCATAATTGGCTTAGATATAGAGAAAACCTTTGATTCCCTAAATTGGGACTATGTATTCAAAATCCTAATGCTATTTGAATTTCCTGCATCCTTTGTTCATCTCCTAAAGAATATATATATATATATATATATACACAAATAATTGAGTGTATGTCAAGTTGAGTCCTTTTACCTCTGAATCTATACATATAACAAAAGGCACTAAACAAGGATGTCCCATGTCACTGATTCTATTTGCTCTGGCTATTGAAATATTGGCAGATTCAATTCATAACAATATAAGAATCAAAGGAATAGATGTTTATAAACAATACAATTCTAAAGTAATGCTATTTGCTGATGTTGCATTACTAACATTATCTAATACAAAAGAGGCATTAGAAGAATTAGATATATTAATTGACAAATTTCACATGACTTCAGGACTCCATTTCAATAAATCAAAAATCAAACTTTTTATTTTTAAATAAAAAAAGAACTGCAGACTAAGGGGGATCACATCACAGGGAAACAAGAATCTACCTTAAAATATCTAGGAACTGAGTTATGCAAGCGTTTATATCACGTTATTGAAAGATGAAAATAGCGAATGCTGTTTCATCGGCCCCAAAATATCTAAACATGAAAATATCTAACATTCTGAACAGCAAATTTTTTCCTAGGGAAAAAATTCGCTGCTCCGAAACACATACACACAACACAAGCACATCAAACAAACAGCAATCACACACATACACTTAAATTCCTACATCTAACACTACACTAAACTAAACATAGACTACTATCTACCCACTTACCTTAACCCTAACCCTAAGGTCTGTTACTATCGCACACTCACCTAACCCGTGCCCTAACTCACTTAAACCCCCCCTAACCCTAAAGTCTGTCACTATGACATACACGTCTAACCCGCACCCTAATCCTAACTCACTTAACCTGCCCCTAACCCTAACGTACAAACAATCGCACACTTACCTGTACCCAACCCGCAACTTTCCATCACAGCGCTATGAATAGCGAAGCCACAGAAATGGCCAACCGAATTCTTTCCTGAAGAAAGAATTTGCTGTTCTGCAGCTTCGCTATTCTTAGCGTTCGCTGAATAGTGTTCGATATCAGAACATTTGAAGTTTTAATACTTCAATGTTCTGATATAGACCCTTATGCAAGGATAATAATGAATTAGTCTCAAAAACTACAATAATACCATCAATACAATTAAAATCTCTGTGGAAAAATGGAACAAAATAATATTAACATTTGAGGATTGACTACAGTTAAGAAAAATGGTTTTACTGCCCAAGATCCTATATATAACCTTGGCAATACAACTGTTACCAGAAAGGAATATACTTAACGAAATAAATTCATGCCTAATAAAATTTTTATGGTCTCCCAAAAGAAACAGAATAGCTTTAATACATCATATCAGACCATGGAAACAGGGAGGATTAAACTTTCCTGATATAGAAACATATATAAAAGCATCAATATCTAAAACAATCTCAGATTAGATAAGTCCAAATTACTCCACAAATTGGAAATAATTACTAACTATAATATCAATAAATGAATTTGATTTACAAAAAAATTTCAAATAGAAGATAAAAACAATTTGCCATGGCACATATTATGTATGAATATGCAATGTAACATAACTAAACGCACTAAAACTCGTATGATTAATTATTACATTGACTCATTTAAAACAATTATTAATGCAAATATAGATTTAAAAATCTGGTTTGATCTTTTAACACCATTTATAGTCAGAAAGAACTTTCCACATAAAATATGTAGAGAAATTATTAATTCCTGGGAACAGAAAGGATTTGTTTGTTGGCTCCAATGTATCAAAGTACTAAAAGTTTTAGATATGCAAGAAATAAAAACAACATACAAAATTCCACAACAGGACTGCTAACTTTACAGAGTATTCTGCCATATTTGTAAGATTTAAGTAGAGTAATTATTAACAATTCTTCATTTAAAGAAATACCTAAATTTACAAAATACATATATGAAATCATATATAATGAATTTGACATGGGAAACAGTATTTCAAAATTTTACAAAATATTGATAAACTATAAAACACCCAAAACCTCATATTGGATATATATATATATATATATATATATATATATATATATATATATATATATATATATATATATATATATAAATAACAAAAGGACACTCAATACAGTTAATTGAAGATATTAAAACAAATATCTTATTATCAATAAAATATACATCCTTTACACAATACTGGAAAGTTTTTTAATTGGAAATGCTTGCACAGCGCATTCTTAACCCCAGACAGAATCATTAAAATTAGTTCTCCATAAAATGAATATGTTGGAGATGTGAGCAAGTACACAATGCAGACTGGAACCACATTTTCTTTGATTGTGTTAAAATTAAGCCATTTTGGAGTGGTATTAATAACTTTCTACAAGATTTATTTAATGAATCATTTTATTTAACTAAAGGTCTTGTGTTATTAAATGTGAATGAAGGTCCTCATTTGAATAGATCAAACATGTATCTAGTATGGACTATACTTGCAATTTCAAGGAAGTATATAACAAGAAGATGGAATACAAACACAATGCCAACTTTGGAAGACTTCTACAGCCTACTGAAGACCACAGCATTATTGGAAATTAAGATTAAAGAACTAACAATTTATCCAAAGCCATTTATCAACAACGCTTGGGGAAAAGTCTTATCATTGATTAAGACTATACAATAATTGATAAGACACTCTGATAATGGATTGGACATACTTATAAAGTAGGATAAAAAACAAACTGTCCCAAGACCAAGTGGTGTAAAAACACAAACAATGAAGACAAAATAAAAGTAGATACACCACGCCACGGCAAAGAATAATAAAATCCAAAACAATTTATTGCAATGTCGGTAAGCGCTTTCACGTGGAAATACGTGCTTCATCAGACCTCAAAAACAAACTAAAACACCAAACATATATATTCTCTATATCAATTAAAACATCAGTTTAAAAGAACCTATAAAGATTCTACATCAATTAAAAAGAAACTTCCTGCTGGCCATATATAGGTATTGTGCTTCCAAGTGCAATATACCTATTAAATCACTTAAAGAGAGCACGTCCCTTCGAAACAGGTTTTATGGAAGTCCTATAATTGATTCCTGGATATTTCTAAGCCTGTAGACGGATTATCCAATGGAGCTCATGTTCTTCCGTGTAGTTCCTAAAATCCCCACCTCGTATACTGGGTCTAACTATTTCAGCAACCCTAAACCCAAATACATGATCAAAGCCTACTTCTAAACAATGTTTAGCTAGCGCATTTCGTGAATCATGTCTATTTATCAAATACAAATGTTCCCTGATACGCTCAGCTAGGGACCTATTGGTCTTACCAATATAAAAACAGCCACATACTCTGCAGCTAGCCAAATAAACCAAGTCCCTACTCCTACAATTAGCACATGCCCCAAATTAATAAACCTTCTTGGTTACAGGGTGCATGAAATTGTGTGAAACATCTATATTATCACAAAAATTACAGTTCATACATCTCATTGTTCCTATCTGCATATCATCATCATCCTCAGGTGTATTGCATACATCATTATAGCACAATTGTCTCTTGAGACTCTTCCTATTTTTAAAAACAAAGTTGGGTTTATCCCCCACCACCTTCTTCAACCCATCATCCAGATGTAAAATTGACCAATTATCTCTAACTACACCCAGGATGTGCTTAACATCACTGATATAGAATATGGAGAAGGGAACATCCTGGTTAGAGCAAATTGGTTCATTATTAGCAGGAGTATTTGACATGCAAGTATAACCATCAGAATAAAAAGGGAGAGCTCTCCCATCTCTCTCCCTACAACTCTCATGTAAAGCTACATCAACCTTGCGTCTCCCATAGCCTCTAGATAAAAATTCATCACCCAGTTTCTCAACACCTTTGTAAAACAAATCATCCTTGTTATTCATGCAAAAATTGAGGCAGACCCTCATTCCCTGCCCCTTGATTGCATTCCTGAACACATGTCTTGGATTCATACTATCATAGTGTAACACTGTGTTTCTCCAACAATCCTTCCTGTAAAGAGTAGCAGTAAGTTTGTTCTGTTCATTCACAATCAGCTTAATGTCCAAAAAAATCAATCTCCTTATCTGAGTACCTACATGTAAACTTCAGAAAGGAGATAGTCTGATTGAGATAAGTAAGGAACTCCAATAAGGAAGCTTCCGTATCTACCCAAATAACAAAGAGGTCATCCACAAACCTCTTATATACTCTAATACAGGAAGAAAATGGAGAACCTAGAATATACTCATTCTCCCATTGAGCCATCACTAAGTTGACGTAGCTATTGGCACAACTAGTGTCCCATAGCCATGCCAACCTTCTGTAAATAAATAGACCTGATCCTCATATCTAAAAACATTGTTTTCCAGGACCACTTCCAAGAATGAGCAAATCAAATCCACACATCCACCATCAACAGATTTACTCAACATAAATTCCCATACCATATCTATTCCCAAATCATTGGGGATACTGGTAAAGAGGGAGGAAACATCAAGACATACCATATAGCACATTCCACTGTTAGAAGAATATAAAAGACAGAACAGATCAACAAAAATACTAAGAAAGATAGACGTGATAAAAGCAATGCGCAGTTTTAGAACAGACCAGGATCTATCATGCACTATTGCAAATAACAAACTAAAAATCTCAGCATAGGTGGAAAAAAGTTAGAAGATACACAGATAAATATAAAGGAAAAGTACAAAATAAGCAATTTATTGATGACACAAAAAAGTTTTATAAGGAATTGGGAAACAAGGTAAAAGGAATTTAAAAACCACCAGAAAAAGAAGAAAGAGATACATTTTGGAGAAGTATCTATGAAGGTCCTGTGGAGCATAACAAAGATGCTAAATGGATAGAAGACATAAATAAAGAATAAGAAGCTTAAAGGTACAGGATATGAAATGGGATGAAGTAACAGCCAGAGATTGAAACAAAGTTAAGAAAAGCCTTTGACTGGAAAACCCTCAGCCCAGATGCAGTACCTAACATTTGGTTAAAAGTATTGACATCTTTACACGAAGATTTAGCCATGAGTAAGAACTGTTTATATGCACACTCCAAACAGACACCAACCTGGCTAACAACAGGAAAAACAGTCCTCCTACTTAAGAGTGAACCTGCAAGCTGCCCTAAAAATTATAGACCAACAACTTGCCTTCCAACGACGTATAAATTATACATGGGAATTGACACCAACAGACTTTATAGTCATTTAGAAGAAAACTCAGTTATGGCAATAGAAGAAAAGGGCAATAAAAAAGTCATATGGAACAAAGGATCATTTGTTGTTAAATAAAGTCATAGTGGGGAACTGTAAAAAGGGGAAGAATTTAAGTATGACATGGACTGACTACAAACAAATTCAAAGGGGGATATTCCAGGGTGACTCTCTGTCACTGCTGCTATTCTGCCTTGCCCTTAAACCATTAATGATTCATTCCCGTCATGGTATTAGAAACCCAAAAGATTTGGAGAAATTAAAAAAAGAATATTAGTGACTGCTATTGCTTTAGTTCATCTGTATGTGCAACAGGCTGAAGTCTATGCTGCTGCTGCTAATAAACCAAGGCCAAGAAGGAGAATAGTTTTCAGACCATGTTTAACTTATCATAAAATACATGACATGGAAATTGTAGAGCACTACAGGATGGATAGAGACACACTAGAGGAACTCTGCAACTTCTGTCATCCTCAACTCAGATCCAGGACAAACTGAGGGGAACCCATAGCAGTGGAAACAAAGGTATGTGTAGCACTTAGAATTTTAGCTACAAGAACCTTTCAAAGACCAACAGGGGACATGCTGTGGGTGTCACATGCATCAGCATCCAGGATCCTCCATCAGTTCCTGAATGCTATGCTACAACATGCCAGTGACCACATATATTTTCCATGCAATCCTGAGGATAGGGCTTCAAATATGCAGGAGGTCTACCTTGTAGCACACTACCCTGAAGTACTGGGTGCCATAGATTGCACACATATAGAAATTAAGGCACCACCTGGGGAACAGGGAAGGTTCTGCTTTCCACTCTATTAACTGCCAAGCTGTGTGTAATGCCAAGGGAATCATCTTGAACATATGTGCTGGAAACCCAGGCAGTTACCATGACTCACATATCTGGCACACCTCCCAACTGTATCAGAAGTTCACTGGGGGGATAATATCCAACAGTGTCATTTACTGGGATGCAGGTTATGCACTGGAACTGTGACTGATGACAACCATCAAAAATGCACACACACCTGCTGAAGAATGCTATAATGAGGCACATGTTCAAACCAGAAATATCATAGAGCATGTGTTTGCACTACTGAAGTCACAGTTCTAGTTCCTGGATACATCTGGGGGAGCCCTGAAGTACAATCCATGTTCGTGTATTGAAATATACACTGTATCTGCCATGCTACTCAACATTATCCTGAGAAAACAGCTTCAGCAGGATCAACAAGTTGAAGGGGCACACATCCCACCAACAATGGCAAGTCACCACAGCCACACGCAGGTGAGGCGTCAGAGGGGGAGCCAACAGGTAAACGACATATTTTGCTAACAAACATTCAGTGAAATGCTAAAATGAACTGTCCCTGAAACATGTCCACAGATTTAACACAGAACATTCTATTTTAAGCTATTGCCAATCATGTATACCTGTGAAATGCCCTGACAAACATGTCCATGCCATCACTATACTTCTAAGTAATGCATACAGTTAAAAGTAGCAATATATATATATATATATATATATATATATATATATATATATATGTGTGTGTGTGTGTGTGTGTGTAAAACAGATTTTTCTTAATGACCTTTCATCATATGCAGTATATAGCTTAAAATGCAAACATACCTTCTTAAGGTCAGTAGTCTTCTGTGCAGATATATCCCAATGTAATAGCCTCTTCTTTGTTCTCCACTGTGATGTATGTGCACTGGCCCAGTAATCAAGGAACCTCAATCCTTACCAGTAACACCAGTGAGGGGCATCCACACTAGGAAGGATAACAAATACACACACATTAAAGTACAATTTCCCTCAAGAGCACACAGAGATCACAGTCAGTCTGGGGTTGGTTTCTCCCTTTCTCTCCAGATCCCCAATAAGACTCCCCACTGGCACAGCTATGGAGTGGAGTCCTTCACCAGGGCTCCAAGCCAAGTCCTCCCAGCACTCCTTCTGTCCAACCAGTGCTTTGTGTCCCTGCAGAAATAGCTCACACACACATACACACACACACACACACACACACACACACACACACACACACACACACACACACACACACACACACATATGATTTATATACAAACACAGACACTCTTGGGAAAGGCTGGCACAGGTTCACTAAGTATGCCCCTTCTGCCCAGACTATAAGGTAGTAATCCACTGCCACTAGAACCCCTAATATCAGCTGCTAAAAAGGCCTTTACCAAAGGGTGTCCAATTATTAATGTGCAATATTATTATCCAGTTAGTAAGTGTGACCAGAACTTTTAATGCTTATTGGAGTGGCTTTGTATAGTATCACTATATACATGCAATGCACTCTAGAGCTTAAATTATCTCTACACAAAACAGCCACAGTTGAAAGGTTTTAAAATATTTAATAATAAATAATAACAACACAAGACAATACTTCTTACTACACAGTGCTAAATCAAGAGTTCAGCCATCACAGAAAAATGCTTAAAATAATACTGTAGAATACTTCTGACATAAATATAGAAAACAGACTAAACTTACTATTTTCTATCTTTTCCTAAGAGCAATCACAGTTCTAAATAAACTTACATATAGAGCAAAAGCAGAGTACTGGTGAGTTGTTGTCAGCTTTAGAAAAAATCTAAAATGCTCTCTCTCTCTCTCTCTCTCTCTCTCTGAGACAGTCTTTTAAATTGATAATACATCACTGCTGACTCATGTTAGATTGCATCTTTCTTCTCTACTTCCCAGGCTAACAGAAACTCAGAGATTAATATATCTTTGATTTTGCACCTGGTCAGGAAACCACAGCAATTAAAGACATTATATATGTAAAATCTAGCAATTAACTCTGGTCTCAAAACAATAGAAAGAATCTGCTGGTCCAGACATCACGGCTCTGATTTTGAGATCAAACAGTCATACAATGCTTGTCTTATCAGCTTTCTTCCAGCAGAGTGCACATTTAACACAATGTTCATACATTTAAGAGAACAAGTCTGTGGCTTACATTCATATTTACAATGACATAGAATTATCTAAAACATTCTATCTAGCGAGGTTGGCAGCCTTCACATCCACATTAACATGTCTCCTCACCTTCAGGTTCCCTATGTACACAGTTGGTTTTTATGGTGCAGATTCAGGGCTGTGAACATGGTGAAGATGCAAATGAGGTGTGAACTCAGTAGAATTGCTGAATCCCAAATACTTGTCTCTGTGTCGCAGATGTAAACATAGCACATGCATTCCCTCAGTGTTTGTTGCTAATGGATTGCAGCTGTGAATAATTACTATTAGGGAGAAGGAAAGGACAACAGCAATGCAGACTGACCTACCTCCACTGGGTGTGTCAGGTTAGACTTACAAAGTACAGAAGTAATTTTATCAAGGTTGGAAATGTAAGTACGCACCGCACAGTTTACAAGTTCTGATCATTAGCATCCAACCTCCCTTTCATTTGTTGGCAGCTGTATATTATTGTCATTTAATATCCTCACATATCTTAAGGACAATGATACAGAATGCCTTAAGACTGCATGCTTCAAATTACTGGTCAGATAAGAAAATAATAAGTAAGAACCTCAGAGAGATAAGACAGAGCTGCATTTTTGTAAGTGAACTACATCCAGAATGAATACATGTACAAATAACTGTCATGTTGTTTGTTAGTACTGTGTATGATATGCAGTTGTTTGTATGCAGAATGATTTCAGTTCCCTGCTACAAAGCTGCTTGTGTAGCAAAGAGGGATAAGGCACCCTTACTGTGTTCTGAAGGTTCATTGGTGTAAGAGTTCAAATCCAAACCTATGTAAAAATATTTCATGTGTGCTAACAAACATTTTGTAGTATTTATTTCATAGATTGTTTTTCTTCATTTCAATTACTTTTTCCTTTTATTTATTTATTTTTTTTCATTTTTTTCACGGTGATTGCATGGTGCTCAGATTAGTGCAAACAAGGGGAATAGAGAAAATGAATGCCAGGTTTGGCTGTGCTTATCTCATTTGGATAATGCTTAGCAGTCCACAAACCTGGACTAGTGGCCCACACAGAAAGCAAACAGAACACCTGCAGACAGGGCATCTGTAAAAGTGTTAAGGTTAAAAAGGCTACTTTGTTGCAAGTTTTGCTTTCTGTCTTGCAATGCTGCTAAGCAACTTTGTGCAGTGGTTAACAAGGTTCCCCAACACTATCGAACACCTGCAGCAGGAGGACACAGACAGTCAATAACTAAAAATCAATATATTCAATTAATTCTGTTGGGCACAGCACAAAAACTCTAAGAGGCATTGTGCGGTGGTTAACACAGAGAACTTAAGAATGAGTAGGAAACTATGGAACTGTCATGTAACTACTCCTGTGGTAGTAGGCATAAGTTTAAGGCTGAAATACAGATGGTCCTGGGTTCAAGTTCAGGGTGTGCAACCTATTTTTATTGGTCTGAAAGTGCAGGTTATAGCAATGAACTGAAAATATATACAAGTGTTATATCAACTGTCTTGTGGTAACAGGTGCAAGTGTAGGCCTGCCATATACATGGTCCTGGGTTCAAATACAGGGCATTCCAGTCATTTTTACTATTGTTCCAGTTCCCATTATATTCACTTATAACACTTTAGATAGTGCAGCTGATATGAATTATATTTATGAAAGATAAGCCACCCTTATTGTCTTTTCAGATGTATGACTGTGGGTATACTGTCTACTATATTTCTGTAAGTATAAATCTGCTATCTGGACTTGATGGCCTGCACAATTAAATAAGATACATGCACAACTGGATCTACATACAAGAAACTTGTCAGGTCACAGACATACATGTATAACACATCAAATTGTCAGTAGTGGAGCTGTATTTATGAATGATTCCTGACTATGTCTGAGCAGCACTTTTTCTGCAGCAAGGATGGAAAATCACTGCTGTGAAAGAAAATGTTTTGTCTCATGCCTAGGTTTGAATCCCACACTTTAAAAATCAGTTTTACCACTGTATAAAGTAAAAAAACAAATGAGTCAGGTCATGACATGTATGCCCCCAGTGCATGTCTGCAAACTTAACTCACTTAACAGTTACCTTCTAATTTTCAACATATATTTTCAAGCTACAACAGCATGCACTTCTCAAACTAAGGTCAAGTGTCAGAGTCACCTTCCAATTTAAAATAGTTCTTTCCTCCCTGCTTAGTACTGCTGCTCTCTGATTAACATTGCACAAATGCATTTGGCATCATTGCTCGAGATTGCACACTACCAGTAAATGTGACATCAGGAATTGGTGGGAAAGTGATAGCTGCCATTGCTCTAGTTCAGGTGTTAGACATGTCTGGAGTTAGAGGTGAAGGTGCCCAGTTTAGGGCACAGAGGTGGGGTGTTCAGGAATCCAGGATATTTATTGGACTCCTGGTAAAGTGCTACAGCGTTAAACAATAAAGACAGATTTATGGGTTTTTATACAGTTGTAGCACGTTGAGCATGCATATCATAATTGTAAAAGCAAGTATGCTGCATTTGTCTCTACCAACTTTAGGACTCAAGTATAAGACTGTAGTCCGAGGTGAGGTTGTGGGTCCAAATACCATGAGTACCAACTATACAATACTGCCATTTCTTTAATAATGTTTGTCTTTTTGGCTTTTCCCGGTTAGGGGTCGCCACAGCGGAACTCCGGTCCGCTAATGCTTGGCAGTAGATTTTTATGGTGCCGAGTTGCCAGCCCGATGCCCAACCTTCAGCGAAGGCACACCCATTCATGCATGTCTTTCAGGAGGCCACTCAACCGCGAGGAGGACATGCAGACTCCACACAGAAGGCACTCCAGCCGAGAATTGAACAGGAGAACCTCTTGCTGTGAGACAACAACACTACCACTGTACCACCAATATAACATAAAATTAAACTCTATACAAGTGGCATATATGCCCCACTGTTAACTGTAATCTGGCACACATCCCACCAACAATGGCAAGTCACCACAGCCACACGCAGGTGAGGCGTCAGAGGGGGAGCCAACGGGTAAACGACATATTCTGCTAACAAACATTCAGTGAAATGCTAAAATGAACTGTCCCTGAAACATGTCCACACATTTAACACAGAACATTCTATTTTAAGCTATTGCCAATCATGTATACCTGTGAAATGCCCTGACAAACATGTCCATGCCATCACTATACTTCTAAGTAATGCATACAGTTAAAAGTAGCAATATATATATATATATATATATATATATATATATATATATATATATATATATATATATATATATGTGTGTGTGTGTGTGTGTGTAAAACAGATTTTTCTTAATGACATTTCATCATATGCAGTATATAGCTTAAAATGCAAACATACCTTCTTAAGGTCAGTAGTCTTCTGTGCAGATATATCCCAACGTAATAGCCTCTTCTTTGTTCTCCACTGTGATGTATGTGCACTGGCCCAGTAATCAAGGAACCTCAATCCTTACCAGTAACACCAGTGAGGGGCATCCACACTAGGAAGGATAACAAATACACACACATTAAAGTACAATTTCCCTCAAGAGCACACAGAGATCACAGTCAGTCTGGGGTTGGTTTCTCCCTTTCTCTCCAGATCCCCAATAGGACTCCCCACTGGCACAGCTATGGAGTGGAGTCCTTCACCAGGGCTCTAAGCCAAGTCCTCCCAGCACTCCTTCTGTCCAACCAGTGCTTTGTGTCCCTGCCGAAGTAGCTCACACACACATATACACACACACACACACACACACACACACACACACACACACACACACACACACACACACACACACACACACACACACACACATATGATTTATATACAAACACAGACACTCTTGGGAAAGGCTGGCACAGGTTCACTAAGTATGCCCCTTCTGCCCAGACTATAAGGTAGTAATCCACTGCCACTAGAACCCCTAATATCAGCTGCTAAAAAGGCCTTTACCAAAGGGTGTCCAATTATTAATGTGCAATATTATTATCCAGTTAGTAAGTGTGACCAGAACTTTTAATGCTTATTGGAGTGGCTTTGTATAGTATCACTATATACATGCAATGCACTCTAGAGCTTAAATTATCTCTACACAAAACAGCCACAGTTGAAAGGTTTTAAAATATTTAATAATAAATAATAACAACACAAGACAATACTTCTTACTACACAGTGCTAAATCAAGAGTTCAGCCATCACAGAAAAATGCTTAAAATAATACTGTAGAATACTTCTGACATAAATATAGAAAACAGACTAAACTTACTATTTTCTATCTTTTCCTAAGAGCAATCACAGTTCTAAATAAACTTACATATAGAGCAAAAGCAGAGTACTGGTGAGTTGTTCTCAGCTTTAGAAAAAATCTAAAATGCTCTCTCTCTCTCTCTGAGACAGTCTTTTAAATTGATAATACATCACTGCTGACTCATGGTAGATTGCATCTTTCTTCTCTAGTTCCCAGGCTAACAGAAACTCAGAGTTTAATATATCTTTGATTTTGCACCTGGTCAGGAAACCACAGCAATTAAAGACATTATATATGTAAAATCTAGCAATTAACTCTGGTCTCAAAACAATAGAAAGAATCTGCTGGTCCAGACATCACGGCTCTGATTTTGAGATCAAACAGTCATACAATGCTTGTCTTATCAGCCTTCTTCCAGCAGAGTACACATTTAACACAATGTCCTTACATTTAAGAGAACAAGCCTGTGGCTTACATTCATATTTACAATGACATAGAATTATCTAAAACATTCTATCTAGCGAGGTTGGCAGCCTTCACATCCACATTAACATGTCTCCTCACCTTCAGGTTCCCTATGTACACAGTTGGTTTTTATGGTGCAGATTCTGGGCTGTGAACATGGTGAAGATGCAAATGAGGTGTGAACTCAGTAGAATTGCTGAATCCCAAATACTTGTCTCTGTGTCGCAGATGTAAACATAGCACACGCATTCCCTCAGTGTTTGTTGCTAATGGATTGCAGCTGTGAATAATTACTATTAGGGAGAAGGAAAGGACAACAGCAATGCAGACTGACCTACCTCCACTGGGTGTGTCAGGTTAGACTTACAAAGTACAGAAGTAATTTTATCAAGGTTGGAAATGTAAGTACGCACCGCACAGTTTACAAGTTCTGATCATTAGCATCCAACCTCCCTTTCATTTGTTGGCAGCTGTATATTATTGTCATTTAATATCCTCACATATCTTAAGGACAATGATACAGAATGCCTTAAGACTGCATGCTTCAAATTACTGGTCAGATAAGAAAATAATAAATAAGACCCTCAGAGAGATAAGACAGAGCTGCATTTTTGCAAGTGAACTACATCCAGAATGAATACATGTACAAATAACTGTCATGTTGTTTGTTAGTACTGTGTATGATATGCAGTTGTTTGTATGCAGAATGATTTCAGTTCCCTGCTACAAAGCTGCTTGTGTAGCAAAGAGGGATAAGGCACCCTTACTGTGTTCTGAAGGTTCATTGGTGTAAGAGTTCAAATCCAAACCTATGTAAAAATATTTCATGTGTGCTAACAAACATTTTGTAGTATTTATTTCATAGATTGTTTTTCTTCATTTTAATTACTTTTTCCTTTTATTTATTTTTTTTCATTTTTTTCACAGTGTTTGCATGGTGCTCAGATTAGTGCAAACAAGGGGAATAGAGAAAATGAATGTCAGGTTTGGCTGTGCTTATCTCATTTGGATAATGCTTAGCAGTCCACAAACCTGGACTAGTGGCCCACACAGAAAGCAAACAGAACACCTACAGACAGGGCATCTGTAAAAGTGTTAAGGTTAAAAAGGCTACTTTGTTGCAATTTTTGCTTTCTGTCTTGCAATGCTGCTAAGCAACTTTGTGCAGTGGTTAACAAGGTTCCCCAACACTATCGAACACATGCAGCAGGAGGACACAGACAGTCAATAACTAAAAATCAATATATTCAATTAATTCTGTTGGGCACAGCACAAAAACTCTAAGAGGCATTGTGCGGTGGTTAACACAGAGAACTTAAGAATGAGTAGGAAACTATGGAACTGTCATGTAACTACTCCTGTGGTAGTAGGCATAAGTGTAAGGCTGAAATACAGATGGTCCTGGGTTCTAGTTCAGGGTGTGCAACCTATTTTTATTGGTCTGACAGTGCAGGTTATAGCAATGAACTGAAAATATATACAAGTGTTATATCAACTGTCTTGTGGTAACAGGTGCAAGTGTAGGGCTGCCATATACATGGTCCTGGGTTCTAATACAGGACATTCCAGTCATTTTTACTATTGTTCCAGTTCCCATTATATTCATTTATAACACTTTAGATAGTGCAGCTGATATGAATTATATTTATGAAAGATAAGCCACCCTTATTGTCTTTTCAGATGTATGACTGTGGGTATACTGTCTACTATATTTCTGTAAGTATAAATCTGTTATCTGGACTTGATGGCCTGCACAATTAAATAAGATACATGCACAACTGGATCTACATACAAGAAACTTGTCAGGTCACAGACATACATGTATAACACATCAAATTGTCAGTGGTGGAGCTGTATTTATGAATGATTCCTGACTATGTCTGAGCAGCACTTTTTCTGCAGCAAGGATGGAAAATCACTGCTGTGAAAGAAAATGTTTTGTTTCATGCCTAGGTTTGAATCCCACACTTTAAAAATCAGTTTTACCACTGTATAAAGTAAAAAAACAAATGAGTCAGGTCATGACATGTATGCCCCCAGTGCATGTCTGCAAACTTAACTCACTTAACAGTTACCTTCTAATTTTCAACATATATTTTCAAGCTACAACAGCATGCACTTCTCAAACTAAGGTCAAGTGTCAGAGCCACCTTCTAATTTAAAATAGTTCTTTCCTCCCTGCTTAGTACTGCTGCTCTCTGATTAACATTGCACAAATGCATTTGGCATCATTGCTCGAGATTGCACACTACCAGTAAATGTGACATCAGGAATTGGTGGGAAAGTGATAGTTGCCATTGCTCTAGTTCAGGTGTTAGACATGTCTGGAGTTAGAGGTGAAGGTGCCCAGTTTAGGGCACAGAGGTGGGGTGTTCAGGAATCCAGGATATTTATTGGACTCCTGGTAAAGTGCTACAGCATTAAACAATAAAGACAGATTTATGGGTTTTTATACAGTTGTAGCACGTTGAGCATGCATATCATAATTGTAAAAGCAAGTATACTGCATTAGTCTCTACCAACATTAGGACTCAAGTATAAGACTGTAGTCCGAGGTGAGGCTGTGGGTCCAAATACCATGAGTACCAACTATACAATACTGCCATTTCTTTAATAATGTTTGTCTTTTTGGCTTTTCCCAGTTAGGGGTCGCCACAGCGGAACTCCGGTCCGCTAATGCTTGGCAGTAGATTTTTATGGTGCTGAGTTGCCAGCCCGATGCCCAACCTTCAGCGAAGGCACACCCATTCATGCATGTCTTTCGGGAGGCCACTCAACCGCGGGGAGGGCATGCAGACTCCACACAGAAGGCACTCCAGCAGAGAATCGAACAGGAGAACCTCTTGCTGTGAGACAACAACACTACCACTGTACCACCAATATAACATAAAATTAAACTCTATACAAGTGGCATATATGCCCCACTGTTAACTGTAATCTGTAAAACTAGACCAAGCATGTGGGCAATATATGCACACTTCAAGAGTTACTTTCAGCAATCTGCAGGTATAATGGGTAGTTGTTAGGATGTATACTTAAATGTAATACTTCAGATAAAATAGTTGTATAATTGTGTTAATGCATTTGATGTCACATATGATGGTACTAATGTTATCTCTTGTTTTTTTTTTTTTTCACCCCAATCATTATCTCTTCTTTTTTGTTCTATTATCTGTCATCAGAATATCTCCATGTCATCCATCTGTACCACATTAAATGCTTCAAAGCACAGCAAGGCAGGCCAGCCCCAATGGATCAGCCTGCCCCAGCTGTGATGGCTCCAGCACCGATGTCCAGCACATCTGGGACCCAACCTGGCAACACTGATTCTGCTACCCCTACACTACCTATGCCCTCAAGTAGTACTGTCCCAGCAGCTGGTGCTGAAGTACCCTCCAGGAGTAGTGGTGGAGGTGAGGATTTCATCACCCACCAGGAGATTCCAGGGTTGGTATGTAGGGATGTGCAGCACACTACTGTTGTACATCTACTCCAGATGGAGAGGCTGCTCTCCATCATGGTACATAAGAGGAGAAGATGGCAAGCACTCCAGCCACCAGTGAAGTAAGAGGATAGTGATGACAGTCAGTGGGTGAGGACTAGATTCTCACTGTGTCCATTTTGATGGGCATGAACCTGGGATGTCCCTTCACTCACCCCAGTAATGATGTCCCCAACCTTTTGTGTCCCTCACCATCCCTGTGTCTCGTTTTGTTTCTTTGCATTTGCTTTCTCACCTACCCAACTTACCTGACCCAGAAATACCAGTGTTGTTTACCCAACATTCCTCTCATACTGAGCTAAAAAAAATAAGACACCTGTCCCACAAAAAATATCTTCTCATACATAGCTCTCCATTTCACACATATGCCTTCTTGACACACTTAATTTGGTCCAATTAGCTATAACATATGATTACATTGTTGTCACCCCTCTTTCTGGAGGTGACAGTCTAAATTCAGCTAATATTCTGCACATATTTTCAGTTTACACTGTTGAAGAAATAGATAGCTATGTTTTTTTTCCTACCTCCTTCCTGCACATTCCTGTATTGCTTTCCCTTTGTTCTTCTCCCTACTTGCTACCCATTTCACCACTTTCCTATCTACCCCATTTTAACACCTATAATCTGGTAAAAATAGAATCACACAAAACACACATAAGTACCAAAAAATCAATAGAGCCCTTCACTTTTTGGCCTCTATGTTTGTGCAGAGTTTGATATCACTAACCAGTGCCAGGCAATGGTGTGCAGCTCTGCAATGCTGCAGTTACCTCTGCTCAATGCTGCTTAACCCTGCTCCACTAAGTCAACACACAGTAACATGTGCTGAATGTACTATTGAGAATATTGTCATTGCATTATCACTGTTTATTCACAAGTATTAGATACCCCTGAATTCAATCCCAGTATCATCTGGGCTCAGAAAAGAAATATGTCGATGTGTTTACATCTGCTGCCACAGAGTCAGCAAAGCAGCAGATGTGTTTCATATTCTCAGTACTATGTCTCAGAATTTTAGCAATGAGCCCCATGTTTGCATACTGCTTAACTACATGCAAACAGGGAAAGTAATAGAAATCCCTCCAAAAGGGCCTCATAGAAACAGACAACTGGTGCCAGAGCCATGGCCTCAAGCTAAACGCCAAAAAGTGTATAGTCATCCCCTTTGGCAAAAACAAAGTGCCCACAAATTACCACATAGGTGGTAATCCATTAAGTACAGAAGAAGTCATTAGGGACCTGGGGACCCAAGTTGATAGCAGTCTCTCATTTGACAACCACGTGGCCAAAGTGGTTAGAAAAACATTTTATATAGCCCACCTAATCATGAAGGGATTCACATCTAGATCAGGGGAGGTCATCGTGCCTCTTTACTCATCCCTCATCAGGCCCATAATTGAGTACAATGCCCCTTTTGGGATGTACCTTACCAGACACCCTGCAGCAACTGGAAAGACCCCAAAACTACCTTACCAAGAGGATCAAAGGGCTCAAACAGATGCCATATGCTGCCTGATTAAAGAAACTCCAGCTCTACTGAGTGGCATACCGCCTGTTCAGGGGCGATCTGTGCCTGACGTATAAAGCCATGTCCAACCCAGAATTAATGGACATGCTGCACCTCAGAAAATCCAAATCCCATCGAGCTACGCGCTCGAGAGACTTCAATCTCAGCACTGAAATAAATAGGACATGCTGGAGGGACAGATTCATAACCCAGAGGCTCCCTTCACTCTGGAATAAAATCCCAGTCCAGGTTAGGCAGAGTCCCTCATTGACTCTCTTCAAGAGGAATCTTGATGAGTGGATGGGAGATCGTAGGTCTAACCCGGGTATCACTTCTTTGTCACTGTTAGACAGAGGCACAGTATACTAACCTCGAAAAAGGGCATAGCAAAGTTAATTTAAAATGGGTGGCGAAAGCCAAACACATTCTGGCTAGGCTTATAAATGCCCTAGGGCAGAGAGCCTAGTATGAACCTATGAACCTATGAACCTATGTGTACCTTCCATACACAAACCCGCTGCTCACGCTGCACTACACAAAGTCACTATTAACATGTATTGGTGCTGTTTACTGTCCATTTACTCTTCATGCCATGAAACCACATGTGGAAACATAACAAGGTGAAGGCCCTATCTAACAATATGTCACATATTTACACTGCAACCCTGGTCTCTCAGTGCATGTTCATAAATATATCGAATACACAACATAAAGAAATAAATGTTGTACGATATACAATGCACATCAATTTGGTAACATACAGAATGAGAATATCTTCACAGTTTAACGTGCCTACATATCCATCAACTGACCTTGGGAACTATCAACCCATAAGCCTAACCAGCCTTATCTGCAAGGTTATGGAAAGAATCATCATGGACCTTATCCACAAAGACATAGGCAACCTTCAAAATCTTGACCTGACCCAGTTTGGTTTCGTCAAGGGTAGATCTTGCTTACTAAACCTATTGGATTTCTATGGGAATGTCACCAAAGCCCTGGATGAGGGAAAACAGTACATACAACCTGTCTTTATTTAGCCAAGGCCTTTGATACAATTCCCCATTCAGGTATCCTAGAGAAACTCTCTGATCTGGGTATTAACTCATACATTACTAGATGAGTAGCCAACTGGCTCACTGACATAATGCACACTGTCAAAGTTAGGGATTCTATATCCACCAATAGACTAGTTACCATTGGAGTACTACAAGGATCTGTGCTGGGCCCTCCACTGCTTGGAAACTATTTCTTTGAATTCCAGGTGAAGGTTGATGGCCTGTGGCTTATCAAGTTTGCAGATGACTGCAAACTGGGTGCTATCATATAGAGTTCCCCCAACAATGTCAACATATTACAGAAAGGGATGGCACAGACAAATGATTGGTGCCAACTCATGGACTAATAACATAAAAAATACCACATTGTCCCCTTTGGCAAAGAAGTACACCCTGCTAATTATGATATAGCTAGCACCCCTCTAAGCACATACTAAGTGGTGTGAGACTTGAGAACACAGACTGATAGCAATCGAAACTTTGATCACCATGTGTCTATAGTGGTAGTAAAAACATTCTACATTGTGCACCTCATAAATAAGGACATCTCATCCAAGACCAGGCAGATCATGGTTCCGCTGTACCTGATCCTTATCAGACCACTATTTGAGTACAATGCTCCCTTATGTATATACTTCACCAGACACCTGCAGCAACTGGAGAAGCTACAGAGGTTTCTGCCCAAGAGAATCCAGGGCCTCCAAAGCATGACATATGTGGAAAGTCTGAAAGCCCTGTTAATGTACTCAGTATCATACAGGCTACTGACAGGCCACCTATGCCTGCCCTCAGAGCAGCATTAGACCCTGCCCTAATGAAAATGCTGCAAATCCACAAATCAAGTGGGATGAGAATAACTCAATCCAGGGATCAAAAACTAGCCTGTAACATAAACAGTACATGTTGGAAAGACATCTATATCTCCTAGTGATTGCTGCTCCTCTGGAATATGGTCCTACTCCATGTGAAGATGAGCTTCTCAATGACCCAATTCAATCAAAACCTTGACAACTGGATGGGTGACCATAAATTCACCCCAGGTGTGATACCTATGTCCCTCATGGACAGAGGCAATTGGTGCTAATCACAAAATCTCTCTACTAGCAATGACCATCTAACTATGGTCAATAAGGATACTTGATTTTTACACAGCTAGGCTTGTAAAGGCCTTATTGCTATTGGCCTAGTAACCTCCTATGCACTTATGAACCTATTCAGGCCTCCCAACATCTTCTTTCCAACATCCAGTGCTGATGTCATCTACTATAATTTGTCCTGCAGCTGTGTAAAAGTTAGACTTGTGCAGTGGCCCTTGTGTAAAGTACTGATTTCTGTAGTCTACGTACCTAGGTAAGGGGTTCTGTTCTCACTGCAGTTAACTGTAGGTGTATGTTTCTGTGTGTCTATCTAGTCAGAAGACCATAAGTGTATATCCTACAGTTACCACTCCAGTCACATGGACTGACACTATTTTGACAGTTGCACATGCCTATTCATCCTTTTCATGCAGGCCCACCAACATCTTCCCCCCACATCCAATGCTGATGTCATCCACTATAAGTTGTCCTGCAGCCTTGCAAAAGTCAGACTTGTGTCATGGTGCTTGTGTAAAGCACTAAGTTCTGTAGTCTGTGTACTTAGGTAGGGGGTTCTGTTCTCACCACAATCAACTGGGATGTGTGGTGTGCACTTTGTTGACAGAGGGAGCCTTTTACACCAACATGTGAGACAGGGCTATTACCATATTCTCCTCAGCAGACACTGCTGATGTCATCACCTAGAAAATGTTGTTTGAGACACTCCAAATCAGACTTGAACTGTGTTGCTTGCCTTAAATATAGAGTTCTGTAGTCTGTGTACTTAGGTAAGGGCTCTGTTCTCACTGCAGTCAGCCAAATGGGGGGGATTGCACTTGCTTGGCATTAGAGAGAGACCCATTTTACACCAGCATATGGGACACTGATATTACCATATTATCCTCAGCAGACACTGCTGATGTCATCACCTAGAAAATGTTGTTTGAGACACTCCAAGCCAGATTTCAGCTGTGGAACTTGCCTTTATACAGAGTTATGTAGTCTGTGTACTTAGGTATGGGTTCTGTTCTCATTGCAGTCAGCTGGGGTGTGTCTGTGTTTGTGCACTTGCTTGACATTAGACACAGCTTTTTACACCAGCATATGGGGCGCTGGTATTACCACATTCTCCTCATCAGACATTGCTGATGTCATCACCCATATCTGATTTATGGATGTGCGCTATTCTCAACAGGCCATGGTCAGAGACTGGCCTGCAGGCCAGGCAGAAGTCACCTCAACCTATACAATATAGATTAAAGTGACATGGCTTTCAGTCTATCCATGTACAGCATGGCATGGTTTGTAGGCTCTGTGTTTTTTTTTTGTTGTTGATCCACCCCTGTGATCTCTCCAGCTGCTGCATGTGTCTGGTGAGGTACATACCAAAGGAACATTATATTCTATTAGTGTTCTGGTGAGATTCAAGTACAGTGCTGTCATATAATCATCAGATCAGAATACAGTGGAGTGACTTATGATGTGCACAACATAGACTTTCCATACTACTGTAGACACTTGGTGGTCAAAGCCCAGATCGCTATCTACATGTGTTCCCAGGACTTGCATCACTGGATTTCAACATAGCAGGAATGTTATTAATGCTGTAATCAGCAGGGAATTCCACTTTACAGAAGGACAAAATGAAGACACATTTTTTAATTTATTTGTAGACCGTGTGGCTTTGTCACCAATCATTTGTCTGTGTTAGCCCCTTGTGTAATATGTTATCATCATGGTAGACTCAATGATTGCACCCAATATGCAAGAATCAGCAAACACAGTAAGCCAAAGGCCTTATACTTTAGCCTGAATTGTTGAGAAATAGATTCCAAACAGTAAAGGGACAAGCGCAGATCCCTGGGGTATGCCAATGGTGGCAGCTCTACTGGTACAGGTTGATTCACCAACTTTCACAGTATGTGCTCTGTCAGTGAGCCAATTGGTTACCCATCTAGTGACATAAAGGTTAATTCCCAGCTGGGAGAGTTTCTTAATGATACCTTCATGGTGTATTGTGTCCAAACCCTAGGACAGACCAAGATAAGCAGTATGCAATGTTTTACCTTCATCCAAGCCTATCACACAGAAACAATAGGCTGTGACTACATCACAGATTGCCTATAGCATGACTCAACATAAACACCTTTCTGACAAGGGTAAATACACACTTCAACACACCCTCCACACAGACTATGTTCCCGTAGAAGTGTGTACATCAACATGCATCTGAGTTGGGGGGACACCACCTGATACATGCATCATGTATAGACACATCCTGATTCTCATGGACCTTTTCTAAATGGACACTAGTAATATCCTAACTATGTGCAACAGACTTGCGTGAGTTGTTAATTATACATCATGTCTGTTCTATCTGTTGGATGTCCTCAAAGAGGTCATCGAGGGCATGCATGATGACAACATTATCATCATTTTGAACTTGACAAACCCAAGGCATTTGACACAAATCCACACTGAGTATTTCACTCAACACTGTTAGATGTGGCCATAAACACCTATATCACCAAGTGGGTAGAGCAGTCAATCACATACATGGTATCTAAATATGTTGATATATGTGAGGTGACAGTACATCAGGGCTGTCTGATAGGCCCTTTCCTATCCATTATTTAAGTCGCAAGCATTACGAATGACATACACATCCTGTGTCCAAACAGCTGTTTGAAGGACTGCAGATTGTGGGCAATTATTGACTCCAACTGTGATATTAGTATAATACAAACAGAATCAACACACACCAAATATTGTTGCCACAGCCATGACAATACCTGTGATGAAGCAAAAACATGGGGGGATTTGTTACATCATGAAAAGAAACATACAACCCAAGGATAATGTAGACATAACACCCTATATACAGATCAATAACTATGTGACCTGTGTCCTAGGTAGATAGTATGTGGAACATCCACCAGCATCTGGCTACAGTGCTGACTCCCCTTTTGTATGTAATACAGCTACTGCTTATGTGAAGGTCATCCACATCAAAGGCCATAATACCTCTATAGTTCACAGCCTTCATCACACCAGTAACTGAGTACAATGGACCCTTCTTCATGTACCTCCCTACACATCTTCCAGTGATGTGTAACTGAAGAGTACCACCTTTGCCACAGTGAGCTGTCACACATCTTATTAGCCATACCTATGTATTCTTTTTGTTGCATAAACTTTACTGTCTGATGGTACAAAATCACCATCAAGCTGTTACACCAGAGGCATATGTGATACCTGTTCCTGTGATGCACACAGTACATACATAGCTTTTTAACAACATTGATGGCATGGGTAACATTCACGACAGTGTCAACTAGCCTGTATTGATCATAATGTCACATACAGGTATAACAGTGTCCCTTCTAACACCTCCAGCAGATGTTACAGTGTCAAGACGGTGTGCGCAATTACCCTCATAGACTGCTGACATGTCATAATAGTTGTACAAGTATGTTGGTGCAGAACCATCTCTGATCACTCAGAAACAGGGTATATGTTATAAAAATGAAAAATCAAACTCTCGAATGCTCACATGAGAGAATATTGAAAAACTCAATTTTGTTATTTATTTATTTATTTTTGCACTACAGTGAAGATCAGAATATTTGCCCTTTCCTCACTGTAGTGCAATCTCGGAGTAGGAATATATATTTAGCGGGGGGGGGTGCGCAGCCCCCCACAATAGTGATTTTGAGTTTTTCAATATTCGCTCATCTGAGTGTTCAAGAGTTTGATCTTTCGTTCTTATAACATACACCCCAGAATCACATATGTTATGTCAGAGACATGGGATTACTGTTGGTATTATATATTGTCCATTATTGTGCGTGCTTCTTTTATTGTTGTCCATGAGCCTTTACCTATGTTCCACTTGTTGGAGACCTCTGCTGAGATTACACTCATATTGAGGCAAATCAGTTTGCACAGCTTCACAATATGCACCATACACTAATTGTATATAACATCCGTGATAGATGTCCTCTGCACTGTTCATGTAAGGATGCTTATCTCACAAAGACATCTTCCCCATTCTTATGTCAGCTTGTGTGACAGTCACATAACACACATTTTCACTGTGCAGTCCGTACTGAGCATGTGATTGGTGTTTCTGCTATAACTGTCTTCCATTGACATGCCCTCATCTACTGTACATTAGGTTGTTTCACCTGTCCTTTTTCTCTGTGTTTCTTCTTACAATTGATCTATGTGTCCCTATTCAATACACACCCTTCCCCTGAGGGTTTATTTTACATGGCAGTTCATGTATCCTTACAGATCATTTAAACACCTTCTGTACAGAATGCCTGGAATGGGATTTCATAATACTCTGCAGTGTATACACTATCCTGTACTGTGTTTGGAACATATACATAACTGTATGTTAAGCCTTGATAATTACTGTGGCATTCCATGTAATCCTGCAAGCCTACTGTGCTCTGAGGTTACCAGGTTTGCTATCTGTGTTGCTTTACATGGTTTCCTAGCTTGCAACATTGTTGCTGGCCATGAAACTGCACTTGTTTACGTTTAAATGTGGTGCGTGGCATGAATATGTAATTAGTGCTGCTGCTCACTGCCCAAGACCAAGCACACACATAAACTCCATGTAGACTTCATGCAAAGCCTACCCAGAATTTACTGAATCCCAGGGATTCACTATTTTAGATTTAAATGAGAAGAAGGAAAGCTACTGAACAATATTAAAAGCTAAATTCCAGGCATAGTATGAGCAAAGTAGAGTCCACTCCACCATGTATAAGACATTTACTCTTTTCCAGAAATCAGAGTGTCCAGGAAACTATTTATACAGACATAACTGAGTTAAGTCACAGGGCACATCACTGAATTTAGCAAAATATGTGATCATTTACTTAGAGATAGAACAAATGTTGGTATAAGCAATGACCAAATAATTGGCAAGCTACTGAGAGGGTCAGGAACAACACCAGTAAAAGCCACAGATGTTCCAGGTACTACTGATGTATTGAGTGTACGTTTAATATCTGCAACTGTTGATGTAGAAATGCATAAAATTAATACTGTGCCCAACAATAAGGAAAAATAATGCGTACAAGCTATAAAAATAATACAAATAAAACAGAATGTGCAATAAGTACTGTCATACCATGTTGTTCAAAATGGTACCTGGTAACAAATGGGCTGGAAAGTACTATGGAATGTGTACTAAGTATGGTCAGAGGTATGGAACGAGGTAATAAAATGCAAACAAATCATTTTCAGATTGCATGGAGCACATGACCATCATGAAAGAGTATGTTCTGGAAGAATGAAAAACAGAATATTAATATTCTGGAGACTAATAATACAGTATTAACAGTAATACAAATACAGAAATGCTTGTGAATACAATACAAATAAAGTTGGTAGACAATGTTTAAGGAAGAAAACACAGGTAGGGTATAGAAACCAGACCTATGTGATGAAAACCCTGATACTATACCCAAGAGCAAATGTCAGCAGTTTTTTTTTCCAAGTCTAAACTCAGAAGTTGTATGTAAACAGCAATTTTATTGGCCCTGATTCCAAAAGACTTGATCTCAGTGTAAGTGACCCCATTACACTGAGAAGAGGCTGACAGCACATCTTTTTGGATTAGGGCAGACATACTGAGAGCAACTCTTTTGGACTCTGGCCCAGATTGTTTAATCTTGACACTAAAATGTAATGTAGCATAATGTTTGAGAATGCGATCAGAAATTTTCATTACATTGTTAGCTAAGTAAGTCTGCATGTGTGCTGTTTTCATACTCTGGAAATAAACCAGATCATCTGAGTCCAACATTGTTAAACTTTATGTAAAGAAATAAAGCTCATACAATTATTTTTCAAACAGTACATTTGCAGTCTCTGTTAAAACAAACTAATATACTTGCTAAAGTTATTTGTGTCTGTGGTTGTGCTCCAAATATGACATAAACACTGCCTACAGTCAAAATATGTATAATCTGATGAACAGAGAAGTGGAAACTGTCAGCTAAACAGTTCTGTAGGAGTCTCTGAGCTGATCATTGCATGTTCACAGAAGCAGTTAGGATGTGAAGTTGTCAATGTATCAATATATTCATGTTCGAAAAATGTTAAGTCCAAATAAGAACAGACACTGCAGAAACTGGGCAATAATGTGACAGTACAGAATAAAAAAGAAGAATTATAAAGCTTTTTTCAGATGAAATGTCTAAAAAACAGAGGCTGTAGAAAAATGTGTTGATCTTATCAGCACCGCTGTACATGCAGAAATGCAAAATAATGAGGCTAGAAGAGATGTTCTAGAAAAATACTGTAGTTTATTTTGAAGTCTAGGATGCTTAAAAACACAGTCCACAGAGAGTGCAGCTCAGGGAAAAAATAATATAGAGAATAATTTAAAAGTTGCTGAAAGTGGTGATACAACAAACTAAGCCTACTAAATGGGTTAATACTATGGTGACAATTGCACAGCAGAAGAAGCAGTTGCCTATATGTCTAATACAATATTTTCTTCAGTGCTTGATGCTAAAAAGAAATTCTGGCAAATTAAAAATGATGAACCTATCCTTAACCTGTGCACCTTTAGGTAGATACAGATTTCTGAGACTACCATTTGATATTTCAACAGCACCAGAAGCCTTTGAACATGCTACAGTTAATATGATTGAAAGCTACGTATGTGTTGCAAATATAATTAACAGCATTTTTGGCTGGGACATTACAAACAAAAGCATGGCATCAGATTAATTAATCTACTGGATAGGTTGAGACCACAATGTTTGAAGTCAAACACAGCAAAGTGTAAAACTGGTGTTCTATCACTGAAATAGTTAAGTCATCTTTGGACTGCTGCTGGGTTGCAACCACATACTGATAAGGTCCATGCCATTATAAATATGCAAATGCCAACAGACAAACCATCATTAACATGATTCTTGGGGATAGTGCAATACCTGTATAAGTATATGCCTTATTTGTCAGATAAACTGTACCTCCAAGAAAGCTACTTGAGCAAGACATAGTCTGGAGCTGATCAAAAGGACAAGACAGAAGTTTTGAACAATTTAATGAAACTGGCAACCACTTTTACCTAAACTCAAATTATGTGATACATCATCTACAATACTTCAAGTGGATGCATACCAGAAATAATTGGAGCAGTATGATTACAAGAGGGCAGAACTGTTTCTTCTGCATCTAGAAGTTTAACAAATTTACAAATCAGGTATATACAAACTGAGAAAGAAATGCTTGTCAGACATTTTGGTTGTCAGAAATTTCACAATTTTGTATATCTGAAATACATTAAAGCTAAGACGGATCAAAACATCTTCAACAAACAATACTACAGCTTGATATTAGTTGCAAAGAAATACATTACTTATAAAGGGTAGCAGATAACTCTTCTGGGAAAGTGATCTTATGAAGCTAATGAATAATGTATTTGATCTGGGCTTGTCTTCTGAGAATAATAAGCTTAATGAAAAGGTGCTTCATAAGTGGTCTACCCAGATGTGTAACATGTTGGACTCAGTGGCCTTGTAGTTGATTGCCCTTATGAACACTTATTGGTAATTATGGATATTATGCAAAGACCACAAAGTAAAACAGTTATACATATACTTAGAATGAGATAAGATCTTAACAAGGCATATTTGCCTTGAAAGAAATATAAAAATTGTCAATTGAATTCACACTGACATACTGAAACAGGAGTTTATGTTGCATTTTTTAATGTAGTACTAAACGTTTTCTTGTTTATAAACAGTAAAACAGTTATACATATACTTAGAATGAGATAAGATCTTAACAAGGCACATTTGCCTTGAAAGAAATATAAAAATTGTCAATTGAATTCACAATGACATACTGAAACAGGAGTTTATGTTGCATTTTTTAATGTAGTACTAAACATTTTCTTGTTTATCTGTTAATAATATACTATGTAAAAAGCATAACACAAAGCACCAGCTAGATTACACAGAATGAAGCTGTCCCTACAAAAATACGATGCTGTAATTCAGTATAAGCCTGGAAGAATAATATATATAACTGACATGCTTATCTGGATGAGTGTGAGAAAGATTTTTTGGAAGAAGACATGGAAGTCCTACGTGTAGTGACACAAAATTCTACTGACACCTAAGAAACTACAAAGACATAAAGTAGTAAAGGAAAAAATACAGAAAAACATTTGCCAAGTGAAGTCAGAATCTCAGAATGGCTATTCTACAAAAAGCATTTGCATCCATTAATCAACCTCCACTGTACTTTTGGAGAAGAGTTATGTTGCATGGAAGATGTATTATTTAAGGTTGAGAAAATCCATGCATCTCATTTGGGAATGTCAAAGTGTAAAGAAAAAAGTTAGGGATATAGTGTATTGTTCCAGTATGACAATGCAAATAAAATAAATGGCAGAAAACTACAAGCTCTGGAGAATGCACAGAAACAAAAAAAAAATGAAAGAAGTATTGAAACCTCAAAAAACTTTCAACATTGCCATCAATAAACATAAAAGATGACTTGTTTTATCACAATAGTTTTACTGTCCTACTGTGACAGATAATCAGAAACAGTGCAACTCAATGATACTGCCACTTCAGTAATCAATGTGCTAAAGTCAGTCTTTGCAAGGCATGAAACTCCTAAACAAATGTCAGCTAATGGACTACAATTTATATTTCAAGAGTTCAGAAATTATTCATATACATATGAATTTCATCAGATTTTTTTCAGACATCTTTATTGAATTATCACTTGTGATCCAGGCAAATTTACATTCATATAAAATAATCAAACTATATTAACATAAACATTATTCTTCACATATATTGCTGTATATCATATTTGCCTATGTAGTAAGTGATGGTTTAATAAATATGTTTCTTGTGAAAAAAAAAAGGCTGGAGTTTCATCAGATTATTTGGAGCCAAAATGGGCAAACAAAGTACATGTGATGAAACTTATTAAAACAATATGAAGCATCAGAAAGTATAGACATTTTCTTAGCATGATTAGAGTATAAATGTGCGCCACTTGTGCCAGTTGGATTATCTCATCTTTAAGTATTAATGGAAGGAAAGCTGAGGTTGAAGTCTTTGTAGAGTGTTGGTGTTGTAAAGCAGAATGCAAGCATAAGAACTCATAAAAAACAATTCAATCAGAAAGAATAATATGATAAAAGGGACAAAGTATAAGACTGGTCATCAACAAAGTCCAAGATCATACATGGTTCAAGCTGATTTCAAGTTATACAGAAGAAACTAAAGCATTTGGGTCATTTTCCAAATCAAGAGTATTTGTCAGAAAGTTATTTGAACAGATCCAGGATTGCCAGGCACACTGTCTAATGTCAGATAAATACTCTGCAGTAAATGTGAAATCAAGAAGATGAATAATTGGGTTGAAAGGGTGGCCTAATGGTCAAGGTCTTTGTCTTACGAACACAAGGTGCAGGGTTTGAGTCTCACAAGGGATAATTGGCTAGGCTTAAAATGGCTCGCAAGGGCAGTTAGCTTAGTACTAACCTATGAACCTATGAATACTACAGAATGTACCAGATGAGTAGTCAAGAAACTGTTGCCTTCTACTCATTCTACTACTAATTCAACCCGCACTCAGTTAACTCACAACAATATCAACAGTAACAGAGAGGATAGATTTGAAAAACAATCATAGGTAGTAACTGTGCAGAATGTCAGCTGTTACACTGAAATTGTTTTTTTTCCTGGTAGGATTTATCATGCATTCATAACACAATCCCCAGTCTTACAGTAGTGTTAGTAGTATAAAGAACTAAAGGCATATCTCTCTAATCATGCAAAATGTAATTCCTTAAACAAAAGTAGTGATAAAAAGCTCTGATACACTAACCTATTATTCTATGCTTTTGAAGCTTGATTGAAGAGATGTATGTCTTAAACAAAACTACACCTCCTTTGCTGGATTCTTCACAGACGTCCAGACAACTCAGAAAATGGAATTGTTTTTACCCTCCAACATTCTTTTATATTCAAGAGTTTCTAACACCCTTTTATACCGATGTGTTTTGTCCGTAAAAAGCTAACCTTCCTTAGAGCAATAACCTGTTGCTCTCAACAGGGTTCAATTAACCAGCTGTTACCTTTTTACAACAAGAAGCTCCTACTTTCAAAATGGTTCATTAATCCAAATTCTTTTATGGCTAATATGTATATTCTCAGTCAGGTTCATCACTTTACAGCACTGAGAACTTCTTTATATTGGCATAGACACGACCTAATTGTGAACATGCAAACTGAGTATATAAGGCATCAGCTGGCTAAGTGAAACCTTATTGAAAGCAAACGGTTCTTGGTCTACAAAAGGCGCACTTCTTTTCTTTTTTCTCCCAAGGAAAAACACCATGGATTACATATGTGTGATGCCATTACTGACAGCAGGCATCAGCACATAACTGCAGCTTGTTTTATGTTTTATTTTATTAATTCATGGACTGTCATTACAAAAAATGTGGGGCAATCATGAAGAGCATGAAAAATTGGAGAAACAGTGCTAATATTGTGCCTGCAATTTTCCAGTGTCATCTGCTCATTCCACACATAGACCAGTTTATTGTCCAGGGAATACCTCACACCTTTGTGTCTGGCATGCTAATTAATAATTGCCTTTCACTAAATTATTGGACAATGATTACACTTGGATAATCACAGTAGATACCACAACTCACCAACCACTCCCACAGGAAGAAACTCAGACTGCTTTTTTAAATGTAAATGCATTTTTGCTGATTGTTTTTCTTATAAATAGAAATATGTAACAGTATAAGCTTTAGATCTAATGAAGTCTGTTTAGCAAAGATGAAAGTGCTTATTTTTTGTTGGTTGTTACCTTTATTAGGATACTTGATGCAACAGATGCAAAAACAGGACCTTCCAATATATCTGCTCTGATCTCCACCCACAGTCACACCTTCAAAACAAAACTCTTAAACAGATGCCACCATAACACCACATGCCCTCAAAGTCAGTACTACAATATTACTGGATGTCTTAACACCCATATACAACTTCTGGCACAAATCCAACACACACCCACATAATAAAATATTTATCCTGCCACAACTTACCCTGTTCTACCTCCTCCTTTCTTCCTCTTCACCTCAATCACCACTACAACCAGTGCCAAACATCTTCATAAAACACTTACCCAACCAATCATGACATTATAATGAATTAACCCTACATCCATAACTTCCACACCCACAAGCCACCACCACAACCACACAGTAATTAGACCATACCCACTCCCCATTCCACCACTGTCAGTAGCACTATTCAATATAATTAAAAAGATCTAGAAACATATTTCTCTTTCCCTACAAACACCAATGACCTCATTTAGATATTCTCTATAATCTTTATTTCCTTCTAAAGAAAAACATTGAACACAACCTAGACCCAAAAACTCCCTTTCCTCAACAGCAGAACTACTGTCTTCCTACACTGGCCTGCACGCTCCTCAATGTCCATAGTATCACAAACAAGGTAGACCACATAAGTGCTTTTATTTCCTAGCACAACTCGGACTTTGTAGCAGTCACAAAATCCTAGGTCAAACAAGACCCCCCCCCCCAACTCCCAACACTTTCTAACTTCCTACAGGTATGTTACTGATGCGAGACTATCTGGTGCAAGTACTCTAATTATATACAAAAACAAACATTCATTCACCTAAACTCTTCCAGTGAAGGTTTGGTTTTACAACTATTTTCAATAACCACAGCGAGGTTACTATATACAAAAATAACCTAAACCCAAAAATCATTGCCTCTTCCGATTCCAGTCATAACCAGATTCTCCAAAAAATTTCCAGATTACAACAGCAAACCACTAATGATCACTACAGCTTCTCTGCCACCCCCCTTCTTCTCTAAATAAATTCAAATCAGTCATCATTAGCATCATTGATATATTTCCCAATAATAACAAAATAATCATCTATGTGACTTCAACCTTAATTATATTAGCAGTCATTCATCTGATATGAGCAAGTTCTTATCAGACTACATAAGCACTTTCATCTCTCATGGAGACTTCTTCGGATAAAATACACTCAGATTCATCATCTTATTTATAAACTAGCTGAAGTTCATCAACCAATCATGAAATGCTAGTAATTAAAAAATCCCTTGTGTTAAAGGTGTACAAAGCACCTATTCCAATCACAAGTACTTGCAAAAACATTTTTCAAAAAAAAAAAAAAAAACTGTAAACATGAATAAAAATACATAAAAATCATGTTGAATTCCTTTAAAATTTTTGTTAACAAATCTGCTTTTTCACTCAGTATGGGTTTGAGAGATACTTGGTCATTCAGACCTCGGGGGAATGATGCATTTAGTTGCAACTGCCAGATAAGTTCTCTTTTTAACAAATGTCTTTGCCAATCACCACCCCTAGAATGAATCTGCACTTTTTCCAGTATACCAAAGCTAAACTTAACAAAATTACTACACACAACAGAGTGCCTATACAATGCATTAACTTCCTTTTTCTTCCTGATCTCATAAAAGTACTCATAAATTCTTGATTTCAAAGCTCTCTCTGTCTTTCCAACATAGTATCCTGTGCAACTGTCACATTTAGCTAGGTACACTAGTTTGTTGGTATTACAATTTTACAATTCCCTTTCACAAAGGAAGCCTTGGTGTGCAAAACATTGTCCAAAAACATTGTTTTCTCTTTCATAACGTACATGCAATATGCACAACTAACACAAGATGTGGTACCAGTACCAACATTTTTGTCTGTTTTGTTTAACATTTTCTAAGATATGTTTAAAATTCCTTACCAGTTTTGCTTACAAAAAGGGATTCAGGCCCAACCAACTGAGAAACTTCATTATTAACCTTAAAAATACTCCAGTTCTTCTTTATAATTTTCCTAATCTCTTGGGAATAAACATTGTGTTCCAGTACTAGGGCTTTTTTGTATTTGTTGTCTCTCTTGTTCCTATTTTGATTAGTAAAATCCAACCAACTCCACTCTGACTTACATGAGCTTCATCAGTGTCTCATAATCCATAAACTACTTCTCAACCCCTCCAAGACCAAAGCTATACTTTTTGGAACTACACAAAACATTCATCATGCACTTAACTCTTTAGCTATCGTTGACTTATATAACCGCTCAAAGAAGCAACTTTCACCTCTAAATGCCTAGGAGTATGGCTTGCTCAGCATTAAACTTCCATTTCCACATAGAGTGAGATTCAAAACAAACTCCTTCTTATTCTGCTGTGCCAAAAACATCTCCCCTTTTTTTCCCAGCTAGACAGAGCAGACACTGACAAAGAAGTTATCCTTTCTCAACTTGAATATGGACTTCCCATTTCTGCTTCTGTTTCCAAGAGAAACACCGCCACATACCAGACAATATTAAACAACATCTGCTGATTCATTGCAATCTCATCTCTCTGTGAGCATCATGGTATCACCCTAGAAAAGCCAAATGACTACCGATAAATCACAGATCTAACCTCCTGTTAGGATCCCAACTCTATAAACGACTTCATCTCTACATAGCGGCTCACCTTGCAGCAGCATTTCATGAAAAAACCTCTGAATATAGCCTGAGATGCTAGTCATAAGCCACACCAACTCTCATTACCCCTAGAACTAAACTCCACAGCACTGCACATGCTTTCGCCTCTCAGACACCTATTCTTTGTCAAACCCTCCCCATTAACCTAAAAGAAATCAACCCTTACTCTGAATTCAGAATGCAACAAAAAAGGACTTCTTCATCCAAGCCAAATGCTTCTGCTTCAACACAGGACATCTCACCTAGCACGCTCTCCCTCCTTTCCAAGTCTCTTCTCCTCTTTCAGATTTACTGAAGGTTGATCCACTTCAGAAACTAATATATACAGTGTACAATACACCTAGCTTGATTGTAGTTTATACTCCTGCTTGCTCACTAGAATGTATATATACATTTTTGCTATGTAACTCCTCTTAACTATTCTGTTATTGTTTACATTTCTGTATTTTTTTCATTTGTAAAATGTTTTGCATTTCACTCGAGCTGAGACTTAAATTGGTCAATATTGATCAATGCACTACCCTGGTAAACAAATATAAATAAATAAATACAAGAATTATGAGTCTTGGGAAGACATAAAAGAATAATCTGCCTTAGGCTAAGGATGTGCCAGGTTTGATTCTACATACAACAAATCAAGCTCTCTGAACAGCATTTAAAATGTAAAATTGTATTTCATGTAATTCTAAATGTAGTCAGAAGCTCTGGGGGAAAATGGGTCATCTGCATACTGCACACATCCAAATAGGGCTGCATCACAAAAAAAGTAGGATATGATGATTTCTTTTCATACTGCATAAGAGGCAAGAGAAGTGAAGGGGTATTTATACAGAAATGTATATGTGGCAAGAAATACAGTGTAGTATGAAACAGAAAGTAGAGGATAAAGATAAAAGGAAAGACAATTGCTCTGAAACAGAAGGAAAGAAGTACATTCATGGTAGATAGTTATAGTACAGCAACCACAAATAAAATTAAACTATATGTTGACAAGCTCACATAAAATGATAATGGATGGACAAATGGAGGAAAAACACTTACTGACGGCATAAATCTTCCAGTTTTAATTATGTGTAGACTGCAAGGATAAGAAATGAAATGAAAATTGTAGCTGCAGTAGAAATCAATCTTAACCAGAATGTGTGAGCATCTACATGGAAGTGGAACATGTTTAGTCTTCTCCGCGATGAGGAAGCTGGAAAGGGGGCAATGAAAACCACTGAAAGGAGTGGTTATGCTATAATTTGACTGACAACCCTGGAGTGCCGCACAACAATGCAACAAAAACAGATCTGGAACTACAAGAAGGCAGGCTTCAAAATCCTAGGAAACACATATGGATGATAACATCAACAGATGAAAAATAAAGTCTTGTTCTAGATAAAAAAAAATACTGATGAACTGACAACTACTCTGTTAAGTACTGGGCCAATGAGGACAATAAAAAGGGGAAAAATAGAATAACAAAATGCAATGAAAAAGATGCATATGCAGAGGTCAAGCAGAAGTACTAAATTATTTTTTTATCAGTTTATTTTCTTTTCAGTTCTTAGGTAAACAAATATGTCAGAATGAGAAGGACAGGTGGTTAATGAGTGTAGCTATTGTAATTCACATGCCCAAATTTAAAAAAAAAAAAAAAAACAAAGGGAAGGATTAATGAACAATTGTGTAGGCATCGTACAAAGCCTACACAATGTTTACATGTTAGCGTGATGAGCAGCAGTGCTCATCGCATCTTCATGCTACTCATCACGCTTACAGGAATACATTTCCATGGCCACCAATAGTGTTGGTGACAGGGAAAACATGTTGAGCAGTTTGAGCACACATAGAAAACAACCAAGCCTGTCTATGGACAAATCTGTTAAGCGTGCTCGAGCGGACAGCATGAAGAGCTAAGGCAAGTAATGCATACTGTACACAGGCAGGGAAAGTGTTTTGAATGTTCTGTGCACTTAAGTCAAATATATGAGCACAGAAATAAGTAAGAGGGGAGGGGAAACTGCAAGGGCCAGACAGAAAAGTGTAGTAAGGACAATGTGCACAGAAATCAAAGAAATATACACATAAATATGTAAGAGGGAAGGGTAAAAGTTCAAAATCTACTAAGATAATTGATGTGAAGGTGCTTATGTCACAAAGACAATTTTGTAATAGTAAAATTATGCAATACATATGTCATACTAATTAATGGTGGTCACACTTCCTGAGCAAATATAGGGAAATAAAAGCATACATGATATTATTGGAAGTGACAGTGTTAAATAAAATTAAGAATTCAATACACAGGAGGTTCAGATTCAAAAGTTTACTAGTGTACACCAGGAGGCAAAAAATGTACAAGTACAGAATTTTGTCTGACATGAAACAGGAAGCACACAATTTTATATAGGTTTAACATTTAAGCTATACCCACCTTACTGACGTGATATGTCACAGGGCATCTACATCACTTTAGCTTACAGTTCTTTATTCATTAAATCTGCTGATGCTGTATATTTTAAAAAACTTTTCCTCTAGATACAATATGGCCTTGCTATCCAGCTGGTCAGTCATAATGTCTTTCTGTAAAGTTACTTGTTCAAGGTTTCATATCAGTTCGAATACAATAGCAGCTTCAGTCTTTTAATGCACGTCTTTGTTCTCTGTTACACTTTCTCACACAGCTGCGTGCTATCTTAGTAACACATATACAAGGCCAAATCATTCCAACAGGAAAGAGCAGAAGATTTCATTATTTCACACATTTAATTTCCTGACCCAGCAGATAATCACTTGTGAAAAGCATAAACATTAAAACTTGCTAAGCTAGCATTCTGCCAGGGTCAGAGATCAGCTTTGCTTCAAGCCACACTGCAGTTTCAAAACTACTTACATTTAGACATGAATTAATCTGTACTGCTATATGATTAATAGAATAAAATGCATTATATACTACTTTGCTTTTAAACTAGCATTTCTCATATATTTAAATACACATTTTTCTAACATTTTCCCCCCTATTAATACTTTTTATTCTATTTTGAAGTATGCATAGTGTCATTTCATCTCCTAGCCTTTTCCACTTAGGATTTTCAGCTAGGTGAGTCATTCAATCTATACTTCAGAAAAAGCGTCATCTGAGATCAATCTTTCAATCTCGATATCTTGGTAAAAAGTTTCAGTAACAGATACATCAATAAAATCTTTGATTAATCTTTTCATGCAGGGAATTCCACAGCAAACACATGCTCCTATTAGGAGTATACCCACACAAATGGCAATCAGAATATTCATTAGGATGGAACCCCACCCCCCAAATAGATTCTGGAAAAAGTCCGTCAGTGGGTTTGGGCCTGGTTCAGTCATGGCTGATACTTGCTGAATTACCTCTAGGTGGTTATTAATCTCATGACGATTGTCAGGAATATAAGCACAGCATTCTTCTTTGATAAGTGCACACGTACCACCTCTCGCCGCTAGGGTGAAGTCAAGAGCCATCCGATTTTGTAGCACAACAGTTCTCATTGCATTCAGTTCATCAGTCACCAGTTCTAGGGTGGAAAAAGTTGCATTACTCATTACTTCGAGAAGTTTTGACAACTTCCTCAGCTCCCAGATCGATTTGACTGCTCCATAGGCTGGGAATATTCCTGCCCAGGATATAACACTGTCACTCAAGTCCATATGAGTCAATTTGCTTTTGTCTTTTACTGAATTGTGGTCTTTCCAGCCAGCTTCGATCTTTCCAACTGGATTCACAGGTTTTTTAACTGGACCTTCGGGTTTTCGGGCTGTTTCTCTTACGTTTCGTATCATACCCAAAGGTAATTCTGCAGTATGTCTTATTGCCGGAACCAAGTAACCCAAAAAACAACTGCCGGACCAATTCTCAGGTAACCATTTATATGCCTTTTTCCCACAAATAAAATAACAGTTTTCTACTTTAGTACTAATACACATCAGCCCTGCATGAAACATTTTTTGATCTATAACTGACAATTGTTTAAACAGAACTGGATTTTTTTGAATGTCATTCATAGTTGTTTTCAATGAGTTCAAATATGAGTCATAATTAGTATTGCAAAAAGTATTGCCATTACTATTCTTAATATAACATCGGTAAGATATGGTTATATTACAATTGCTCCAGCCCACCTGGAGGGTGTCATTTTTGAAAAAACATACAATTCCTTTTTGTGTGACAGGTAAAAATAAAGCTATTTTGTCCTGTGATCTCACAGTTCCTGTATCGAAAAGTAAATTCTCCCAAGTCTCATTTATCCCCAAAGGGACAGCGGACATTATCAGTCCTCCATATGCTGTCGGTATAGCTGTACAAACCCAGCAATTTAAAATGTTCATAGTCTCTGCATATACACGTTTCATGGCTAGGTATGTGTTAAAATTTGGATGCCAGTCTATAGACGTTTCATCACGCCTTCCCACTTTCACTTGTGTGGTTGTGTGTAGGATAAACCACAGCAAGAGGAAAATTGTCACAATTACAGTCAATAAATGTACACTCAACAAAATGATTATGCAACATCTCTGGGGTTGATCTAAACTTCTATTCGCTTTGTTTTTGGCCATCTTGGTCTGGTTGTGTATCAGTCACAAAGTTTTTATCAAGTTGAAAGTTCTTTACCGGTTTACAATGCGTCAAATGAACCCAGGACGTCCTCTCAGCCACTCTAACTGCAGTAGGCATTGCCAACAGAACCTGGTACGGTCCCTCCCACTTTGGACTCACCCAATTCTTCCTTTTTGTCACTTTCAGCCAGATCCACGACCCTGGGGCCAAGACTGCTTCCACCGGTCTGGTCTGTTCCTTATCTGAAAAAGAGTTAAACTGCAAAACAGATTTATTTGTTAACAGTTTCCTCATATAACTAGCTAATGAACTGTCAGCCTCTTGCTCTGCAGGCATGAGAGATTTCCACTGAGGCACATAATATGCTCTCCCAAAAACCATTTCAAAGGGCGTCAAACCCTTTACATTTGGAACCATTCTCATACTCAGCAGTGCTAAAGGCAGACAGTATATCCAATTCTTTTGGGTCTCCTCTACTAGCTTCCTAAGTTTGTTTTTTAGGGTACCATTGTACCTTTCCACCAGTCCTGCTGACTGTGGGTGGTAAGCACAATGGTTCTTTAAGGAGATACCAAAAAATCTCCCAAGCTGGTGAATCGTCTGATTCACAAAATGTGTGCCATTGTCACTATAAATCCTTTCCGGAATGCCAAATCTAGGGATTACTTCTTTTATCAGGGCTTTTGCCACTGTTGCTGCATCTGGGTTTTTAGTTGGAAAAGCTTCTACCCATTTAGAAAACATGTCTACAATAACTAAACAAAACTTTTTTTCCTTCACATTTATTCAATTCTATAAAATCCATACAAATAGTATGGAACGGGTATGGTGGTATAGGAAAACTTCCTTGCTTGGTTTTAAATGCTCCTTGTGCATGATGCTTGTTACAGGTATGACAAGCTGCAAAATTTTTTTTGTGTAGTTTGTGTATCCATATGTTTGGAATATTCGATTTACTAACTGTACCATCCCCCCTGTTGAGACATGGCACTGCCCATGGCTCAACAAAGCTGCATATCTTAATAAATTAGACGGCAATATCAGTTTTCTTTCTTTGGAAATGTACAGTCCATTCTCAAGAATTGCACCTCGTTTTACCCATTTTTTTTTCTGCTTTTGTAGTAAGCATCTGCATTGTTTTTAACATGTCTAAATCTAAAATCTCAGAGGGTTGTAATTCCTCATTTAAAAGTACAGTTTCTGAGTCTGAGGCTGCTTGCTTTGCAGCTGCATCAGCTCATGCATTGCCTTTCGAAATCTTATCCTTTTGTTTTGTATTAGCTACACATTTATAAATAGCTACTTTGGTAGGTAACTGAATAGATTCTAATAACTCCAAAATAAATTGCGCATGATTAATAGGTTTTCCACTAGATGTTATCATTCCTCTATTTTCCATTGTTGTGCAAATACATGTACTGTAGAAAAAGCATACTGACTATCAGTATATATGTTCACACTCTTGTTTTTTGCTAAAGTACATGCCTTCGTCAAAGCTATCAATTCTGCTGCTTGTGCAGATAAGTTGTGTGGTAAGGATTGAGCTTCTAAAATTTCAGTGTCTGTAACTACTGCATACCCCACCAGATTCTTCCCTGTAGGACCCCTTCTGCATGAGCCGTCCACGTAATATGTCACCTCGGCATTATCCAAGGGCATATCTGTAAGATCTTGTCTAGGTAAAGCTAACTGTTCAATTTCCTGCAGGCAGCTCTGTGGTGTGCCCTCCGCAGGAGTTGGAAGTAATGTTGATGGATTCAATGTCATACATTGTTCAATTGTCATATGAGGTTGGCTCAGCAGTATAGTCATACATAAAAGATGTCTAGCAGGAGAAAGGTATGCCACTTTCGCTTGCAGTAAAATTATTGCAACTGCATGAGTCACTCTCAATGTGAGAGGGTGGAATAACACCACTGAGGCCGAAGCCTGTACTGCCATTGCGGCTGCAACTACTGCTTGTACACAGTGAGGCAAGGATCGTGCCACTGGGTCTAACTGTGACAAATAATAGGCTATGGGGCGTTGCTTATCCCCATGTTGTTGCATCAATACTGACGTCATATATCCTTGCTTACAATCTATGGTCTGAAAGAACCGTTTGTGATACTTTGGAAGTCCTAAAACTAATGAAGAAGCTATCAACTGCTTCAATCTGCAGAAAGCCATTTCTGCTTCGGTTGTCCATTGTAAGATATCTTGTGCTGCCATTGGTGTCTTATATATCAAATCAGTCAATGGAGCAGATTCCAAAGCATAATTTGGTATCCAGCTCCGACAAAAATTAGTTGTACCTAAGAAAGACATCATTTCTTTCTTGGTTGTTGGTTTGGGTGCTTGCAAAATTGCTGTTTTTCTTTCCTCATCTAGTATTCTACCTTCATTGGATATTACATATCCTAGGTATCTAACTTGTTTTTTCCAAAATTGTAACTTACTTTTGTTTACTTTGTGTCCTTGTGTCGCTAAAAATTTCAATAATGCTACAGTATCCTCCCTGCACTGTTGCTGGGTGGGGGCTGCTAGCAAGATGTCATCTACGTAAAGTAGAATTTGACTACCTCCCGGTGGGGTAAACCCTGCCAGGTTGCTAGCCATTTCTTGTGCAAATATTGTTGGACTCTCACAATATCCCTGTGGTAGTCAAGTATACGTATACCTTTTACCCTGAAATGTAAATGCAAACCAATATTGACTATCAGGATGTATGGGTATTGAAGAGAAAGCATTGCTAATATCTACCACAGAGAAATACTTCTGTTGTGGTTCTAAATCGTTTAACAAGGTATGTGGGTCTGGCACCGTAGGTGCTCTAGGTATTACTGCATTATTTACAGCTTGTAAATCTTGTACCATCCGCCATTCCCCGTTTGCTTTTTTAACAGGAAATAGGGGTGTATTACATGGTGAATCAGGAGATTCTACCAGTACTCCTTCTTTGAGTAATTCTGCTATTATAGGCTTAATTCCTATTTCTGCATCCTTTCTCAAAGGGTATTGTCTTTTCTGTGGTCTAAAAGCTGACTTTGGGGTAATTGTAACTGGTCCTGCTGTTCGAATAAGTCCTACATCTGACTTGCCTGTTGACCAAAGAGTTGTTGGAATTTCACATAAAGCCTTTTCTTCTTCTTCTAATAATAATGCTAATCAGCTGTCCTCACTAGATTGCAAGTGTACAGCTGGATGTGTCTGTGTCAACCAATTCAGTTTTTGTTTTTGTATCCCTTGTTCTGATAGTTCTAAATCAGTTTGTTTTTCCCATCTTGTTACTTTTTCCCCTAAATCTGCCCATTTGACACTTTTGTTCTTTGTCAAGCTGACATGTGGTAGCCAATTTGATCTATATAATGCAAGGAATTCTTGAGGTAATGAACAGCTAATTACACTGTTCCCCTCAGTATCCCAGTACAAAGTACGCAAAACCAATCTAGTTGCACGATTTCTAAACAATTCTTGCTCATACTCTCTATCAGGTCCTGGTGTAGTACAGTAGTATAGAGTACAGTGTAACAAATGCTGTTGATCAGTGTCAAGAGAGGGGGCTTTACTGATGGCTACGTTCATCAGTTCCTCGGTTACTGCCCCTGGACCAGTCGTGACTAGGTCCTGGCTGTACCAGTAAAAAGTTTCACCCTCCGGTCGCACTACAAAGGTATCCATTTGTCTCTGTGCCTCCATACCTTGTACAGTTGGAACTACTGCTATGCCAAATATCTGCATAAGGTCCCTGCCCAATAGGTTTACTGGACACTTTGCAGAAACTACAATTTTACTTCTCTGGGTCATACCTGAAACAGGGTCAGTTATTGCTATATCATGGGAAAGCGGTTCCCTGTATAGCTGTCCATTTGCGGCTTTTGCTAGTATATAATCAGGTGATTCTGAATGTTCTGGTAACTTGGAGGGGTGTATCAAAGTCCGTGACGCTCCTGAGTCACACAGGAATTTGACTTCCCTTCCCTCCACCAGAAGTGTAACTTCCGGTATCGTATCTGCTAAGTAGAGCTCTAAGCTCAATAATGCTAAGTCCAGAATTTCACTTTCTTCATCCTCCATATCTACTTGCACTTCCTCAACTCCCTCTATCACATTTACATTTGTTTTTTGTTTATTAACTTTTCCTGATGATTTCTGACTTTCACATGATGTATCCTCACTATCATATAGTCAGTCCTCATCTCCCTTATCTTCTGTAATTACCTTTTTGTTTTGCCTACAATCCCTTGCTAGATGTCCCTTTTTCCCGCACTTGAAGCATTCACCTCTCTTTTTCCTCTCTTCAAAATCTTCTGATCGTTTGTCAGACTGTTTGTTTCCCTGGGTATTTTTCTTACCCTTTTTACCTGACTGTAATACAAATACTTCAGCTCCATCTTCAGCAGTGAAGACTTGTGCCTTCTTTTTCTTTTTGCTATTAAAATGTCTTTCAGCATGTCTAGCATATTCGAGTAAGGCTTATAGCCTCCCTGTTCGATGGTCTATCATATGCTTCGTAATGAAGCTACTAATAGGTGCAATGCAACCTTTCAAAAATGCATTTTTTAATTGTTGTTCATACGGGGAATCATTCGTTTGGTTCTCAGGAATCGACATACCGCTATGATTATTAAAACATTCTAATAATCTAGCATAATATCCATCTATTGTCTCATTTTCCTGTTGTATGCATTGATTAATGCAAGTCCAGTCTGCTCTGGGTTTCCATTTCTCAGAGATTCGGTCTGTCAGACCTTTCACTCTGTTGTCTAACTCTGCGTCACTATGTGGGAGTGGTCTAAGCTCTGCATTATGAGGATTCCAGGTGCCACAAATCATGTGCCAATCTGGACCTATAATTTGTCTTACTACTTTTTCTACTTCTTCCTCATTCAAGTGGTAACTCAACCTCATGCCTTGTAAATCTTCTAAAAATTTCGTAAAATTAACTTTCGGATGGGGGATTCCCTCAGTAGCCTTCCGGATGTCCTCCGGTGTCCATGGCCTATATACTAAGAGTGTTGGGTCTTGCCCTTCCTGTCCTGCCTGAGGATTTGGGACTTCTATAAGTGGGCATATTTCTTCCTCACTCTCATCCTGTAGATTTCTCTGTATTTGGTGTGGCTCTGTGTCCCTATGTGTTTTACGTGTTCAGGACCTGGTTTCAATAGGATCTCTAACAAATGGTTGTGGTCTTGCTGAAACTTCAGGATAAAGCGGAGGCGGACCAGCCTGTCCACTCGCTTCATATCCTGAAAAGGGTAAGGGAGGGGGCAAGGGAGGAGGAGGAGGAGCTGTTGCTATTACCAAGTTATTATCCTCTTTGTCTAAAAATAATGTTTTTGAATTTTTAAGCTTCTGTTCTCTATGATTTGCTTCCTCAATCCACCTGTGTGCTTGAGGAATGCCTAGTTGGCGTTGCTTTTTTGCCTGACCTCCCGCATCAGATTTAAGCTGTTTAAGGAGTTTAACTAGTGAAGTTTTATCTAGTTTACCATTAAATTCATATTTACTAACCCATTTCGTATAATACCTAACGTTATCAGAACGTTGTAATTGCATGTATTTTGCGTCTTCGGTTAGGGGCGGATCTCATGAGGTTTTGGTGCACTGATTACCCATGTCAAAGAAAATGTTACGTAACCCTTTTTCATCACGTGATATCAAGTTCTCAGTTCCTGTTCACAGTTTATCTAGAATAACTGCCTACCTTATTCTGTTACCCTGATCTATGACCAAACATACAGTACTTCCTTTTGTCCCTGATCTGCAAAACAAATCTTGACAATAATATACTGTAACCTAGTCCCTGATCTAAAACAGAAAAAAGGCAAATTCTTCCTACCTGAGCCTCCGGTATTGAACTGTTCAAGTTCCGCTTTTCAGCCACAGATCAGAAAGTGGCCAGCCTCTTTACACACGACAATTCAGTCGGAGGTCTTTTCACTCAAGAAGAACCATTTCAGTAACTTCTCCTGCACAGTATTCGACCACCGATATGCTCTGATCTGCGGCTTACCAAGGGAAATCCGGCTCGAAGGACCAAACTGTTAAATAAAATTAAGAATTCAATACACAGGAGGTTCAGGTTCAAAAGTTTACTAGTGTACACCAGGAGGCAAAAAATGTACAAGTACAGAATTTTGTCTGACATGAAACAGGAAGCACACAATTTTATATAGGTTTAACATTTAAGCTATGCCCACCTTACTGACGTGATATGTCACAGGGCATCTACATTACTTTAGCTTACAGTTCTTTATTCATTAAATCTGCTGATGCTGTATATTTTAAAAAACTTTTCCTCTAGATACAATACGGCCTTGCTATCCAGCTGGTCAGTCATAATGTCTTTCTGTAAAGTTACTTGTTCAAGGTTTCATATCAGTTCGAATACAATAGCAGCTTCAGTCTTTTAATGCACGTCTTTGTTCTCTGTTACACTTTCTCACACAGCTGCGTGCTATCTTAGTAACACATATACAAGGCCAAATCATTCCAACAGGAAAGAGCAGAAGATTTCATTATTTCACACATTTAATTTCCTGACCCAGCAGATAATCACTTGTGAAAAGCATAAACATTAAAACTTGCTAAGCTAGCATTCTGCCAGGGTCAGAGATCAGCTTTGCTTCAAGCCACACTGCAGTTTCAAAACTACTTACATTTAGACATGAATTAATCTGTACTGCTATATGATTAATAGAATAAAATGCATTATATACTACTTTGCTTTTAAACTAGCATTTCTCATATATTTATATACACATTTTTCTAACAGACAGTTACACAAATTAATATTGTAACAGAGGGGAATGACATGACATATGGATGTCATTGCCATATTGAGTTGAGATGACAGTTTGCAAAGACAGTAAAAAAAAAAAAAAAAAAAAAAAGAGAGCGAGATACATTATGGGTTATTTGCACAGTATGCATTCCATCAATATAACATACTGGAAAATAGGATCGAATAACTCCATCATTGTTAACATTGACCTGTGTATTAACTGTGTATACCACAGAAATAGGCCTTATACATGAATGAGCAAGATCACCCTTCAAGGGAATTATGCAGTTCAATATTCTACTGTTTATGCACCCCATACGTAGGTGTGTGTGGTGTTACAAATGTGGGAGCAGAGTGTGAGATACATAATAGCCTAACACAGTTATTGTGCAGACAGATAAAAACAGATGCAAACAACACACTATGATGCAATGTATTGCCCAGAACTATGTACTGTCAGCATCTGTCATAGGAGCTTGCAATGGGTATTGTCATAAACAAATGAAATGAATGTGTGAATTAAGAAAGGTTTCCTGATAATGGATGTCATATCAGCATAGTAGACTGATGGCAATTAAATGAGGATGCTCATGTGCACACAATTGTGATCAGTCCTATATCAATGTTTCATGGTCAAGGAAGGTTTCTCTGTATGTCTGTACACTTGTGTATACCGCAGTACTCAATGCATGTGCCAAAGTAGCATTCTCACCATTACATATGAAGAAGAAATGTCTACTGTCATGAAATCCAAAGCTATGTTCACATGTGTTCATGCAACATATCAAGGGATAAGACTCACATGATGCAATGTTTGTTGTGTGACATCAGTACATTCACACAAAATGAAACCCCATGCTAGACTTCAACATCAAGCTGTACAACTCCTCCAAATAACAATATAGTTATTAATCACATTCACCACAGTGGAACTGTTATCACAGCTGTTGAACTCCACCTGTGTGAAGTCATTCAATTAACTGTATTGTATTTTCCTATAATTTTTGTCTGCTAAAAATTGATGGGAGAGGCCTCTTCCACTCTATACATGCAAAGTATAACTGGGGGGATGCATTTCATGCAGAACAGTTAAGGACACAAATGCTTACTGTCACTCAGTGCTAGCTTGGAGCACTTGACCAACACCATAGTGGGATCAATGAATGTGCCATGGTCTTAATGAATTGCCAATTGCCATATGTATGGTTATGTGAAAGCATTACATCATGTATATGAATCAAGGAATATGTGTCCCTGTAATTACTCAGAAAGAATCTTGCTATATGTCAGACAACATTGCCTGATGCTAGGTATACCCAAATACCCCTGTAGCCCCCTGTTGTTGTCACTGTGACAGAAGAACAACAGTCATGAACAATATGGATATAATCCCATATTGGAACACATGCCTTACTTAAGCAACAACATACATTACATCAGCTTATGTCCTCAGTCCTGAGGAGGTGCTTCACTACAACCGTGATGGAATGACAATCTATTCAAATGACAGCATCAGTGTTCAATATAACCTTTCCAAAGGAAATGTAGAATGAGTATTTTTAGTAGGAAACAACATCTACACATGAACATACCACATGTAGGTGGCAACACTAACAACATAAAAAAATACTATTAACATTTACACTGAATGTAAGCAGTGTCATCAGGGTTTGACCTATATGGCTAACATCACAGGCTTATGAAGGTTTGCTAAAGCACAAGTGCAACTACAGATTTTTTGACAACTGTAACATTGCACATTTCAGTGAATGACATCAACATTGTGTATTATCTTAAAGTTCCTGGTAAAAAGTGGTTGCACAGCACAAGCACACTGAACAGATATACCTCATATACGTATGTATTTGCAGCCTGTTCTGCATAGTAACAGGAACAAACACAAATGCCAGTCATTCCTGTATTCATACTTCCTACCCATCAACTGACAGAATCTACAAACAAGTGTATTACACACAGACACCACAGGGGAAGTCTTATTTTATGTGAGCCATTCTGCATCTTGGAAAAGATGACATCAGCTGTCATGCAAAGGAGATGTGCAAAAATGACTTCTACAGCAATGTAGAATTCGTAATGTTCACAAAAAATGTTGCACTCCCAAACAAATGAGCCAAGATAAAACAATTTAGGGTCCACGCAGATAGCACCTGTACTCCCCTGCAGCAGTCCTGAACAAAGTTTCTAAATGTCAATACATTCCTGCATTCATTTACATTCACACACACACACACACACACACACACACACACACACACACACACACACACACACACACACACACACACACACACACACACACACACACACACACACACACACAAACATAGAATCAGGAGAGTCTCGCTGCTGTATTTGAACTCCCTACCTATTGACTGGCACAATCTACACACAAGTGCATTATATGCACACGCCATAGGAAAGGTCTGTGGGCATTATTGAAATTATGACCTCATCAGTGTGTTGCAGACAATATGCATTTGTGGACAAAGTAAAAAGGAGATGTGGGATTAATTAAATGTTTTTAATGAGTGGGAGTCAATGAGCACACCTGTTGAATTAATACTCCAGTGATACAATGGCCCCACCATCACACACACACACACACATGGTGATTGTTGTGAGATTAGACCCACATACCTGTGCAATCTATAGGACATAGTACTTAAGACAAGCACCATCACAGAAGTCTGTTTTCAATACTATGAGAGTGCACTTTATAGAGGATGACATCAGCATTGTGTTGCTGAGAAGAAGATGTTGAGAGAAGTGTCTGACATTGATGTGGACTCGCCATGAAGTGTAAAATTCACTCCAAGCTGCTATTTTACTGAGGCCAGCAGTAGTTAATATCATATTTACACAGCTCCATACACACATACATTGACTGCTGTGAGATTAGAACCTCCTACCTATCTAGCTATGCAATCTAGAAGACATAGTACTTAATGAAAGTGCTACCACAGAAGTTTAAATTTACACTATGAAAATGCAGTGTAAATAGGATTAGCTTCTCATTCTGTGCCAGAGAAGATATTGTGATGTTGGAGTGTTTGCGCATATCCATATTTGTTGATATCATGAAGTAAGTGCAATGCTAGGATCAATAATACATACATACTGCTGACCTATGTCAGCTATGCTGTCATTAATGTATACTGCAGAATTACAGTGACATATACCTACCTGTTTTGTCTATATGAGACACAGACACACACACACACACACACTTGAGAAACACAGGATGGACAATGAATCATTCATGGATCAACAGATTATGATGATGGTATTTAAACCTTAATGAATGGTATTGCCATTAGCAATGGTATGTGCTCATACATACGCAGTGTGGACTGCCAGTACCAAACAATACCTAATGTTCCAGTGCAGAAGGGATAACAAATGATTTGTGTGTGTCAAGGTTGTTTGTGGTTGTATATCATTTGTAATTATCAGTGCTACAGTGCAGATGCAACTGTACAAAATGAAGTGGTCAGTTAACCTCGCATGAGTACATTAAATAATTTCCGTGTAAAGAAGTAATATAATTTAATAACAATATTTATTTTTGTTTCAAATCTCTTCCTAAAGCACAATGCTGAGAGAATATTTGTGTGGATGTTGGCAAAGTGTTATCGAATACATCATTATACTTTGATGTGTTGAACTGGGACTGTGACGTTCCAGTGTTTAGTGGTGGTCAGTGGTACTCTACATGTTGTATTATACCCTTCCATCCTAGCTCCAAAGCTCAGTTCAAAAATGAAGTGGTGTGCTTGCTTTTCACATTTGTGCAACATAACACTACAAGCAGAATTATCTGCTGAAGGAGAAAGTGAAAACTTTCATTTGGTTCACCTTCTGTAGCACAGACAGGCTTAGTGCAGTGTGCAGCCATTATCACTGTGGACAGTACTTGGTGGAGAAAAATGCACTTGTCAACCTAGCTTTCTCTTTCTCTATAGCACAAGGTGTAAACTGTCTGAGCTAAATGAAAAAGCAGAGCTGAAGCAGAGTTCAATTGCAGTAAGAATATCATTTTACAAATCATGTCAGAATGTGATTATTGTAACATTTTATCATCACTTTAAGAATGAACAGGAATGACTATTATACATATATAAATATGTTGCCTGGCCAAACTGTGTGTGTAATAGCTACTGAAATAATTTTTTATACCTACTACATGAGAGACATGCTTCAAGGGACATCACAAACTAACTGGGTGTACAATGCAATGTAAGGCAAGTAGTCACCACATTTTGTAGTAACACCTGAAATGACATTTCACATTGCATACTACAGTTGCTCATTTCCAAACATCACAAAAATGCTGAGGACTACAACTGATCAAACAGAAGGGGCTTAGACAGATACATAGGCAACTCATTCACAGGAAAGACACTTATAAAACAGGCAGTAAGAGATTAATTTAATACTGGATTTGAACAGCTGTCAAGTTGAAAAATTAAGTTTACAGACTTGATCATTTTCTCTACATCCCAGCAAGGGGGGAAGATATACAGACTCCTATGAAAGGGTGGTGTTATGGGTCATTAATGCACATCTTTATGGTGTGTCCTCAGTAGTTATCTGTCATGCTCTGTATCAGTAAGTCATGCCTCTGGGGATCAAGCTGTAGGACAGGCAAAATCTGATGAGAACATGAGTAGAATAAGGGTGGATTACTAAATCTTCCTTACGGTCATGGATTTGTTGGAAAATGCTTAACTGGATAAAAAAAATATGTGTTGTGAAGCATATCATAGAAGTACAACAGCACAATATGAAACAATGTGACAACCATCTGGAAGTGAACGCTTGATGCTATGGTCAAAAACAAATCTTTAGATAACTGATTTATGTCACCACTCCACAGAGGATGTTGCACTAAACTACAGCCAATAGTCAAACAACTGTTACAGTAACTGTTGCCAGTGATTCTCTGTAGTTTGCCTTTACTCTGTATTCTAATAGCACTATAACTGGGGTACTGCGGGTGATGGCAACAACTGACCAGGTTTTGTCACAGGAAATGAACAGCCATTCATTATTACTCGATATTGGTATCAGATCCCAAAGTCCATGCAAATGCTGAGGGAAAAATAGTAAAGGCTTTCTTAAGGACCATTTCTAGCTATATGTGTTGTGTGTGATCCTATTTTTTTTAAAAGAATAAATGTCTGAAAATGGGGTTGACAGAAAAATGGTGAAATGGGAAGGCAAGCAGAGAGGAGGACATAGTGGAAAGAAAAGAGGAATTTGCAGAAAGGTAGTGGAAGAGAACCATAGCTATCCACTTCCTCACAACATAAATGTAGAAGTATAGGCAGAATTTGCTGAATTTGGACTGTTACTTCAACAGGGATAGGTGATAATAATAGAATAATGTTGTACAGCCAATTGTACCAAATCAAGTTGTCAAGAAGATACTGGAGTGCTATGCACAGGTCGCTATTTTTTGGGGAAATAGATGCCAATTTTTGTTTTACTTTTTTAACCTTTTTAAGAAAGAGAGAAATGTAGCGCAAGGGGCTTAGGCATGTGAGGGTCAGGTAGGAAGGTTAGGTAAGAAAGCAGGTGCAGACATACAGGGCAAACAATATAGACATAGATGGTGATGGACACAAAAGTTCTGAGGACACCATGATTGGAGATAGGTAAAGGACATCAGAAATGCACCCACTTCAAGCCTGAGAACAGTGATAATCTAGTCCTCACCCTCAGAACTGTCATCAGTTTCTCCTATCTCAGTTTCCTGTGTCAGTGTTCAACATGGCATCATCTTTGTAATGTGATGAAGCACCTTTTCTACACGTCTGATTTAAGCAGCAAGGCTCCTGTCCATTATATCGTCCACCAGCCCTGACAGCACTTGGTGGATGACAAAATCACCACTTCCACCACTACTACTCCCAGAGGGTAAAAGGGTACCAGTGTACCAGTTGTCAGGGCAGAGATACCTGATGCAGGTGGGACAGGTAGGGCAGAGGTTCTGGAGGCAGCACTGACAGGCTGGGACCCTGAAGTGCTCTTGTGTCAGTGCTGCAAACTGTGGAGGAGTGGCAGGCTGGTTCACAGTGGTTGGTGTACCTCTCTGTACTGCACATCAATTTTTGTAAGCAGACATGTATGACAACAGAAACATTTTAAGCCATATAATAAATTTCATCCCCCCCCATAAAAAAAGAAAAGAAAATTGAGAGAGAAAGGGTGAGGTGAGACAAAAAAGACAGAGAATTAGATCAATGGCATATCACATGACTATATCATTTCAGAAAATAAACAGTTATTATTATTCTGTCTATACACCTTTACTACATCCAGGTATGTTGGGAAGGTCTTACTCTGTTGTACCGTTAATCATTTGCATTGCTATGATATTATACATACAACTATTTATTACAGTATTGCCATATTGCATAAATTACAATACTTATTAGAGTTACAGTAAGACCTGATGCATATGTACCCCCATGCCCCTCAGAGTGGAGTTAACCTCTGTTGGTGCACCTCACAGTTTACTACAATGTCTTCAGTAGCTAAACAACAAAGAAAAGAAGAGACATGAAAGTATATAAATAACAGTCTTGGCTAGCTTCTGTGTTCTATCATTCAATACACATGGATCAGTATACTTACACAGCTGAGGGATGGCAGCGGTTCTAAACTTATCCTCCCATTAGCTAAGGAGGGATTTCTTATAGGATCATGGAAAGTTACTAGGCTATTGGCCCTGAAGCCTTTACAAGCCTAGCCAAGAATTTAGCCAATGTTTCGACAAGTTAGCACCCAATGCCCCTGTCCAGCAGGGACACAGGTGGAATCCCAGGGGTATATTTTCTGTTCTCCATCCAGTTATCTAGGTTGCTCTTAAAAAGGGTTAATGAGGTATGCTGCTTGATGTGGAGATGGAGTCTATTCCACCGAAGGGGGAGTCTCTGGGGCACAAATCTGTCCCACCAACAAGTCCTATTGATGTCACAGACAAGGTTGAGGTCATCCATCTGGGTTATGCAACTGGAGCTTGACTTGCAGATATGTAGCCGTCGCATCAAAGTGGGGTCTGAGATTGCTTTGTATGCCAGTCACTTCTGAGGAGTCTGTATGAGACTGAGTAGAGGGGCAAGGTTTTTAGCCCATCTGTGTACAGTAGATGTTTGAGGCCCTGGACTCTCCTGGTGAAGAACCACTGTGATCTCTCCAGCGGCTGCATGTGCTTTGTGAGGTACATGCCGAAAAAGGCATTGTACTTGATAATGGGTCTTATAAGGAAATAATACATGGATGTTATGACCTCTTTGTCCCTGGATGAGATACCCTTACTAATATTTCATTGATCATGAGAACTGAAAAAAAAAAAAAATGAAGAAAATAAAAAAAAAAAAACATCTTACCAACTAACAACACACACCCAAAAAAACAAAAACAAACAATAAAAAGCAAAACACAAGCCTGAGCCCCACTCCAACACCCACCCCACTCCAACAACCAACAACTTGCAAACAACTGTAACAACATTGCTAAACAACACACATTTTTTTCTTTCACAGAAAACATACAACAAAACACACAATTCAAACAAACAACCAGCCCACTCCACTATCCACCACCAGACTACACTAGATCATCTATTATCATCTATTTACCTTGATATCATACCCATCATATCCTCATCTCTTCTTAAAAAATAAAAACTGAAACCTAGTAGCTGCAGCTGACCTTCTCCCAGTTCTGCAAAAAGCAAAAAGCAGCTTTCTATATCCGTCTCCATAATCATATACCGTACATAAACCGAGCCCTCATCTCTCCCATCCCCTCCATATGGATGGAAATGTCTCACATAAATCTGGTAGCTCACTGTAGCTAACTAACTACAACTAACTAGCTATACTCTCACCTCCTCACCCCTGGCCAAAAAAAAGTGTGTGTGTCCACAAAACATGAACACACCCCACAAAAAAAAAATTCTAGCCAACTCCAACATGACTGGGCTCAGGCCAAATCACAGTACACATCAGCTACTCTATCTTTTTAATACCATCAAAACTTCCAGAAACAATAATAAACTATAACTACAAAAAAAATCACTCAGCAATTCCAAGCTGAAATGGAAATGGTTCCCTACCTGTCCAACAAAAGGCATTGTTCTATATGGCAGGACAAATTATCCACATGCCTACCTGTTACACTTCTTCTCTTCACCATCTTTGTGACCACAATTTCACCCCCCCCCCACCACATGCCATCAATATGCAGATGATTCGACTATCCATCAGCACTGGCTCCAACCTGGCAGACGTCAACTAGTTCTCAACCCCAACAAAACAAAACTTCTCTATTACCTCCTCCAAATGGAATCACTATATCCAGAAGCTCACACAAAGTTATTAAATTTACCATTTCAATCTAACCATCAAAAACCAAAAAAAAAAAGCTTGGCTCTCTATAAAGTAAAACACTTTCTCTCACGAAACAAGAAAACTTAAACAAACTTGCTGCTTGTTTACAATCACATAGCTAGATTTGCCACAAATTCCACCTTCACTGCACTAACTTGAAGCAACTGAAAACACCAGCTCTGAAAAACATCATTCACCCTCCAATAAAGAGGCTCAAACTACCAAAATTAACCACATTTTTTCCCAAGATGTGATGTATCTTTATATTGTATTTAGAACTCAACTATCTTCCTTTTTTGCATTAACAATGTTCATATGTCTGTTATGTACCTGGAGCTTTTCTCTTAACAAATGTAAAATAAAAATAAATAAAATAAATAAATAAATTGAACCTGACTGCCAGCAGGTTGGCTATATCAACAGCATTTGTGTATGTGGTGTCCTTGACCACCAGTTCTGAGCAGATCTGAATATTTCCTTTGAGACTGCGGATGCGTGTGAAGAAGGTCTTATGATTGTCTTTAGTAGATGTGGGCAGTTTGGACTCAAAGTTTACTTTGGAGGATTTCACTAGTGCTCTTATTTGCTTGTTCAGGCTAAGGAGAGATTGCTTCCAATTAGGCACCTGCTCCTTCTTGGTCCTGGACAGCAATTTTTTCTTTTTATTATAGAGTTTATTTATTGCAGATGTCCACCAGACAGGATTACTCTTCCTTGAGGAGGAGGATTTGTCCTGTGGGGTATTCCTGATTCCATGCAGCTATATAAATGCTTGTATAGTACTTTGGTGTAGGTTTGGATATATGTGCCAGTTCCTATGGAGGGGGAGGGGGCTGTAAAGCTGTTTATACCTTCCCTCAGGAGGTTGTAATCAGCTTTGAAGAAGTTTTTTTGTTTGACCCTAGCTAGGAGGGATAGGGGGAGATGGTGACTTCGAAAGTGACCGCTTTGTGGTGGGATCTTACCAGGGACGATGACACTGTAGGGATGCTCCAGTGGTTACTCATGTTGGTTAATACCAAGTCCAAGATATTATCACCTCTTGTGGGGGTGTGGACTAGCTTGGCCAAGGTATTTGCATTGTTAAAATCAAGAAATCTCTGGGCATTTGTGTTTTGGCATGACTAGTTCTTCCAATCTATGGTTGGATAGTTAAAGTCACCAGGATCAGGGAAAAGGGTTGAATCTTGATAGATTCGAAGAGGTCTAGATAGGTGGAGTGGGCATCTTGAGTCAAAGTTGGGGGCCTATAGCTAACTATGATTTGAATAGGGATCTTGTCAATGGTTAACTGCACCTTGAATGTCTCCTGTTCATTATACAGTTGGAACAGCCTGGAGGTGTGTGTCTTGTGCCATTTCAAGTCACTAGAGTGGTGGTGACAATTCTCTTCAGTGCATGGGATTCCAGTTGCACTGGAGACAGCCTTGGCTATTCTGTTCCAGGCCTTAGTCTTATACCATGACCCAGTATGGTCCCCCTGCAGCAGCCTATGGCCATAGCTCTTCACAAGGAGTGCCACAAAAATCCTTCTCAACATCCCACTTCTGTGCTCTAAATTTACCCCCATTGTCTCCAACACCAGCAATGCCTGCAGAACTTAAGCAGCAATTCTAATTATAAATTGACACCAAAATTCAAATTTCATGTTTAACAGCCAGTGCACAAACACACACAACTATGCCACCTGCATTTGCATGATGGAAAGCATAGAGAGGCATTTGCAAACAAAGAGGAAGGTATTTCATCAAACAGCGATGAAGGTGTGAAACATGGCAGTGAGATTTGCCATGTCTGATGCACAACCAATTTACACTTTTTCAGATGCTCCACACTGACAGGCTCAATGGCTTTGATTGTTATCTCTGGTGTTTGGGAAGTTAAATAGGACAATTGGCACATAAATTGCTGGAATTACACACTGTAAAAAGTTAGTTGACCAATGTGGTAATCAAAGTTAATGAAGAAATAATGCATACATTTCAAGAAAGGTGATTATTTGTCAGTGCTACAGGAGAATTCCCTTTCAACCTTATTCATTACAGATCAACTGCATTCAGTATGAATGGAGATAAATACATATGCTTGTAAATGTATGTCAGATGGATAGACTCTCATGAGCTGATTTATACAGGTTGGGGTATAATACATACATACTTCACTACACATACTGTCCTAAACACAGAGGTAGACTATGGGAGGAGAAAAGCTGATTTTAACCAAAGTATTCTGCCCATCATAAATATGCAAGGGGATTTGTAATTCATTATCATAATTACCCTGCTTAAATAATTACACACATTCAATTATCATAAGTAAATCATTTATGAGATATGCTACTTAAAAAATATTTATCAAAGGATTAATGAGACATTTCTTGCAATAAACATAATTATGATAGCCATTTATATTTAGTGTTACCTTCCTAATCAAGTGTTCTGAGAAATTACATTCTGACACCCTTTATAAAAAAACAAGCATTAGCGGGATTTGAACTCAGTGCACTTACACTTTGTGCCACAGAGACAGTTACACAGTAGGTGGATTTCCTCCACACAGTACTGTCCAGAGTGCTGATGCCACACATTGCTGGTAAGCCTATTTGTGCTACAGAAAGCTTCCAGAATAAAATGTTTCACTTTGTTCCTTAAGCAGGTAAGCTTGATTGACCACCACTCAGCAGCGAGCAAATGCAGAAAGCAAAAAAACAGGATAAAAGTATATGCTGTTCTGGTGAAAGTGAGCCATACATTTGATGTAATCATTTCTGCATTCTCTTCACACTGTCTGGATTTGAACCCCAGAGAATCTTTGTTAAGAGGCCAAAGTCATTGCGTTTACAGCTTCCGCTGCAGAAACAATCATACAGAATACGCGCATCACTCACTCATTAGAAATATCATCCACTGGTGCCAAAACTGCACTAATGGGAATGACAGAAATGCAATTGTTCATTCTTTCCTTTACCTGTGAGCCCTGTTTGCATTCTGCTAAGTAGTGTGGAAATTACACAGGCAAAATAACATGTATAAGAATGTATATTACCCACAACAAAATACAAGCTGCATTTTCACATCTGCTGCAAACATTCCAAGCAGCATGGGCCTGAAACGTTGCATTCTCTTTACTGTTTATTTGAAGTCATTTCACTTACCCCATGTGCTACACTGATACTTAGATGCAAAATAATGGCCTATGAACCTATGTAGATTTTCTTCTCTTACTGCTGTTCAGAGTGCTGCAGCAAAGCGCACCTGTGTACTGTGAAATGCGCTACTGGTGGCATGACAAATTACATTTCTCAGTTTGTACTTTGGGCAGCAGACTCTCGTTCAAAATGCTGCCAGTCATCAGTGCACTTTGCCAAAATCTGCACAAATAAGGCTCAGAAATAAAAAAAATAAAAATAAATTGTCAGTATTAACAAATATGAGGGAATAATAATGAAAAGGCCGGACTGTGAAATGTCCTACCTCTGCGTGTGTTACAACCTGATAATATGCACAGAAAATATGCATTAAATTGTTTTGTAACTTTGTGGTACTACATCCCAGCATCTGGTCAGTCAAGCTCTGTAATGCATTTTCCCATAGTCTACCAGTATTTATTTGGGTCATTGTTTCAATAAACAGCTCCATACACTTTTTTTTTTTAAATCACAGCTGAGATAAATGCAATGTTTTCCATGATGACATCATGTCAGATAGGACTCCATAAAGTTTATTGGATGTGTGTCTGAACAAGAGCAGTAATCATCCACTAAAGTCTATGGATGCATCCTACAATTTTTCTGAGTTCGTATCACTGAGGTTAAAGATTTCCCTTATTTCTCCACATCATCAGTGTGGGAAAAACAAATTTTGAGAGGCTTTTGCTTTTGTTATTTTTTTCCCATTTTGGAGTGAAGAAAAGTCACTGATAAAATGAAGATCCTAATTGGCACTTCTTGCACCAGATGAGGTGGTGTAAATGGGACAAAACACTTCTGTCAGACAGCATACTATCTGGAGCTGAACCCTGAAGTCAGTGCAATAACAACATGCACTCTTGTTTTTTTATCCCTGTTTGCCACCATCAAAGGACCAGAAATTGTTCCTTACTCATTTGCTTAACCATGTCTAGATCAATGTGATATTGACAAATATGTTATGTTAATAATAGCCCACATCATTTTGCTGTCAGGTTGCCAGCTATTTCTTCTCATAATTTTCTGAGCATCTTCCCCTCCTCTCAGCTTAACTACAGAAATGCAATGGCATGACCATTTATTTGCACCCTCTTTTCAATGTATAATAGAGCTGATCAGCACTTTAGATAGATTTTAAACAGAGGTTGGACAGTGTGCTCTTAGTATAAGGATATCAATGTTGTTAAGGTTGTTATCATAGCTCTCAAGGTAATTACACTTTTTATTTACTATACTCTGCATAATACACACACTTTAGTGGGAACAGTCACTTCAGCATTTCCTCTTGTTGTAATCAGAGCAATCAGTAATGCTTGCAAGCCATTAGTACCTAGAAATTGTCATTGTTCCTCCCTGCAGTCCTAGGGCATGTCCATGCAATCGTGTAGCTACCTACACCATGTTTACATCCCTTACATCAAGTGATTTTTTTTTTTGTGTGTTCAGGAATGTTAATGATTTCACACCTCCTTTGCATCTTCACAATGCTCAGAGTGCTGAATCTCCACTATACAAAGGTAATGGTGTAGCTATGGAAATTGAAAGAGGGGAGACTGATTGGATACAGAGCATTACTCCTAGTAACTTGGAGGAGATTGTTCTACTAATTACTGAACTATTTTATAAGTTATGTTTCTCCTCTACACTAACTACTTGCATGTTCATATTTTGAACGTATTTCAATATGCAATGACAAAAAAATGTTGTGATGTGTGCAGTTTTAAAAATTCACTGCTGGTATACTGCACATATGTCAGTTCTTGCTATGCTTTCCAAGTTAGTATGGTTACTTCACAGCATTGTGTTCTCATTCACTATTGTGTGACTGCCTCAACCTTGTGGGTGACTCACTGGATAGGATGAGTGGCACACTGGATTGGGCAGTGTGTGTGATGGTACATTCACTGTGGGGGGGCTGGCATCCATGTGTCTGTAAAGCCACAACATCCTCTAGTGTTTGCCAACGTGGCCATGCCAGATCCCCCTCCCGAACTGGCACTACTTCCACTTCTCCACCAGTGATTGAGGTGTCTGCACCCACACATGGTAGGCTGCAGTGTTGTATTCCTGGATGTAGTGTAAAGAGATCTTGTCCAGCAGACATCACTCACATTCAGTTAGAACCCCCACCTTGAACTGAGGATGTGGAAGTGGCAGTGCAACTCCTGGCAGAGGAAGTGCGCGTGATCAGGAGCAACAACACTGAACAGATAACTCTACTATGCACACCTCACACCTTTCACACATGGCAGGACATAGTGCTAGTACAGAACTTGACTGTGTTCATGCAGACACACACACATATTTCATAAAAACTGCCTATACCGAACCTCAGACATGCAAGGTAAAAAATATTATCATAGGTTGGACATTATCTTCTATTACTGTCCCCGAAATATTTCTTACTTAAATGAATATTCTGTGTTTTTACTCACAGACACTCACTACCTTCTTGTCACTCTTAGCATGCTGCACCCCCCTCACACCACCATAAATAAAATTAAAATAATGATAACTATGCCATGAGCTTTGAACATTTGGGTTTGATTTAGGGTTGCATATATATATATATATATATATATATATATATATGATCCACAGAGTAGATAGGTATGAGACTGACAGCATGCAGGTAGTTTAGCTTCTTACACATTTGTTCATATTCTACAAGTTCCACACTTACCTTGACATCACTGCAGTTATGAGCAGTGTGTTTTGGGGCTGTCTCTGTCTGATGCTATCCATACACAGACATTACATGGGTAAGTACAGTTTATGGACATCAGCTGGCATCACTTTTAGTATCTGTATGTGCTTAGATTGTTATGTGCATTCCTTCACTGGTGAGAGTGTGTGTGCTATTGTTTGTCTCTTAGCCAGGGCAAAAGCATATTGTGCATGCCTACATCTGTTGGCTATCTCTGTAGCTGGAGGTTCTCCATCAGAATCCTTGTCTGTATCTGCTGGATTTGCTGCCCCTGCCTGTGGTCCATGAATGTGTGGTTCTGGCCCTTGCTGTCCCTCAATATCATATTATGCAACATGTCACAGACTGTGAGAATTTCTGCACAAGTGCCTGGGTCCTACTGTTCTGTCTAGACAGTAGAAGTGTGATGTTTCTAGTTTGAGCATGCGCATTGTTTTTTTTTCAAATATGATTTTTATTGTTTTTTTCAAGGTTCATAAACAATAACACATAAGTAACAAAAATGCAAAAGTAAAACAATTGATACAAAAAATCAATCAATAGATAATTTCTAAACAGATAGGAAATCACATTGTGGTATATGCACTATAACTTAGCAACAACAACAAAACTAAGAAAGAAAAACAAAAGAAAATAACTACAAACCTACACAACCTATTAACTATGGTAAGATCATCTACATTAAGGATAGAAGATAACAAAGATAATACAGAAACCCCTTATATTATCTGGTGCAATTACAACATAGGATATAGTTATCTTTAGTTAATAGGAAAATGGAAAGAGGTAGAGGGAAATGTGTATGTCTTACTTATATGTAAAGTGAAAGAGAAAAAATAAGTTGTATGACTAGAAACTAACACTATATACACTATTTACAACATGGATGACATCATCACTGAAGAGAAATGTCTCAGATGTGTGTATAAAGGAATAGTATAAGCCATATTCATCAAATAAGGAAATGAAAAATTTGAACATACAGGTCTTCACAAAATGTACATATAATAATGTATATTATATGATAATTACTTTGCTTGAATTAAGTCAAAGAGGCTGCGCCAATAGTTCTGGAAATAGTCTTTTTGTTTTACTGTTAGAGCAAAGTTTGTGTGCAGATATATACTTGGTTGCCATTGTTTTAAAATTCTCCCAAGAGATTGCTGAGGGGTTTATCCAGTTCTTTGCAATGAAGTATTTGACAAGGGCACACATGGTGAGTAGGATATGTTTACAGACACCAATTAAATCATTAGGAGTTATATTCAGGATTGTTGTTTGCCAGGAGAATGTAGTCTTTTCATAACCCATTTTTTCTAATTGGATTCTGAGGGAGCACCATAATTTGTATATATTTTTACAACTCCAAAAGATGTGGAGTATGTCTGCACATTGGAGGGAACAGAAAGGACAGGTTAGGTTTTTGTTGTATCTAAATTTTAATAGGACTGCTGGGGTGTAGTATGAGTTATTATTAATCATAAGTTGGGTATAAATTACATTTTTAAAGGTGGTTAGATTTAGGGTGTTCCATATTGCTTCATACTTGGAGATGGGATTTCACCATGCATGTCATCCCAGTATTTACAGTATAGAAGCGACTGACGATATTTGATATTTGATATTGATTAAAAGATTATAGGCATGAGAGAACATTTTGTTTCTAAGAGAAAGGGTTTTAATAATTGAAAGTGTTAGGGTTACTTCTTGTTCCTTTGTTTTAGTGTTAGCAAATTTTTGCTTTATTAAGGAGTTTAGTTGTCTTAACATAGGGTCATATCAATTTGGAGCCCCAAAGTGTTCTTTGACTGCAGTAAAGCTTGTTAGATGGTAAAATTGCTATACAGTGGCATTTTTAATAATGGGAAAGTTGGATAGGTCTATCATTTTATTATTGATTTTAATATTTGGGTTTAAATGAATTGGTTGAAGGAAAGATAGAGTATCGTGGAGATTAACAGATCACAGCAATACCTGAAAAATGTTTATTTTTTTTTAACACTAGTAGAATTTTAAACTTGTGCACATTATCAAGCATTAAATACGGGATAGACTGAGGGTTTAGTTTGATTGATTGTATATATTTGTGCCATATTTTAACCCAGGTTTGGGGTCCATGTATCTACAGATGGTTCATGGCTCACTATTTGGATTAGGCGGCTTGCATTTATTACATTATAGTAAAGATTAAAGTCGGGGAGGCTCAGTCCACCTTTCTATTTTGGGAGTATTAGTTTTTTGTATGAAATTCTGATTGATTTAGGGAGCCAAAGGAATTTTGAGATGGTGGTTTCAATTTTATTGAAAACATTTTTGGGTATATTTAAGCTTATGGAGGTTAGATGAAATAATATCCTAGGTAAAATGTTCATTTTGACAATGGCAGTTTTTGACAGCAGGGATAAATTGTGAGCATGTGCATTATTGTATCCTTCTTCTGTAGGTCTGCATGTATTTTTGATGGATGCCATGAACCACAGTTCCGATGTGTAACCTGCATCACCCAGGAGGTGGCCTTGTGGAATATCACCCTTGCAAACCTTGTGTACAGCTGTGAGGTGTGCAGTATGTGTGAGTCATTGTAATTGCCTGGTTTGCAAGCACAGATATTGAGGATGATCCCTCAGGCATTAAAAACAACCTGACAGTTGATGGAGTAGAACCCCTTCCTGTTGATGTATGTCCTTCACTGTTCACCAGGTAGGTCTTGTATTTCAATGTGAGTGCAGTCTATAGCCACCAACACTTCAGGAAAGTGTGCTACACTACAGAATTCCTGCATTGTTCTTGCTGTTTCATTTGGTTTTCATGGAAAATAGATGCATTCCCTTGAATGCTTTAGCATAACATTAAGATATTCATGAAATATTCTGGAGGCAGAGACCAGTGACATGTCTAGTATATCCCCTTGGGTCTCTGGAATGTACCAGTAGCTAATATCCTTAATGCTAGACATACCTTAGTTTCCATAGTATATTTAGAATAGGTTCTCCTCGATTTACCCTGCATCTGCGTTTGGGGTGGAAGAGGTTTTAGAGTTCCTGGAGTATTTCCCTATCTACCCTGTATTGCTCTTACTTTTTCAACATCATGCAGTCCACGATATGTTAAATGGAGCCTGAACAACCTTCTTCTCCTTGGACGAGGTCTGTCAACAGCAGCAGCAGCCCCTAACATTGCTTTTTTTTCTAGATCTAATTCTGTAACACAACCAGTCCCTGCAGTAGTAAATCATATAGTATGTCATGGAAAGTTGTTTTTACTAACTTTAACTGACAGGAAAGATAACCATATATGTGTTGAAATTTACTAGCGAAAATTTCCATTAGATGAATTGTCATTTGCAAGACTAGAAACGTTTTACTGACACCACTTTCAGGCACTCACACAAAAGCTACATATTGCAAACATGTCACAAACCCATACACACACACACACGCACGCACACACGCACACATACACACACACACACACACACACACACACACACACACACACACACACACACACACACACGTGTGTGCTTAGCCTTTAATGAGAAAAGTCTCGGTTTTCTGACAGTGCCTCATGTGCCCAGTCTCCACATTTCACTTCATACCCCATTCAAAAAATTAAATTAAATTATATTAGACTTATATATAAATATTAGCTAGGACACAGGTCATCAAATTATGCATTGGAGCAATATTAGCTGTCCAGCAGTCTCCAGCCATGACTTTCTCGTCTAGTATACTGTGTTTCTTTACAGTATGTAGGGCTGTAAAACCAGCATGCAGAGCAAAGCCTTAAATGATGGACAGTATAAAGCCAGGGTAGAATGACAACAGCAGACAGTACACCTGCAATGTTACCAGTGAATCATGAGGGGTTCAGATTTCTGGTCAGGCACATGTCAATCATATATATATATATATATATATATATATATATATATATATATATATATATATACTTTAACTCTATTACTTAAAGTTTACGCCTTCCACTTAGTTCCTGCATTTAATTTGCACTGACAGTACATGGCATTAAAAGGAAGCATCATAGTCAGCTAATTACCTTATACATCAATTTCATCAAATTTGTTTCCATTGTTTATTACTAAGATACAGTGTACCTGCAATACTGTATAGAGCTATGTGAGAAAAGGACTGATGGGAACCATTATGGTTGTTTCTGTATGGCTGTAGTTTAAGCAGTTCACTTTGTTGGACTCAGACAGTGTAGCTGCAGTATCTACTTGTTGATACTAGCTAGCATTATTACACAGAGTGCATTTTCAGGAGTGTAAATAAATTTCCTATTAATTTAACACCACCTGGGACATTCACTAGTGTGAATCACTGACTGAAGAACAACAGAAGAGATTCTCTGAAGTCTATCCTGAACACATGTTCATGTGAAACTGCTGGACAGTCTGAAGCCTAAAAATTTTGAAGAGCACTTCTGGCTTTGGTACTGGTTGATTTGTTCTTAATAGTGTGTCATAATCTCACTCCTACTGAAACTAGGTAAACATCACAGTAATTCCACGTAGATTGTAGGCTGCAGCAGTGCCCAGTTTGTGATATTGCGTGACTCACCCAGTCTTCCCTTTTCCTGTTTGCAAACGCTTCATCATATCATCCATCCTCCAATCTCACAAACACAAGTGACAGACATTTCCTACATGCTTGAGCCTATTCTCTATACATGAATTATTTCAATGTTTCTGACTCCAAACCACTCCTGATAGCCATTTTGTTATTCTTTTTTTGCTGTACAATTCCTACTTTGTAGTTCTAATCACCAAATGCCCATTCTGCTCTGTAGTAAGTTAGAGCCATGTCACTTCCATCTCCCTTATTCTGAGACATACTTTTCTGTTGACCTCTACCATTTCCTTTAGTTCACTGGCAGTGTCCACTGGTGTGGTGAATATGAAGGCAGGACTGAATAGCTGATGAATAAAGTAGTAGAATTTAGTATAATGGCTGTAATGGAATCTCACTTCTTTCCTGTGATTTCTCGTGTGCATTGATTTGCTGTATTTGATTCCTCTGCTTTAAACCAAGTAATTTTTGTTATGCTGCATTATAATTGTAGAAAGAGGGAGGTTGGCATAATGGCTAAAGTGCTTAACTTACAGACACTGGGTGAGAGGCATGAGTCTTATATGAGGTAATTGGTTAGGCTTATAATAGCCCACAAGGGCAGTTAGCCTAGTACTAACCTAAGAGATGTATATTTTTTATTATCAAATAACATTTCACTGTGCTATAAATGGCACATTAAATGTAAGAGCCATTGTATGGCCATCTTCTTTAGGGCTTATATATCTATACCTGTATATCTGTATCTGAATGTATGCATGCAGCTATAAATAGTGTCATTGGCAGCAGCATCACCTTCCCATTACCCATTTTGTACATGGGGTTAGGGTGTCACATTAACAGTGACCATCAGTTAAAGGCAATGTTACGACTGCCAGGTGGAAATATATACAGAGACAGATATATAGGTAGAAGAGCGTGTGTGTGTGTGTGTGTGTGTGTGTGTGTGTGTGTGTGTGTGTGTGTGTGTGTGTGTGTGTGTGTGTGTGTGTGTCCGCATGCATTTTGGTATACTAGAAGGATGTTCAATAATACTCATGCACTGAACAAGTAGGGTGTCCAACAAATACTCCTGCACTCTAAGAGTGGTCTGACTCTTTTGAAAAGAATTTCACTTCCACTGAACAATACCAGTGTTTATTAATGTTACTCTACATGCCACAATCCAATACAATTTTTATTAAAAGTAGCAATAGCTGCGGTAGAATTATTTAGCAGAGCTACTGCAGTAAACTGGACAATGTAAAGACAGCGGACTCCTTTTTATCATGTGCTAGTCTCATACACTCCATTGGAACTTGACCTGCTTCTCTGTGTATTTTAAGAAGGCTCTTTTCATGGATAATAACCACTGTTGAAGCAAAGTTGCAGTCTTCATGAACTAATCTTAATTTTTGTTCTCATTGATACTAATACAGAGTAAAATGACAACAACATATACTAAATTGTCTGTTTTTTTTACTGTTAAAGGAACAAAAAGACTTTTTTTTCTTTTGTGGTCCTACTTGTTTGTTAAAACACTTTCTGAAAATTATCACCTATTTTGCTGAACTATTAGCAGACATTATAGCACATTCACAGTTTTCTGCATCACCAGTGATACAGCTACAAAGCAGATCCCATTGTATAATGTTTGTTTCCTTTAATGTAGATTCACAAATCCCATTCAGAAAGGTTTTAAACTTAAACGCAGTAATAACCTTTCTATATTCATGGTTTGATAACACTTTCAAATATAGCTCAAAGGTATACACACCAATTTATTAGCAGCAGGCCAAAGGGTGGCTCAGGACTCTTTAAGAACTGCAAAATTGTTTAGATTATTTATATCCCTTTTTCATTTTGCTATAGTCTTTTGAATTACATGGCTTATTTGCATTTCATTTTTTATAATACTTCCACAAATAATATTCCTGCAGCCATCTTATAAAATGAGATTCATTCTCTGCTGCAGTTATCTCCAGTCAGTCTAAATGTTCCCTTTGAACCTGAAACATTCTTCTTTATCTGTTTAAAGAACATTAATTCTTTAGCTAAGGGCCTTGACTGATTAAAGTAACCTTACTTGTTTTCTTGCGTTCTGTTTTCTGTTGGTCTTCAGGCAGACATTGGCACAGGTTTTCAAGTTTACACAATATAATTGAATGACTAAACATTTCTATGATCACAGGTTAGACTAATAATAAATTAGCCACCTCTAGTGATGAATAACGGTACAAGGAACAGTTGACTGCTTCCTGACACAGACTTTCTGAGTTAATAAAACATAAATGCTAGATGTGTGCTTCTTAAATATAAATATACTGACAGTGGGGATGACTTTATATGAAATTTGCTGGGCCACTGGTTATTTGAGAATGATAATTCACAACTATGAATGTATAACTCCATTTATTAGAGCTAAAGGATGGAATTCTGATAAGAAGAATGAAATAACACCATGTTGATCAGGCTTATGCTTATGTGGCTGTGTTAATACATACTCATACACCTGAATATATCATTACCTAAATGTCCATGGACACTGTTTTTAAGAGACAGGAATTCCATAGTACTAGGAATGTAAATTTTAATATTAGATCAGATCCATTTGGCCCACTAGGCTGCCCATGTTCAAATATAGTAGTTAATCTGCACACCAGTCTTAACAAACAGCTTGTTTTTCAGCCATGATACAGGAAGCGTCCAATATCTGCCTTAAGAAATCTTAACTCTTTTGATCTTTTTGACATTATTTCTTTCTCAGGAAGACTACATCAATCATCCACCATTTTTCCGTTGAAAAAATATTTCATCATGTTTCTGTTGAGACACCCGCCCTGCATCTTCAAGTTTGTCCTTTTATTTCGATAATCATTTTTTCAAATATTTACTTGCTTGGTCTCTTAATTCTTTTAAGGTAATTAAAAATATTCTATGGCTCAATTTTCTCTTCATTTCTGTAGTACTAGTGTTTCTATAATATCTAAAGACACAGTGCTGTTCACCACCCTATCTTTTAAACTGCTTCACCAAGAATACTGCCCACCTATCCATGGTACAATGCTATAAATTGCCATGTTTAATTTCCCTTTGAGATCCGAGGACACAATGTGATCTTCCTTTGCTCTGGTAACTAGGAAGAATCCTATTAGTAACAGCTTACTAACAGCCTGGTACCAGTATTCTGCACAGATTAGGAATAAAAACGTGGTGAATGCAAAACCAACTTGCTTGAACATTTCACTACTGCCTATAAATACTGCTGCAAGGAGAGTGGCTGATCATCACAATGTATTTCCTGCTCCTTTATTTGAGCTCTCACATTTATCTTTTAGTCTCATTTTCCATCCCATTGCCTGTTTTTTTGCTCCTAAAAATGGTTTCAATTTTTCTTTTTAATATTTTGTTGACCAAGTTAATCCCAGTAGACTAGAGGCCTCTTTCAGGAGAGACAAAAGGTGTTTTTTATACTGCTAATGGGAATTTGGCCAGGGCATCCAGGAACTTACCATTATTTTTTTGACAGATGCCACGGATCTTTTACATCCACCTGAGTTATCACTAGCTCAAGCAGATGGGATGTCATTGTAACATCTTATCCAAGAGACAGCTTACTCAGGAGTGCAGCATCCCCATAATGCTGCACTGTAGTGTTAGAAACCCATCATCTTCTGGTCTTCCAGCACCAAAGTCTTACACTAATTATAAACCGGTGGCCCATGTTTAAAGTGCATTTAACAACTAGACCACACAGGCTAGCAAGCAGATAACAGAGCTAATGATTCTATTTTATTAATATATCTCTTCTCTTTACTCTAACTTTACTTATTGGTTTACTAAGTGTTAGCTAAAATGGATGCTACATAGTTTAGATTTATACTAATTACTTTGAAACTTGTTTCCTAATTTAGTCAGTGAGAATAAAAAGCACTTCAAACCATAATTTTATAATGTGCTGAAGTCTTAGGTGAGACTCTTGCTTCTGTCTTGCACTTGAAAATATTTCACAGATATTCAAATCCAAGTTCTGCATGATCATAAGGAACTAATTAATATTTATAGATAACAGACTTGGCAGAACAAAAGAATACTGTGGTCTTTGGCACTTTCAGGGCTACTCTGCCTTAATGGTGCAGATTGTTGTCCAGTATGTGCAGTGTGTTCCAGTAGGGTTGAGTTGGCACAGTCACTGCTTTTTCTGCTCTGCTTATGTGTGTAACATAAATACACATGGATCTGCATATGTTTAATCATAATGATTTTAAACTAATGTACTTTTACTGTGTACAGTTTGTAGAAGTAATAAACACTAGCATAACATTCAGAGGTAATGTAGTAATTTATGGTCATATGACAAGGCATAAACAGCCAAGAATTTAGGACTCCAGTGCTTTTTTTCAGAACTGAAACTAGTTTAACAAACCCTTCCCTACATACACACACACACACACACACACACACACACACACACACACAAACACTCACAAATTTTACTGATGATGTAATAATCATAGTAGTTTAGCAGATCTACGCACCTGTCCATTTGCAGGTGTGTCATTGTTCCCCCAAACTGACAGCGCATTATAGATGTTTTCCAGTCTCATTGGGAGTTTTGACTGTTCCGGAGCACCAAGCTCTAGTCTGTGTATATGCAATTGTCAAACCGTGGGACTGATAATAACATATTCCAATCCATAGATGAGTGCTGTGTAATACAATTACTGATAACAGCATATTCTAATACACAGATGTGTGCTGTGGAATACAGTTACTGATAACAGCATATTCCAATACACAGATATATGCTGTGGAATACGATTCCTGATAACAGCATAATGCAATCCACAGATGTGTGCTGTGCAAGACGATTGTTGATAACAGCATATTCCAGTCCACAGATGTGTGCTGTGGAATACGATTAATGATAACAGCATATTCCAGTCCACAGATATGTGCTGTGGAATACAATTCCTGATGACACCATAATGGAATCTACAGATGTGTGCTGCGCAAGACGATTACTGATAACAGCATATTGCAATCCACAGATGTGTGCTGTGGAAGACGATTACTGATAACGGTATGTTCCAATTCACAGAAGTGTGCTGTGAGAGACGATTACTGATAACAACGTATTCCAAACCACAGATGTGTACTGTGGACAACAATTATGATTGGGTACAATACTATGGTTTACAAGGAATGCCAAGGTTATGTTACTGCAATAGGATACTTCCTGTTGTCACCTTAAGGCATGCCTTTCTTACCCTCTCATCTCATCTCATCTCTTTTTCTATTACCTCCCCATCCAGTCCTTTTTTCCACATTCCAAGTGCTCTTCAAGGTCAGTGATCTCTACTTCATATAAAAACATCCTATTAGTCCACTAAGTTCTTCACTACAACCACAACCTAACTTTTAGATCAAAATGGGTAATAGTAAACATGCAATTCCTGGTAATGTAGTGTTTCCACACCGATCTCCAGAAACAGGACTGCATGTGAGCCTTCATACCAAGTCATTCCTTTTTCACTTCAGTTTTAAAAAGTGCAAAAATAATAACTAATGCAAATCCCGATATTCAAGCAGCAAATATAATGCTCTCTGTTCATAGGAACAGGATGAAAGAAAACCTTGTTAGTGTGGTGGCTGGCCCATTCTGTGCTTCATGTTTTGTAAGAAAGATGGCAGTGCAAATCCTGCTATTCTAACAGTTGTACCCCCCCCTTTTCCTAACACCTTTAGAAAATTCATGGGATAGCAAACATCTTTGATGGTCTAGTGTACCATTCAGCTCAACATAACACATAGAAGCATTTACTGGCTATTCAGCTGACAAAGGTCCATGGAGATGTGTGGGTGGCTATACTGAACATGCAAAGCAGTGACATTTGGTTCAGTTCTACCTCCATGAACACATCATTTCTTAGTCCTAAAAAAACTGAACTGGCCTAGATCATAAAAGTCAACTTATGTTTAGTCAGACTACTTTAGTTTGCAAGTTAGTCGAAGCCTATGAGCTCCCCTGTCTCCAACAAGTCCCAGTAACATACATTCCTATTTGTTCCCTGTAGTTCTCCTAATGTCTGACTATCATGGTTCAAAAATGAGTCAATGACCTCTCAGTAACCGTGCCTTTTATGTAGCTATCATTGGAATACTCTTCCTAAAACCATATAAAAATGCCCTCTATCAGATTACATTTCAAGGAACTGCTCAAGTTTTCTATTCATTTCTGGTTTCTGGTTTGTCAGCCTCACCTGTCCTATAACTACTGAATACAGTTATTCATCCTGAATATGTCTTTATAAGTGCCTCTTCCTCTAGCCCTTTCCTCTTTTATCTTATCTTATAAATAACCTCATCAATCCATTTTGTCCTATTCTTGCTACCCCATTCATACCCAAGTACTCCCCCTTCCTGTACCCTGTCCAAATTGTACACCCTCTACAAGTACCCAGTACCGCCCTCTTACTGTTTGACTGCCTGCTGCCTTATTATTCGGTCCCATTCCCTTCGGTGCCTCCCTCTTACTGTTTGACTGCCTGCTGCCTTATTATTCAGTCCCATTCCCTTCGGTGCCTCCCTCTTACTGTTTGACTGCCTGCTGCCTTATTATTCAGTCCCATTCCCTTCGGTGCCTCCCTCTTACTGTTTGACTGCCTGCTGCCTTATTATTCGGTCCCATTCCCTTCTGTGCCTCCCTCTTACTGTTTGACTGCCTGCTGCCTTATTATTCGGTCCCATTCCCTTCGGTGCCTCCCTCTTACTGTTTGACTGCCTGCTGCCTTATTATTCGGTCCCATTCCCTTCGGTGCCTCCCTCTTACTGTTTGACTGCCTGCTGCCTTATTATTCGGTCCCATTCCCTTCGGTGCCTCCCTCTTACTGTTTGACTGCCTGCTGCCTTATTATTCAGTCCCATTCCCTTCGGTGCCTCCCTCTTACTGCTTGACTGCCTGCTGCCTTATTATTCAGTCCCATTCCCTTCGGTGCCTCCCTCTTACTGTTTGACTGCCTGCTGCCTTATTATTCGGTCCCATTCCCTTCGGTGCCTCCCTCTTACTGTTTGACTGCCTGCTGCCTTATTATTCGGTCCCATTCCCTTCTGTGCCTCCCTCTTACTGTTTGACTGCCTGCTGCCTTATTATTTGGTCCCATTCCCTTCTGTGCCTCCCTCTTACTGTTTGACTGCCTGCTGCCTTATTATTCAGTCCCAGCCCCTTCATCACTGTATGTACTCTCTTTTTCTTTACCAGAAATGCACTCACACTGAAGTCTGTTTACCTTAATCTTTCCTCTCGTTAATAATGAGTCTGCTTTCTACTGACATTCATTCACTATTCCTTCTCTCCTACTGACTAACTGTATACAAATTATGTACCTCAGATGGATGCCTGTCTTGAGTGCAATATAATTAAGTGGTTATTTCAACAATAACAGAATGCCTTCTTTTATATCATCATCATGTAAAGTGTGTCCAATTCTATAACTAGTGAATGTCTTCCTATACACCAGTGTCATTTGAAGTTTGTCTAATAACTTCATTACCAAATGCTCTGTTGGAGCTCATTGTCATATGAGGCTTATGCATAAGTGCATATTATTTTCTTACTACAGCTTGTCAACTATTTTACAAAATGCGTGACTTGATTTTGTTATGTACTTCTGTCTTATTCACATACGTACCCAGTGCTGGAGCTTTTCTCCTCAGTCCTTAACTACAGACACGACTTTTACCAGATGGACACTCCTGATCAAGAAATGCAATAAAAGAATAAAAATAAAGTTAAAAGTTCAAAGTTCAACTCCATCAAACTGCCTATAATCTATGCAATGTAGAAATACAATACATAGAAAAATAAGAAAAGAAATATGAAAAAAAATCTAAGACACAGAAATGTCAAAAGAAAAATTCAGGCTAGAAGATAAAACCAGATAATGTGCTGAAAGAACAGACAAGCTGTGAGGTAAGGACAATGGGTGTCATATCATTATGAAGTTTAGGGCTAATCATTAAATTCCAGACCAAAAATATGGGGTTATAAAGACTGCTTAAGGCCACTGAGGTGGGGGATGCCCTCAGTCAAAGTGATAACAGATTCTAGGAGCATGGGCTCTTGTATGCAAAAGAATAAATCCCAGAATTCCATCAGTGCCTTTGAAGCCAACAGCAGCCTTACGGCTGGCTGAACACAGGGTCCAAGATGGTTAATATCAGTTCAGCATGAGCTGTATGTAAATAAAGTTACCATTCTCCAAACTAATTTGTGTGAAGGTTATGAAACTGTGCCCAGAAATTTAAACAGGGAGAATGAGAGTGCTTTTCTCCAAGTTGTAACAACTTACAGGTCAAAATATTTAAATATTTAGTAAGGAAGTACAACTGACAATGCCTCCCCCATTATATCAATGGCATTCAAAGAGCTGGGTGTGGTCTTGTAAGTTTCACAGAACTTATTTTTCAAGAATGTTACTATATCCAGTTACACCAGCCACTGCTTCCTACATTAGAAATGTGTTGATTGCGGACTCTGTGGTAAGACATGCACTTTCTGGAATAGGTATGTCAAGGTCTTACTGTTTGGGACATGAGGATGTCTACTGGACCATTATGGTATCTTGCTGAATTACTGTAAGCATCAGTAGGATGTAATCTGAAGCACGATTTGGGGACATCAACCTAACAGGTGTTACATGCTTTAAGAAATATTCCTCTAAGTGTCACTGGTGGGATTCAATCTAGTTCACAGCAGTTTGCTGGAAAATTCTACTGGTCTGTCATGTAAGGACAACATGCTGAGTGTTTCCATATCAAACTCACCAAAGAATGGAGTTGTGGGCAGCAGCACAGACTCTACATGGTGCCCTATAGGAGGAAGAGTTGTACAGACTGACTGCTTTGGGCATCTACTGTGGTGCACAGAATCCTCAGAATAGGAGAACATGGGTCGCAGACTGCACATCATGGCAGGGCTAGCCATTCAATGGTGTAAAATATGTCTCTAAGTGATTTGGTCTTGTTGACTAATGTCACCAAATGGACATGGGTATTTGCCAGTGATAATTGGGGTGAGGACCCGGCCTACTTCAACCTACACCCAACAGTGGGAGGGGTATATGTACCCCTATTAGCCAGTGTGTGCCTGCCATAAAGCCCAGCAGCCTGGGTCAATAAGCTACTAGGCAGCTGGTGTCCAGTTGCCCAGCTTGGGTTACCTGGCATAGTTCTATTGAGCGAAAACAAAGGTAAATCCACAGATGAAAGGAGACAGTCCAACGATAAAAGGCAGCTTTATTAACCAACGATCAACAAATCAATCAAGCGCTTTCGCCAGATAAATACCTGGCTTTATCAAGATGACAAGCATTACACTGAAACTGAATAAATACATTTCATTCTGGTCACATGATCACTAATTAATTTGCTCAACCATTCATTAAAAATGTATACATTATTAAAGTATCCTAGCGTAAAAAAATCATATTGAATGTGGGTATTTGATCATTTCGTAAAACTAGTATGACTGTTGCACATCAATAAAAAAACACTAAAAAATGTATAAAAAATGCTGTGAAGTCTTTAATAAATACTAAAAACAGTCGAAGGTATATGTGTGTAAATGCAAATAGAATGGATAAAAAATATATGATGTGGTATATAGCGGTAGGTGATAAATAATAAATGGGCCCAATAACAGACTGTCAAGGTGAAATTCATAACCTGGCTTTTCTTAAAGCTGCAAAACCCCTTGGCCTTAATGAAAACATTAATATATCCAGTGTACTAAAGTTAAGAAAAGCCAGGTTATGAATTTCACCTTGACAGTCCGTTATTGGGCCCATTTATTATTTATCACCTACCGCTATATACCACATCATATATTTTTTATCCATTCTATTTGCATTTACACACATATACCTTCGACTGTTTTTAGTATTTATTAAAGACTTCACAGCATTTTTTATACATTTTTTAGTGTTTTTTATTGATGTGCAACAGTCATACTAGTTTTACGAAATGATCAAATACCCACATTCAATATGATTTTTTACGCTAGGACACTTTAATAATGTATACATTTTTAATGAATGGTTGAGCAAATTAATTAGTGATCATGTGACCAGAATGAAATGTATTTATTCAGTTTCACTGTAATGTTTGTCATCTTGATAAAGCCAGGTATTTATCTGGCGAAAGCGCTTGATTGATTTGTTGATCGTTGGTTAATAAAGCTGCCTTTTATCGTTGGACTGTCTCCTTTCATCTGTGGATTTACCTTTGTTTTCGACAATTTTGCTTGTTTAGTTCTATTGAGTGAAAGCTGTACATAAAGCTAATCAAATTGACAAACATGAACTATGAATTGCTACACTAAGTATAGGTTCATTGGCAGGATAGAACTTGAACGTGGATGATATGATGGTATGGAGAAGGCTGGACATCCTGTGTATCCAAGAGACAAGATGGAAGGGCAGTGCAGCAAAGCCATTTGACTTGGGATCTACAGTCTACTACTCAGGAGGAGCAAGACTAGAAATGGTATGGGAAATTGTGGTGAGGGAGAGGTTTCAGAAGGCAGTGAGAGATGTCATCAGAATTAGTGACAGACTCATGTCAATCAGACTCCAGCCTAATGATAGGGCAGTATTCATAATCTCAGCCTATACCCCAAAACATGGTTGTGATAATGAAGGAAAGAGTATATTCAGATAGCAGTTGCAGGACCTACTAGATAAAGCAGGACAACATAAACTGGTCTTGATAAAGGGTGACTTGAATGCATATATCAGGACAGAAAGAGGAGGATATGAGGACTTTTGTCTATCAAATGGCTTGATAGTAGCCAAAACATGGTTCAGAAAGAGAAGCAGTCACAAGATCACATATAAAAGTGGCCAACATGCAGCTCAGGTAGACTTCCTCCTAATATGGAAAGGGCATTGGGGTAGAATCAACGATTGACAAGTCATCTTCAATGAAACAGTTGGCCCACTGCATGAACCACTAGTTGCCACAATCAGCTGCAAGCAGTGGATAGAGAAGGCTCTAAGGTCATCAGAGAGCAGGCTGTAAACCTGGAAGTTGACTGGAGAGAAAGCACAACAGTTTAAAGACTTACTCAGGGCTCTAGCACCCCAAGAAGAAGGGCAAATAGGTAGAGCTGAAGAAGAATGGCAGTGCCTGAAAACAGCATGTGTGAGGACTACAGATATGTGTCCGAGCCAGGTATAGAAATAAGGTACATAAGAAAAGCTGGTGGTGAAATGCAGAAATCCAGAAGGTCATCAAAAGAAAGGAGTGCAGGAAAAAGTAGGAGACAGAAAAGATGGACCAGGCTAGGAAGGAATATTGATTGGCTAACAAAAAGGTTAAGGAAATAATTACAATAGCAAAGAACAGAGCATCAGAGGCACTCTACCAGCTTCTGGAAAGTGAATCTGTAGATGGCACAAAAACTATACCAGGCTGTAATGCAAAAGACAGAAAGATAACAAAGTTAGTCAGAAACCCTTCATAATGGATGCTGGCAACAACCTGCTCACCAGTCCAAAGGACATCAAAGGCAGATGGAAGGAGTACTTCCAGCAGCTTCTGAATGAAGAAAACCCCACAGAAGCTGTACTGCCCCTGACACAGCCTATGATGAGAGAAGAGGAGGAGCCCACCACAGAAGAAGTAAGAACAGCACTAAGGGAAATAAAGTCTGGGAAAGCAGCCATCTTAGATGAGGTTACAACATCTATGATAAAGATGGGTGAGATAATGGCTCCTGATGATACTCATAGCAGTGTGGAGAGAAAAGCATATCCCAGATGACTGGAGAATAAGCATACTAGTGCCAGTGTACAAGAACAAAGGAGACATTCACAACTGTATAGTTATCAAACTCCTGTCACATGGCAAGAAAGTTCTGGAGAGAGTGACTGATAAATGAATATACAGAATAGTAGAAAGTAAGATGGGGAGGAGCAGTTCAGATTCAGTTCAGAATGTAGGGCAACTAAGCCAATGCTTGCAGTGAGACAGACAGAGATGAGGACAGAGTCAAACTGGTCATTCATAGACTTGCAGAAAGTATTTGCTAAGGTCTCAAGAAAGCTAATTTGAGCAGTCATGTGGTGGTTTGAAGTACCAGAAACTTCATTATAATTAAGCCAAGCTATGTACGATGACCCAATGACTCAAGTGTGAACAGCATTTGGTCTCACAGAGGAATTTCCAGTGGGAGAGGGTGTGCATCAGGGATCAGCTCTGATCCCACTGCTGTTTATACTGGTGATGGACTACATTAGTAAACAGGTCAGAGGGAACAGATCAACAAAGTTGCTGCATCAGACAATGTGGCATTACAGGCAGACTCTGTGCAAGAACTTCATCAAAGGATAGGAGAATGGGATGCACAAGTGAAGGCACATGGGATGAAACTGAGTACATATAAGATAGTTGTAGTGGCAACAAATGGGGAAATCAGAAGAAGCTGAGAACTGAGATCGAAGAGGGAATAGTGGAACTGGTTAACAGCTTCAAGTATCTGCAGGGGTGGGTGAGGAGAAGTAAAATCTGAATGAAGAGGTCAAAGCCAGAATCAGAGGGACTGCAGCCATCTGAAACAGAGTATCAGTTGCATGACAGAAGAATGCCATAGAAGCGCAAAGGTAAAACCTGATGCATATCCACTCCTACTGGGAATCCCTCTGTATAACCAAGGACTGTTCATACTTGAGTCATTGAGTCATTGTACATAGTACATTGTACATAGCCTGAATTAAGCATTTTGTAAGGTGTACAAAACAGTGGTGTGACCAGTAGTACCGTATGGTACAGTAAAGGCAGAGCAGTTGAAGAAGCTAGAGGGGATGGAAATGAAGTGCCTGAGATGGGTGGTAGGATGCACACTGTGGGACAGACAAAGAAATAAGGACATAAAATCAGAAGCCCAAGTAATTGCAATTGCAGAAAAGATCAAAGAAAACAGATTACAGTGGTTCAGCCATATGTGCAGAAGACAATCTGGTGAAGAAGATTTGGGACGGATAGGAAGAAGGCAAGAGGAAATGATGGTGTCCAGCAAAGAGGTGGATGGATTATGTGAGAGAAGATCTTTAACAGTCAAGCATGAGTGTTGAAGAAGGCAGGACAGTGACACTGAATTGAGAGAGATTTCAACAGCTGACATGACACCCCAACCCCATGAAGAAAAATGGGAAAAAGGGGTGATGATGATGATGATGTGAGGAGGATCCATTAAATATTCTGAACTTTATAAAATATTCTACTAGACACCAGCAAATCTACTGAGGGAGTAGTTCATAAAGTCTTTAGAAAAGTTGCTGCTGATCAGAGGTGGCACATTAGCATGCAGTAACCTACAATGGCTTCCATAGACTGTAATGCAAAGCATTGCTGTGTTCAACTACTATACCATCCCTCTTTGCTTTAAAAAGTCATTGTGAGAGGGGGAACATGCATTGAACAGAAATGACTGTCACAGAACTTTACTGTCAGTTCATCCTAATGGGTTGGAGTGTTAGCTGCAGCTTGCGGTCCTTAAATTCCAAGTTGGGGCTGTATCAGTTTCCATGAAGAAATTTATCATGTGCATATATAATTTTATACTGCCTTTACTCAGTAGTAGAATTATTTGTGTCCCTCCAAACCACTGTTTTGACGCTGCAGAAAAGGTTTAGATTCATAGATGGAGTATTTCGGATGCCATTTGACTTGCTGATGCACAGTAAATCCATCAGTATTGGTTTGGAGTATGCCTTGCATGCCAAACAGATGTCATCTCTTAGCAGTCTATGTTCATGCGGAACAACTTTTTAACTTTTTTTGGCTCGGTCTTCTGCCTGGTCACAGAGCCCAGTGAAACAATTCTTTTTATGTTTCATTAAAGCAGTTGACAGTTTTATTTGTTACCATCTAAAAGGATATGATGGAATTGTGTCTGATGGAGTAGTCATTGATAAAGTTGAGATATTTCTTTTTTCATAGTGGGACTAGTTTACTAATGAGTAATTTAATGTACTGTAGAATAGAAAGTGCATTTTAGTCTTCTAATAGCTCTCACAATTTTAGATTTCATTATTTCAAAGTTTGTCATTTATAGCAAAGTGATCTCTTTTTGTGGAGGTTACTTTATAGAAATCATTATAACAGTTTTTGGTTAGAAATAGCTGTAATAATGGCTGCTGATCAGATTTTGTTGTACTAAGATGAGAAAACAATTATTGGTTAGATCTTACTGCAACTAGTCCGCATACTGGTGGTGGTCAGGACTTCTTAGCCCATAACAATGGTTGTTGCATTGGAAATTAGATTTCTGCTTTTCTAAGCAATGGCTGGAGTTTTGTTCAAGGCCTTAGGTTGTCTCATAATAGTTTTATAATAGAATATAGACTCATGCATGCAAAAGTTTCAGTAGTTTGATTTTTTATTGAATGCTGAGCTCATTTGTCATAAGACTTCACCAGCTCTACTTAGAACATGGCATTGATAAACATTCTATACATTCACAAACTTGCTGAGAGAGTTGGGAAAGTTGTGCAAGACATTGAGAT
>NC_056751.1:78738514-78801014 GCF_019279795.1 Protopterus annectens | reverse complement strand
TTTACTTGTATTCTGCATTTAATTGCATATTAAAATGTAAAAAGAGACCACAGCTGTGTCTCTTGTGAGTCAGATAGAATTTTTCCCACCCTCCTACCCTATTGCTGTGCCCTGCAGCCCTGTTGCTGTTGTGTTCTTAAACACAACTGCCTTTCTAGATGCCTGCCCCTTACATTAATTTGACCAAATATCTCATTCCCCTCTCCTTTCACTGGCTGGGGTGAGTAAGCACAAAATGATCAACTATTTAAATGTATTGGCCATCCCACTGTATTCCATAGTACCAGAATACACAAGTTCCCACCCCCTTTCAATCTATCTTGCTCTTTTAAAATTAGTGGCTCTGAACTTAAACAGCTAAAACTTAAGTTACCCCTTTTCATATCTAACTGCTTAGTGCACACTTCACTGTTTAGGATATTAACCCATTTTTTTCATCTTACCTTTAAACATCTATTGCAAGATCACCAGTTACTGGAAAGCGCACATTCTGACTCTGAGTAGTCATCTTGGGATTAGTGCTTTTCTTTTCTCCTGATAAGACAAGGAGCACAGGGACATTATTTCCTGGAGACTGATGATCATGATCATGATCATGAGAAAGCCTAATAATTGCTTTATAGATGACAGCTTGGAATTTGTGCTTATATTCTGTTCCTGGTGAGAGAAGAAGCAGAGTGCATTGATCTCTGACTGTTTCTAGCTGGACAGTGAGTATCTCTGCTTAACGTTCCTGGTTGGTCTGATTGCTATTCAAGGCATCTGCCAGGAAAAGGCTACAACAAGCCTACAGACCCTTGCATCATCTGGGACAAGACTGTGGATCACCAAACAGGTGGTGGCCTGCTTCTTATCTTGGGATTAGTGCTAACATTTTGCTTATGGTGAGAGAAGAAGCAAAGGAGCATTGAATCCCAGCAGAGTGAAACTGTGGTGAGACCAGAACTAGTAGTAGCCAGGCAGTAGACATTCATGCGACTCTCCTCTTTTCATCATTCTAGACAAGCTAATTGTTTTCAGTAAGTACTGCTTGATTTGTTTCTAACTTCAGAATATCTGCCTACATACTTCATCCTCAAATTTTCAGGGTCTATGTATTAGTTTTCCCTCAAGTGTTTGGCAGTAATCTGTACAGACTCAAACACCGTGAGTGACATTTTTCCTGTAAAAGTACAATTGAAATTTCTCCAATACCTAGATGCACACAGAACAACTCGTTTGCAGTGACAAACCAGATACGCCTGACATTGATTGATATTCTCACTCCAACTGTCTAACCAATAAAAAAAGGTTGGTTGCATGGATATGAATTTTCCCACTGTCTCTGTTACCAGCTTGGTGGATATGGCCATCCTGAGGTAATGTAGAAATTGCCTCACGTTTACTGACAACCAGTTAATTCTCAAACTGATATGGTATATGAGAGATATATTTACACAATGTCACTGGAGGCAAAGCACTCACACAAAAGTACTCATAATGTCAATAAGCTTGTCAGTAGTACACACGCTGTACCCATCACACACAATTCAAAGCAGACATATTTATCCACATATGCTAAGGCACTTAAATGTATCCTTCCTAAAATACCTTCTAGATGAAGTACACATAACAAATACACTCATCAGCCCCAAATGCACTCTTTCAAAACAACACCCATATCAACACATACAGCTACATGTCATGAAGCCTCTACCTCTAAGCCCATAAGGCAAGCCACCACACAATCCAATATTCTAGTCATTGCAGACTCCATCATGAGACACACTGATGTCCCTCTCACTAGGCTGAGTAAGGAGAAATCATGGTCAGTTGCTTATCAGGGGCTAGGATCCATCACATTATGCGCACACTCAGATCACTGGACCACAAGTACCAATATGACTCAGTCATAGTGCATGTGGAAGTAAATGACCTGAGATGTACCTCCCTAGACTATATGAAGAGAGACATCACGGAGCTCTCAGAATACGTGTCTCAGGCTGGTATGAGCCTAGCACTGAGCAGCATTTTACCTTCTACAATGATGATGCCATAATACAAACAAAAGATGATTGACTTTAATAATTGGTTTAACTTCTGATGTCATTCTAAGGGTGTGCAATATTTGTCATCATGGAATGAGATGGTCACCAGACCATGCTGCTTTGCCAGGGATGGCCTGCACCTCTCTTCTCAAGGCTTTCGAATATTAGCTAAAACATTGTCTTCTCCCATTGTGCCTTTTTTAGGCAATGCCAAAATTAAAGTAGTTCTGACATAGCAAAGCAAAGCCAAGAAAATCTAAAGGTATTACTGCTCAATGCTAGGAGTCTAAACAACAAAATCCACTCCCTAGAAGCTCTCTTCACCCTGGAGAATCCTGATATCTGTGTGGTCACTGAGACATGGCTTAAAGCAGAGGAGAGCACACCAACAGTGCAAAGTTATAATGCTTTCCACACATTTAGACCAGCTACTTCCCAGGCAGGGACTAAAGGTGGAGGTGTCTCTATTTACATCAAAAATAAATATACTTCAAGGCTGGTCAGACAGGACAATGCACTTGAGCTACTCCATGTTCAAATCATCATAGGAAAATCTAGCACAACTTCCTTGCAAGCTATAGTTCTCCCTCTATGAACCAAAAATCTCATACCACATATTTAAACTTATTAGAAACACTAACCATCTAACGCAATACCATATTCATAGGTGACTTTAATTACCTTACTATTCACTGGGAATCCTATACGGCATCAAACATACAGGCACAGAGATTCCTGGATTTTGTAAACATAAACTCCCTGGACCATATAGTCAGTACAGTAAAAAGGGGTGCAACCATACTGGATCTGGTCCTCACTAATATGGGAGAGCCCTGCACACCCCCTACTGTAATGTCTTCCCTGGTAAGGTCAGACCACAAAATGGTCTCCTTTGAAGTAAACATAAAACCTGGACCCTCAACTAAACTTGGAATATTCAGGAACTACTCTAAGGCTAACCTCCTGCTAATAATTGATAACCTGGCAAAATTTCAAGCCCCTATTAACCCTAAGAACACTGCTGCCTATGCAGAACTGTTCACAGAAACCCTGTACAAGCATGTTAATAACTGCATAGAGGCAGCTGTACCCACCAGGAAGAAGTACAGAACTAACTCAGAAAACAAGCTTCCCTAGTGGAACCACAAAATCAATAGGCTGTATAACAGAAGGAAGAAAATCATGGCCAAAATTAGGCACAAAAGCACTCTCATCAAACTAAACAAACAACTCAGAGGACAAATAAAGTCTACCAAAGCCAAATTTGAGATAACTTTGGTTTCCCAGGCCAAGGACAACCACAAAGCATTCTTTAGCTATGTCCATAACCTCAAAGACAATACACAATTGTGTGCAGAGCTCATTGAAAATGGAGCCACCTATACTGAGCCAGAAAATATACCAAACCTCATGGCTGATAAATTCAGCTCTAACATTACCCCTCTCTCTCCCTCAACCTTCCCTTAGGAAATACCATCAAATATAACTCCCCCTACTATCACGAGGGAACAGGCCCTTCATGCTCTCTCGCTCTAAGACCAAGAACACTTCATCTGTGGGACCAGGCAATATCTCAGGATGCCTTCTAAATTTCATGAAACATGACCTATCAGGACTTCTGGAATTATTATTTAACTGTAGCCTCTAAACAGGCATCATGCCTCATAAATGGAGAACAGCAACAGTCATCCCTCTGCACAAAGGAGGGCCATCTATAGACCCTCGAAACTACAGACTCATACGTCTCACTAGTCTTATATGTCAAGCCATGAAAAGAAGTACCATGGAAATGATCTATAGAGATATAGTAAACCTCCAGACACTGGACCCAACCCTGTCTGGTTTCATCAAGGGCAGATCATGCCTGCTTATCCTGGTGGACTTCTTTGAGAAGGTAACCAAAGCAATGAATGAGGGCAAAATAGTTCACACTGCTTACCTTGACCTGGCCAAGGCATTTGACACAATACCCCATTCAGGCAGTGTTGACAAACTCAAGAGGGTAGGTATAAACTCATATGTCACCCAGTGGCTAGTCAACTGGCTCACAGACAGGACCCAGGAAGTTAGAATTGGGGAGTCCAACTCTACAAAAATGTCAGTCACAAGTGGAGTCCCTCAAGGATCAGTCCTTGGACTGCTCCTTTTTGGCATTTACTTCTCTGAAATCAAGGCCAATATCACTGGTCTCTGGCTGACTACATTTGCAGATGAGTGCAAATTAGGAGCTGTCACTAAAATCACACTGACACAAATGTTCTCCAGGAGGAGCTGACACAGATAACTGGTGTCAGACCCATGGAATAAAACTAAATGCCAAGAAATGCATAATGGTATCCTTTGGGAAGTCATCCATCCCTGGCAACTATCATATTGACAACACATCCCTTCAAACTGACCCAGTAATCAGGGACTTAGGGACACACATGGATAGTAATCTAGCCTTTGACCCTCAAGCGTCTACAGAAGTGAGGAAATCATTCTATGTTACACAGCTTATAAACAAAGGTATAGCATCTTAGTCCAAGTAAGTCATTGTTCCACTGTATTCAACATTCATCAGACCTGTCACTGAGTACAAGAATCTAAATGGCAATGCTCAGATCTGTTCTGAGCTACAACAGAATGGCATTAAATATACTGATCTCAAGGATATTGCTAATATCCTGGCAGATCAATTCAGTGCCAACTTCACCCCCCCTCACCCCCTAAATGGCCCATTTCAATACTGGAAGACTGTCAAATTCCGGTAATAACAGCCACACAGGTAAAAAACGCTCTCTCCAGAGCTAAGACTACAGCATCCATAGGACCAGATGACATCCCGGGCTGTGTATTACATGAACTACAAAATGAACTGGCACCTCACCTCCTAAGTGTCATGTTTAATCATAGCCTCACCTCAGGCCTCATGCCCACTGAGTGGTGCATAGCTACAGTTATCCCACTCCACAAGGGGGGATCCACCTTGGATCCCGGGAACTACGGCCCCATCAGTCTGATGAGCCTGATCTGCAAGGCCATGGAACATATTATCATTGTACTTATAAACATCACTAAGGGCTTTTCATCCAGAAAAAAGGAGGTCGTTGTCCCACTGTACTCATCCCTCATTAGACCCATAATAGAATACAATGCCCCGTTTGGTATGTACCTCACAAGACATCTGCAACAACTGGAAAGGACACAGAAATGCCTCTTAAAATAATCACAAGCCTAAAGCAGATGCCCTATGCTGACCATCTAAAAAAACTCCAGCTATACTGTCACATATCGCCTGCTCAGAGGCGATCTCTGCTTAACATACAAGGCCATGTCAAACCCAGAGCTGTTGGACATGCTACACTTAAAGAAATCCCAATCTCTCAGAGCCACACACTCCAGGGATCTAAACCTGGTCATCACAATGAACAAAACATACTGGAGGGATAGGTTCCTGACCCATAGACTCCCCATACTCTGGAATAGACTGCCCATACATGTCAAGCTGAGCGCCTCTTTGGCCCTCCTCAAAAAGAACCTTGACGATTGGATGGGAGGTAGGAAATTCACCCCAGGGATCACGTTAATCACCCTGTTAGACAGGGGACCAGGGAAGTAATAGCCAGGGAATTGTTATGGCTAGGCTTGTATAGGCCCTAGGGCCGAAAGCCTAGTACCAACCTATGAACCTATGAACATATTACTTTTCCCAGTATGCAAGTGTCATTCATGGTGAGCATTTTTTTTGCAAGAAGGACTTAAAGACATAGATACTAATAGGGTCTACAAGGACATTAGACAGATGTACCATCTGTATTTTCATATCAGATAAGGTATGGTGCTTTATATTTTATCCACATGTAGACACCGATGAGATTTTACATCTCCAGGTAACTGCAAATATTTAAGCCTTCTATTATTGCATTATTATTGTAACTCATGGCAAGCATTTCACATTAATGTGTTCCTTATTTATTCTGGTAAGGAATAATCTATCTGTTGTCCTCATCCTGAAGCACAATCTTTTACTTGCCATGAGTGAAACCATCATAGGACACTTAGAATGTATGGTTCTTTAGCTGTGTTTTTGTAACTGGTAACCTAATTTACATAACTGAAAGGGCAACTGTAACTGAACATAGGTTTTCCCAGTACCCTCTTTTAATTACTTTTTATGTGTAAACATATTACGTTCTAAATCAGGTGGCCTTAACTTTCTTGTTTTGCCAGATAAGATGGTGTTCAGTTTCAGACAACTATTTAGAGTTTCACTAGTGAAACCTGCAATTAGTTCATACCTAGCTGATGTGTATGGTGGAATAATTAGATCTCACCTTCCCAGTCTATAAAAACTGTGCCTAATTTTATCTGTAATGTATCTATAATTCATGTAGACTGATTTACCTGTTGGGATTGGCATTAACAAAGCTTAGACATCTGGAATCTGCTACACTGTCTGAAATATCCTTCCTTGAACATAAGGATAAAGCAGAAGTCCCAGACATTTTCTATTAGATGGCTAAAAATTAATCTACCAAATATAACTACCAGAGACTACAGGCCCTTAGTAGGGCTGTGACCTTGTCACTGTGGGGAGGTTTGCATTTCCCTGTAAATCATGTAGGTAATTTGTATAGATATTTCTGCTCCTGGTAGTATCACACTTGGCATTCTGTCTTGAGGTGGGAATGCAATTAAAAAGCAATCCATAATATGACACCCATAGTGTTTCAGTTTAAAAATCATAGAATTTCACCCAAATCAGTCATACCACAAACTATCTTGGTGCTAGGCCTGAAAGTGGTGCTCATTACAGTACACTTGGTGAGCAGGTGACCCAGATAGCATAATCTGCCTCATTTTGAAAAAAATGCTGCATGTAGTGACCACATAGGTTCACCATAAGGAAAACAAAGGGTTGGGGTCAGATGCAATGTCAACAAAGTGGTAGGAAGAAGCAGGACAGATTAAGACAAGCTTGACCCTAACAATGAAAACTGGCTCTTACAGCACAGAATATCACTGCATGGTTAGAAAAGGAGTCAGAAATTTGAGCTCATGTAGGAGACTGAAAGTACCGTATAGGTTTATGTGATCTTACCACTACACATAACACTTGTTATGAATTAGACTTTTCCAGTAGGACTTGTTTCTCTTCTGCTGTGGAACTGATGACCAGGAAGTACCCTAAGTGGATGTGAAGATACTCCCATGCTGCCAATTGTGTACTATATAACTTGAGTTTGTGTGACTAGATAATTGGTACACATCAATATGAATGACAGTTGCAGAAAGGAAAACTCTGCCTTTTGCTTGTACATTTTCAACTATAGTTACAGAGTGTATTTGGCCTTCTTCAAGAAGGCAGATGTAATGGCTGATAGGATAACATTTAATGAATCTAATGTTCAACAAAGAGACTTCAACAGTTATGACAGAAATAGTGAAGATACTTTTAGGGCCATGATTCAGAGGAACAGACTGCCTGTTTGAATCTCAAGTGGAAAATTGTTTTTTTTTTTATTTCTGCAATAGTCGTCGATTGTCCATACCAAATATTATGTTCAAACACAAGGACATTCATGAGGGCACTTGGTGTTATTGTCATTTCATCGGATCTGAGACCACATATTCTACACATTCCAATCAAGATTAATGCTGACCTATTTGGTAGAAATTTGGGTCAGATGGCTGGAGTGGTATCTTGACATACCTGAGAAACCAAAACATACAGTGAAAATGTCTTGAGAATACCTAACAGATGCTTCTATGTTTGAATATTTTGATTCCCTCCTCCATAAGAGTTTCTCCTATACACTTAGAAAGGGCAGGATAATGGGGGCCTGAATGGACCTTGCTCAAGACCTCAATAGCTGAAACAGTAGGAAAGATCTGCATCCATATGATCTCAGTGTTTCTCATGGCAGTAACCCTAGGACCTACTAGTAAACAACCACAGTGAGGAAACCATGAGGTTAAAGAAAAAGGCCTTCTGTGGAATTCCAGTATAGCGATTTCCAGATCTAACTAACTGATACTGACAAGCTAGAAAGGTGGCAGCAGCAGACAATAGAAAGAAGGCCCAGGTGTGTAAAGAGATAGTAAGATCATGAATAATGACATTCAAATTGCCTCAAAGAGGTTCTAACAGCCCTGCAAGTGACTGGACAGGTGAGAAACTGACCAGGCTGTCCTCAGCAAGGGTAAGTAAACTGTGACTTCAGCTGGAGATAATTGTCAGTAGGCTAAAGAAACACTTTGAGGAATTCAAGAATCTAGTGAACATGCCTTCCTCTCAGCTGTTTGTAAGCAATGTCAGAAGTAATTAAACTATAAAGTGTTCTAATGTGAAAAGGAACTGACAGTGAATGAAATCCAGCAAGAAATGAAGAAGTCACTGTACATTGTTGGAGTAATGTAGCTGATGCCTCTTCAGTGTTGCATGGAAGTTAGGGATATTACCTCTAGAACAGTAAACTGAGTAGTTGTTTCAATTTTCCAAAAAAGGGGCAAAAAGAGGCTCTTTTCTAATTATAATGATCATAATCCTTAGCCTTCTTAGGATACCCTGTGCCAGGGGGCCTGAAAGAAGACTTCATCCAAAGCCCAAGCCTCTGATTCAACAGAAGCAGTGCAAGTTCTGTCTGGACATGGTAAAATGGATCTAGTCTTTGTCACTGCACAAATATCTGAGTAGTCATGGGAATTTGCCATTGTAGTCTAAATATGTTTTGTTGGCCTGAAGAAGGCATATAACCACACTCCATGGGATGTCTTGTGTAAGACCCTTAGTATGAGATCCCAAGACTACTGTTGCATACTAATTGGTCCCTATATATGAGAAGCAAGAGTATTTAGTCAAGTAAAATCAAAGTGTGCATAGATATCTACTAACGGTGTGCCCCTTTAACCCTCCCAGTATACAGAGACATACACACACGCACACACACACACACAAACACACACACACTCACACACACACACACACACACACACACACATTATATTTTAGTAAACAAAACTTCAAAGGAAATAACTAAAAAATGAAAATAAGTATGAAAAGACAACTCTGCATACATTACGAAATTACATGACTATATCCATTAGACCAGCTGATAAAGATGGCTCCATAGTAGTGATGGACAGGTCAGACTATTTTAATTCTATGAAAGAAATGTTAGGTGATAATCAATATTACACTGTTATCACCAAGAAAGACATCGGTTGTCTTATAAGAACTATTACTTTGCGTAATTGTTTACAGGATAAAATAATCAGTCTTGACTTGTATAACTATTTTTTGATAAGTGAGCCATTGATTCCTGTCATACAGGGTCTTCCAAAGATCCATAAGGATAACCACAGAACACCGATTAGACTCATTGTTGCTGGCCATGGTTGGAGCATGGAGCCCTTCTCTATATTTGTTGAGAAGCACTTATGTCCAATCTTAGATAGGAATGAGGTAGTGCTGAGGGACTCCAAACAGTTTTTAAGAGATTGACTATATTAAAATGCAACCGACAGATTTGAGGTACCTGCTAGTCACTATGGGTGTACAGTCACTGTTTACTATGATTCCTAACCAGGCTGGCTTGATTTATGTGGGTAGATACTTGTCCAAATACAGTGCATATGGTCCTTCGGTGTGTCACCTGATAGATCTTTGTATGAGAATAGTACTCGAGAATAATATCTTTGTTTTTGATGATGTTTATTACCAACAAAGAGATGGCGTGGCTATGGGCACCTCCAGTGCCAATAGCTATGCCAATATGGTCATGGCAAAATGGGAAGAGGAGTGTATGTTTTCAACACTGAGCTTTCATCAATATTTCCCGTTCTATTGTAGATTTGTGGACGACATGTTCCTTGTTTGGACATGTCGCCCTGATGAGTTAGTCAAGTTTCATCAAGATTTGAACTCCTCTTCCAGTTTTTTGAAATTTTCTCTGAACTATCCAGACACTCAAGCTGAATTTTTGGATGTGCTTTTAACCAGACAGGTTGATGGTTCCCTCTGTACTGGTATATATAGAAAACCCTGTTATAGGAATTCCCTGTTGCATCGAGATAGCATGCATCCATCACATGTGTTTAAGAATATAGCTAAGGGACAGGAGTTGAGAGACCCTAGGCTGAATGGGGCAGATAATGGTTTTAAATCTGAGTTGTTATGCTTAAAAGGCAAGCTAACAGACAGAGGCTATAAAGAAAAGGAGGTTGATAATATACTTTGCAGCATACCTCCACTTAGATCCAGTATAGCCAGACCAAACTACTCTGAACACTCCACTGATTCCAATCGTAGGAGACCAACTCCCATTAAACCTACTAATATCTCTGTTCCTCTAACTTACACTACTGACACTAGGATGACAATGAATGTTATTAAGAGACACTGTAACATATTAACAACTGATCCCAACATCCAGAGACTTGTAGGTGACACTCCCAGAATCTTATATAAGAATAAAAAATCTAAAAAAGATTATTATGCTATCCAGATAACCAGAAACCGGGTGTACCTGAGTGTGGAGCCAGTACATTAGCATGTGGGACATGTACTTTTTGTAACTATGTAGACAGTAATGGGTGTTTTCAACATCCTGATAATGGACATAGGTTTAATTTTAAGGTGTACGCAACCTGATTCCACATGTGGTCTCCCTTGCAAGCTGCATGGTCTGTCAAACATTTTATGTAGGCAAGATGGATAGACCTCTGAAAGACAGGATTAGGGAGCATTTATACAGTATCCATTGTGCTTCTGCCAACAATGCCTTGTCCTAACATGTTATGACCATTGATGCGAGGCACTCTTTTAAGTTTATGGTGATTGACAGGATAAACCCCAGTGTCTGAGGTGGTGATATTAGAAACCTTACTGAAATGAGGGAAGTCAACTGGATGATTAGGTTAAGAGCAGATCGGGGCAGTGGTCTTAATGAAAAAGTCCCAGTAAGACCCATTCTAAAGGGACGAAGCCTTAGAAAGTAATAATTGCTGAGTGTTGTTAAAATATATATAATGCCATTTATACATTTTTATTTATATACATTTTTTGTATATTATATGTATATTGTTTTATTATTTTATATTATTTTTATAGTATTTGCTTCAAACAGATCAAAGCTGGATCAGTACTGAAAGTGTATTGACACATTTTTTAGGAATGTTTGAGTGATTTTACTTCCTATATAGGTTGTTTTATTAGTTTAATTGTTTTTTATTATGCATATGCCATATTTATGCTTGGTTAATATAATGCTTCAAGTGATTGGTTTGACCTGTTTGCCTCACTTTGATTGATTTTTGCATATATAAGCATGCTAGTTCATTCATTCTCTGTAGAAGGTCTGATGAAGCAGATGTGAAAGCACTTACCTTTTTAATTTTATGAGCGAATAAACATTTTTTTATAATTCCTGGCACTGTTTTATTCCACTGGTGTTTGCTGTTACACATTTTCATTTTTATTTCCAATGGTTTATTTATCTCAACAAGTGCATTTTTTTTATTATGGTACAGAGTGTGTTTAGTTATGAAGGGAGTCAGTCATAATCATATAGGTGTTATAAAAATATCCTGAGGCAAACTTCTTACATTATCAAAACAGAACCACTATTTCTATAATGGCAATGTCATATAATATATGTTTGCATATATTTAAAAATTAAAATAGTTGTTTAACTCATTAAATGTTTAGACTTTGTAAATGTGTTTTCTTCAGTACTACAGAATTGTTTATTGTCACCAAGCTCACTTTTTCACAAGCTGTGTCACTTCACCATGGAAAAGAACTATCTATGCATTCTAGCTGCAGGTTTTAAAAAGAAAGGCACATTCTATTTGAGTCAGAAATCTCTCTAAACTTCATGCTGAACTAGAGCCGCTACTGCCCTTTTTACTTCTTTGTCTAAGACTGTTATCCAGACTTGGAAAATACCAGTTTGCATAGGATGTCAAAACAAGATTCTTGGATTATAGCCATTTTGGACTTATTTTCATTCCGTGGGTTCAATCATCTACAATAAGTAGCTGGAAATAATACCATTTGAGTTTCTTCTTCTCTGTTGCCACCTATCCATGTAAACATTTTGTTTATTTTCTATGTGCAACTGCAATGCAGTCTTATATGTATGTATGTATATATGCATGTATAATCAGTTATGGTTAAAAATAAAGAGTTTTTATTTGTTCATTTGTAAAGCTTTGTGACTGATGGGTTATTTTATTAGTGCAGTGTATCCTCAGAGTGTTTTTTTCTGATTGTTTGATTCTGGCATTTAGGAGGAAGATTGCTTAGCTATAATTTAATGTTGATTGGCTCATTGGAAGAGTGTCCAGTAACTGAGATGTTCATACAATATTAGTAATCTGAGTGGTGGCAGCATGTACCCTGAAGGCAATAGGTACTGTCACTAAAAAGATATTAGTAGCCCCCTTGGAAAACACTGTGAAATTATCTGTCTGAAAAAATACTTTAGTCAAGTCTCAGTTACTATTGGTAAAATTGCACTAGACGGAAATGGCTTAGACTGAGGGCGGTGATATTCCAGGGTGTGACTATAACTTTGTTCTGTAGCTGACAGTGTAAAGCTTATTTGAGTATGACAGGTGTTTGTCATAACATGAAACAGTAGTGTGAGATTTCCATAAGGTAAGGCCTGTTACCTCTTGCATGCTTATTTGGTAGCAGTGATACAAGAACCAAGGTAGACAACTATGTCTCTCATAAATAGATGCCAGTGATATGTATTCTAGCTCCATTTCCCTGAATCTGACATAAATTAGTGACATCAGTATGGGATTTAAGGCCTTTTCATTGTTTGTCACATATATGGTGGCAGCAGTGGAATTTGAACCTTATCTGTTTGTCATAGCCACTGCTTATAAACCTTAAAAAAGGTAGGTTCCTATTTCATTTTTACTGTTATTATAATTTGTTGCTGTTATAACAGTATCCATACTGCAACCAGTTATCGATACATTTATTTTTAACTATTACCCATTTTACCTGTAAAAATTGGAGTTGCATCCACAATGTAAGGGTGTCCAAATAAAACCTTAAACTGCTTCTTAAAGTGACGTATTGTTTCACCATCCTCACTGTAAGTAATAGGTAAAATAGTGCATAATCTACTTTGCCTACTATATTTACCTCTCCTGGATTATGTATAATTATATCTCCATGAGTATCATGTGCTGTTATACTTTTGTGTGCAAGTAGCACAGATTTGAACTGATCATTTCTACCATTTTTCATACTGTTGAAATATTATTAATCAATTATAACTCATAATTCCTTTTAAAAAACAGAGGTTTTAACTCATTCAAACTATCCTGAAAAAACACTGCCATCTGTTGTGAGCTTGGAAAGCCTAGCTGCTTGGTTCCTAATAACAAGTTTTTAATATGTATGGAATGCCAGCAATTTGCATGTTAGCAATCATTCATGAAAGTGTTTTTTTCTGTATTTACTAAAGTTGTTCTGAAGCAAGTATCAAAATAAACCTCCACATTCATAAATTAAAAAAAAACTACAATTAAGTTTAAAATAAAAAAAAAAACTTTACAACCAGTGCTGATAACTATGAAGCTATGTGGAGTACATAATGGGGCCATTGTTAGTCTCCCTACAGTAATGGATGAGGTGGCTGAACTTTGCAATGGCTTCCTTGGTGTAAACATAGTAAGAATATGTAACACTATGAAAGGGAACTTATGACACTAGTGATGGAGACATGAATCAATAATATTAACAAGGAGAGGATTAGATAACGTACTGAGAAGCATAGTGTCATTCTTACAAATGGAGAATTAGAGAAGCTGAACAAGCTGTCATTTCAAGGGAAGAGTGCTGTGAAGGATGAAAAAGTAAAAAAAAGGAAATAAATCCATTCCTGTGCTTTGATTAGCTATCTGCAACAGAAGAGTTAGTGGTACAATCCCTTATGTGACAGAGCAAAGAACTCTGGGAGAACAATAAGAGAAGCAGCAAATTGCTACAAAGTTCTTATACACACAAAGCTGAAAGAAAGAAGGAAGTTACCTTGGGATTCTAATTTCAACACACCAAAGAAAGGGAACCACCCATAGATACAGCTACTTCTGGACCCTCAAGCAAAGCTCCAGAACAGGTGCTTGAAGGTTTCTTATCTCTCCACAGAGAGAGATGATGAAAATCCTGGTGTCTATATGTATCACTTAGACTCTTCTAGCAAGACTCCTACCCTTTTCAAAAATAAAAAAATGCTGCATTAAGTGTAACTATTTACTTGCCATTTTTCTAATCTGTAATGCTGCATTTATTTGAGAACCGTACACTGTAAAAACTTGAATTTCTAGATATAAAGGCTGCTCTGAGGAGACAATGTATGTGGCTTGGTCCTCTTCAAAAATATTTTCTATTATTTATTGGAATAACCTCCCTGCTATGTGTCATTTCAATTTAAGTCACATTTTTGGTCAATGATACCATTGTATAGTGATGACTTCCATTCTGCAGATGAAGTAGTTAGCATCTAGTACTATAAGTACCAAAAATGGGGTTTCACTGCTAAAAACTGATAAGCCAAAGTTGTCTCTAAGGACACTTGGTTATCATAAAAGTTACAATGGTCATTCCATGTACTGGGAGATGGTAGACACAAATCTGTTTTATAAATGTTTGAGAAATAAATGAATAGTCAGGGAACTAAGCAATTTCTGGTTGTATATGTGTATTTTTAGAAAATGGATTGGTAATTAAACTAACTGTTTTGAAATATGCACAAAAATAATAGTGGTATGTTGAAGGACAAACAACATAGATGCATAGCAAGAAGTCTTATCAAGTAGCATTCTTGGTTTTGTAATATAGAATTGAACAGAGAGATCATTCCAATTTGATTTCTAAAAGGCAAGTGACACTGATCAACACCTGCTTAAAACATGGAAGGTCTGGATGTGATAAAGTTCATTCTAAAGCATGTAGGTTGCTGTCTAAAGGGAGACAGAAGTGGTAGGAAAGTGCTCACTAAGAATACAGCAGAAGAAAAAGATAAATACATTATTTTCTTTAAAACCATACTAAGTAGAGTCCTGTTCTGCATGTTCATTCGTCATCTTGAAAAGGGCTGCAGCAGCAAGGTAGATCTCTTCTTAGGTGATGATAGGTTTTCTGAATCTCAATAATGAATTATAAAGTGCTAAAAAAAGAAAAAAAGCTAGAAGCATGATCTTGAAATGAAATTTGGTGCCGAAATGTTTAGAATAATTCATCTCATAAAGAGAACAATGTGTTGAATGGGAAGAAATGTGAATCAATATCACAGACAACACAATAAACCAGAATTTAGTAGGAAACTCCCTGAAGTAAGTGGGTCAGATTGAAGGAGCTAGCACTAAAAAGGTTAATATCAAGGTTAATAAGTGTATCACAGATGGTATACTTTCACTATTTTTTCATCACTGATGGGCTCTTATAAATTCCTGCTCACATAAATCCTCATAAAGATTAGTCAGTAAAATCTTTGAGCTACAAAAATGAGCATCCTTCACAACAAAGGTTATTATCCTTCCATAGTAAATAAAGCCTTCATATGGGTCCTAAATGAAAAAGTACAAAGAATAAAAATTGCAAATCTGAAATTAATACAGCTTACTTCTTAGCTGCATTCTGTTTACTTACATGAAAAGATTGACTATTCATATTTTTATTATAATAAATATGTTATTTGCTTAAAAGCTTTTGCGTATTTATCGTTTTTGACATTTTTATTAAGAAATCTATTACCATATTTATCAGCTACAGCTCTTCATTCTACCTTGTCATCCTGACAATATATTCTATGGCTTTAAGATATTCTTTGCTGATGTTCATCATATTGATCACTGCTCTAGTAGACTTAAGTTATATCCTGAAAAGGATATAATGGCTGGCCAGCTTCCAAAGCTTCAGGGCAGCTTCCACACACCCAAACTGTCAAGCAGCTTGAGCTGAGCTCACTAAAAGACAAGTTTGGGTGCAAAGTCCTTCACAGCTTTACTACTGCCAAAAAGTATGCTCCAGTCTGTACTTTCCTTTGCTGGGACGATAAGTTCCCTTGGGGAGGCAACCCCTTCTATTTTCTTAAATTTATTGATAATTTATTACTTTCCTCTTCAGGAAAGTTATTTTAAAGCAAGGAGTGTTGTATTTTAATGAACTGTCTCAATACTGTAACATACTTTTAAATGGAGCACTCATTTTTTTCTATCAGTTTAAAAGGAGCGTTAACTAACTGAAAACATATTTTCTGGGGAGAATTTGTGTTTATATTTCCTTGCTATGGCTGGCATAGTTTTTGAAAGTGTTTTTTATTGTGTTTTTTTCTGCTAAAAGGGTAACTTTTGTGGACTGGTAGTTTCACTGGCATTTACTGCTCGTCTTGCCTAGGAAAGAGGCACCATACTCAGCTTGACCACAGAACAGCCTAGTAGTCCCATTGTTTGATCCTTCTTCCTGCCACAAAAAGAAAAAAATAAGCAAGCAACCTTTGCCACCACAGCAAGCTACCAATTTGTCTAAGCTGCAGGTGCATGACTCTGCTGTGGCCATTTGTTGTACCTCAGTCCACTCATCTTTTACCATGAATCCCTTTAATGTAGCACCTACAGCCACTACAGACCAGGGGTTAGCCATGCCATTCTAAACTGCTGTTGGAATCTGCTCATTGAGAAAGGGAGGGACACACTTGTCAGTCCTGGGAGAGGGAACAGGGAAAGTTTCCTTGTTGTACAGAATGCTGTGCCCATCCCGGGGAAGCAACTGCGGCTATTAGTAACATGGTCCACATCATTTTTTTTTTTCAAAAATAAACAGAAAACCAAGCATGTATCTACTACTCCTCCTCAAATTTCTTTAGACAGAAGTAGTTTATTGAGTCTGGCTCAGGGTTTGAGTCTGGCTCAGGGTTTAACTCTGGATATTGATCCTTCTTGTAAAGTAGTTTCTGATAAAAGAAAGAAGGATTCCTCTTTTCCTGAAGAGATTCAAGATTCGGAATCCGAACAACAAGATGCAGGGATGGATTGATGTTTTTTTTTTTCCCTGAGATTTCTGATTCTGACTCGGGGGAGATCTTCTGATTTTCCCTGTGGGGGGTTCTTTTACCCTGAGATTATTGCTATAATGTGCCAATGTTTTCTTTGGGAGAACACCAATGTTTCTCAATCCTTCAGAAAATACTATGTGTTATTACAGAAAGATTTTCCAGAACTTATGCCCATTCCTCCTGTTCTGTCAGCTTTAGAGGATATGTGTATAGTGCCTACAATTTTCTTATTGGTAAGAGACCTGCCCCTAAAAGGGCAAATAGTATGTATATTATTCCTCAGTCTTTTACATTTTTATGCACTATTCCCAAACCTGACCTGTAGCTATAGCCTTAGTTGATCCCACTCCTGCTAAGCACTTAGTTAATTCCAATCCTACTCCTTCTGATAAGGATGGGAAAAATATTGATTGGTTCTGGGGAAAAAATGTGTATACTTCTGCAAATTTTAGTTTTCAGAATTTTGAATTGTTGGGTTACTATGTTAAAGTTTGTTCTGACAAATTGTGAGAACATGAGGGATGTTTTATATGCAGTTTCTTCTAGTTTGGGAAGAATCTGCTTTAAACAATTTTCGTTTCCTCTTTTAAACAGGTCGCTACTCAAAGTTTGTGTACAACTCTTGAGTCTGTTGATACTTCTTCCAGGAAGTCTAGATGGCTGCATTCTCAGAACCTTCCAAATGATGTTAAAAAGTAGATTTGAAATTTTCCCTTGGATAGAGATTTAGTGTTTCGCCCTTCTGCTGCAGATTTGATCAAAAAGTGTAATGGAAGGTGGAAGCTGATCCAGGGAATCTCTAACATTTTTTTTCAGCTCTCCTTTTCTGAATTGTAAAAGGGATTTTTTTTCTCCTCTTCCATTTTTTTTACAGAGACCAGAATAAACAGTCTCAACAGACCTTGTGACCCTCCCACTCTGGCCCCCTTTTTTCTTCTGGAAAGTCTTAATTTTCATTTTTCTGTTTGGTAACAGATTGCTTCAGACAAATGGGTTCTTAATGTTATTCATCAAGATTACTGACAGCAGTGGGAGGAAATGCCTCATTCCCAAGGTATCATTCCTCATCCTGCAGATCACACTCTTTTCTTTCCACCTGTTCTTCATCACATGCTGTCCCATGGACTGATAGGACCAGACCCTCCTTCCCAAGTGGGGTGAGGCTTTTATTCAAGGATGTTCCTAGTAACAAAGAAAGAAAATGCATGGAGACCAGTTATGGATCTTTCATTCCTAAACCTATTTGTGATCATGCCCATATTCAAAATGAGGTCACTTCACAACCTGTTACCTCTTCTTCCTGTTTCAAGTTTCCTGGCAATACTAGACATAAGATGTTTATCATCACATCCCTTTTCATCCAGACTTCAGACATTTCATAAGGTTTTGTATGTCTAGATCACATTATCAGTTCTCTAACTTAACTTTGGACTATCCACTGCACCAAGTGTGTTCACAAAGTGTCTAGCTCCAGTTATAGCTCATTGCAGGCTGCAGGGTATCCACATTTTCCATATTTAGATGGCTTAACTTACTTTACAGAGCCATTTTCAAAGTGTCAGGGATCTTTCTCTCTTTCTCTCTCTTGGGTGAGATCTCTTACACAAGCCGGGATTCCAAGAGAACAGTTGAAAGTTTTTCTTGACTATTTCACACAGGATTGTGTTCCTGGGATGTCAACTAAACACCCCAGTTCAAAAATCTTTTCTTCCACAAGAAAAAAAATAGATCTTATTTAGATCTGTTTCTAAGGTTTTCCACTCAGACTTTGGTCACTGTCAGAGAATACCTCAGGTTTTGGGGTCTCATGCCATCTATGAGTCTCATGATACCCCCGGCAAGACTCCACATTTGGAAGATACAGTGGTATCTAAAATCTCTTTGGTCCTAGCATCTACACCCTTTATCTATTCATAGGTTCATCGGTTCATAGGAGGTTACTAGGCTAGTGGCCCTAGAGCCTTTACAAGCCTAGCCATGGTAATCCTAAGTATCCCCATTTGTTCTTTTTGGGTAGTTCACAGAACAAATTTATAAACTGAGCAGGTCTGTGATCAACACTGGCTACCCCTGTCCATGAGGGACATGTGTGCCACCCCGGTGGTGAATATGTGGTCTCCCATCTAATTATCTAGGCTGTGTTTTAATAGTGTCAGTGAGGAGCTCTATTTTATGTGAATAAGACATCTATTCCAGAGAAGTGGCAGTTTCTGGGAGACATATCTGTCTGTCCAGCATGTTCTGTTAATGTCACAAGATAAGTTGAGATCCCTAGAGTGAATTACTCTTATGCCATTTGACTTGTGGATGTGCAGCATTTCTATTAGGGCAGGGTCGGAGATTGCCCTACAGGCTAGGCACAAGTCACTTCTCAGCAGCCTTTAAGATACAGAGTAAAGTGATATAGCTTTCAGCCTATCCACTTAGATCATGGTATGGAGTCCCTATATTTTCTTAGTGAGAACCCTCTGAAGTCTCTCCAGCTGCTGGAGGTGTTTGGTGAGGTACATGCAAAAGGGTGCATTATACTCTATTAATGGTCTGATGAGGGTCGAGTACAGTGGAGTTATAACATCCCTTGACCTGGATGCTATGTCTTTGCTTATGAGTTGAGCTACATAGAAGACTTAACTTGCCACTGTGGAAACTTGGTGGTCAAAGTTCAGATTGTTATTAACCTGTGTTCCCAAGTCTTGCACCACTGGGTTGGAACTGAGGGGGTGCTGTCAATATTGTATTTTGAAGGGAATTCCCTTTTGCCAAAGGGAATAATAATCCATTTTTTTTTGCATTTAGTTTTAGACCATGGCTTTGGCACCAAGCATTTGCTTGTGTTAGCCCTTCTTGTAATATGTTGACATCGCTGGGGGACTCAGTGATTGCTGCCAGTTTGCAATCATCAGTGGACTTGGTGAGCCAAAGGCCATCTACTTTGGTCTGGACTTCTGAGAAATAGATGCCAAACAGTACATGGCCCAGCATAGACTCCTCTGGTACTTCACTGGTGACAGGTCTACTAGTGGAGGTGGAGTCACCAATTTTGACAGAGTATGTTCTGTCAGTGAGCCTATTAGCTACCTATCTAGTACTGTAAGGGTTACTGTAAGGGTAATCCTTATCTGGGAGAGTTTCTCAATGATGCCAGAGTGAGGAGCTGTGTTAAAAGCCTTGGCAAGGTCGAGATAGGCTGTGTGCACTATCTTACCTTTGTCCATGGACTTGGTAATATTCTCAAAAAAGTCTACCAGGTTTAATAAGCAAGGTCTACCCTTAACAAAGCCAAACTGGGTTAAGTTCTGTGTTTGGAGGTTGCCTATGTCCTTGTTGATAAGGTCTATGGTAATTCTTTCCATTGGCCTTGCAGATGAGCTTGGTTAGACTTATGGATCTGTAGTTGCTAGGGTCAGTTGATGGCCCCACTTTGTGCAGGGGGATTACTGTTGCTGTTCTCCATTCTGCAAGAACATAGCCAGTTCTCAAGCTATGATTAAACTGAATGCCGAGTGGGTTCACTCGGTCTTGTTTTAAATTGTTTAGTAAACAAACTTGGATATTATCTGGTCCCATTGAGGCCATGCTTTTGGCCTTGGTGAGCACAGAGATGACCTGTTCTCTAGAGATAATAGGCAGAGGGCTGGTGTCAGGTATGCTTTGGAGTATGGTAGGTGGGGATAGGGGGGTGAAGTTTGTACTGAATCTGTCAGCTAGCAGGCTGGCAGTATCTTCTGGTGTATGAGTGATCCCATCTACAACCAGTTCAGCACATAGCTGGGTATTCCCTTTTAGGCTTTGTATGTAGCTAAATAATGCCTTATGATTATCCTTGGCTAGAGATGCAATTTTAGTTTTGTAATTTGCTTTAGAGGACTTTACAAAGATTTCTGATTTTCTTGTTTAGGCTTAAAAGGGAAGTCTTCCTCTGCAGAGTGATATCCCTCTTGTTCTTGGACAACATTTTATTCCTCTTGTTATATAATCTGTTTATACTTGAAGTCCCCCTCAGTTGCTTGTTTTTCTGGGAAGACCCAGTTTTGATCTGGTGAGGTACAGCAGAATTTATGCAGTCACGTAAGTGTTTGTACAGGGCATTTGTATACACTTTTGCATATTGATCAGTGATGTCTGTGATTGAGGGTCATATGAAGCTTTTTATACCATTGCTTAGTAGGCTGTAGTTAACTTTGGTAAAGTTTTTTTTTATAATTTTTGTTCTTGTGGGTGGGTCAGTTCCAGTAGTTACTTCAAATGAGACTGATTTGTGGTCTGACCTAACCAGGCAGGGCACCACGCATGGGGAAGCACAGTGACCCCCCCCCCCCATGTTGGTGAGTGCTATGTCCAGAACATTAGAGCCCCTAGCTGGGGTGCAGACTATTTGTTCCAGAGAATTTGTGTTAACAAAGTCAACAGATCTCTGGGCAAGAGTGTTTTTGCTCATGTATGCCCTCAGTCTATGGAAGGGTAGTTCAAATTTCCCATAACTAGGGTGTTGGGTTGGATGGCGAGGGATTCCAGTAAATCATGGTAGGCGGTCTGCGTCTCCTGGTTCCTGGTGGGGGATCTATAGCTAGCAATGATGTGGTGTGGTACTTTCCCAAGGGTTAATTGGACATGGAGTAGTTCAAAAGAGTCATGCTGTTTGACCAGTCTCGAAGTGTATTTGGTTTTAATGAAGATGGATACACCTCCAACTTTGGTTCCTTCATGATCATTTCAATGTCTGAACGTGTGGAAGAAATTGTAGCCTTGCATGACTGGGGTGCTCTCAGTGGCCCTGAACAATGTCTCAATAACTGCACAGATGTCAGCACCCTCCAATATGAGGAGTGCTACCAGGGAGTGCAGTTTCATGTTTGAACTCCTAGCATTAAGCAGGGCAACCCTGAGTTTGTCTCGATTAGATTTTATGCTGGAAAATGTGCTGTTTTGACATTGCTTAAAAAAAGGCACTGTGAAGGAGGCAAGGACCTTTGCCAGTATCCAAAAGCCTAGGGGTACAGGTGCAGACCATCTCTAGCAAAGCAGTGAGGTATGTCTACCATATCCTCCCAAGCTGACAGATACTGGATCCCCCTAGACTGACACCAGAAGCTGAGACAATTGTTGGAGTCATCATTTTTTGTTTATATTGTGACATCATCCTGGGTAAGCTTGAGGCTAGAGAAATACCTCTCTGGGACACATAATCAGAGAGTTCCATCATGTCTCTCTTCATATAGTACAGAGAGGTATTTCTCAAGTCATTCACTCCAACATGGACTATGACAGAGTCATAATGGTACTAGATGTTGACTGACTTGAGTGCATGCGTGATTTGTCAGATCCTGACACCTGATAGGCAGATGACCGTAACCTTCTCCTTGTCCAGTCTGGTAAGGGGGCACATCTGTGTGTCTCACTATAGAGTCACCTATGACCAAGACATTTAATGTGTTTTGCCTTAGGGGATAATTTTTTGAGACACAGATGTGTGTGTTGATATGTGAAGTGGTTTCATTTTGCTTAGTGGTGAGTGTGGGTGGTGTACGTTTGGGAGGCCACTGTTCTTTTGGTAGGCTTTTAGTCAGTACCTCCATGCATGTGGGTTTATGTGTTGTGACTTTATTTTGTGCAAGAGGTGAGGTTTGTGTGAGAAGTGAAGCATGTGTGCTGGCAACCTGTTTGATGTCTGGTTTGTTTTTACATGACGGAATTGACTCCATTTCCACAGTGTATTTGCATCTCTCACATAGGTTGTTGGTTTGCTTTAAGAGTAAATGGTTGTCAGTATACATGAAGCAATTGCAACAATACCTCAAGATAATCATATCAATAAAGCTGGCAGGAGAAATGATGGGAAACTGCACTTCCGTTGTGGCAGGACTTTTTTGAATGTGGTATTTGGGAAGGAAGTGGTCTAGCTAGACTTAGTCACAAACAGCAAAAATGAAACAGTAATTCAATTAAATACAGTTAACAAAGTGCAGTGTTGACTTAAAATATACTTATTTTCAGGGTTTTTTTTCAGTGGATGCCTTGTATTTCAGTGCCAAAAGCATAGGGAATAAAGTTTCCAAACATTGCGCAGCTCCAGTAAACTGAGCACAAACCCACACAAACATGAGGCCTACATACAGGCAAGTTTAGACAGTTTTAACACAACTACCAATGGGAAAGCCCCAAACTGAGCATTCTCCAGCAATCCCCAATGCACATAGGTCTTGAGCCACACACTTTTGCCACAAGGGTGCAGGGAAACCCTCTTAATGAAGATGGCTGGTTTAAGAGTATAGTGCTAACAAACAGTCTAGATTCAGCAGGCGTGAATCTGGCCTATGCTATGTAAGGCAAGGCAACACAATTTCTAGATGGGAAAGAGTAAGGGAGAGCCAGTTAAAGGTCAAACTGAGAGTGTTTAGTAGTATACTATTAAATGGCCTGCAGTGGTACCACCCTCTGCACAAACTGTCAGCTCTTTGAGCAGCTGTGAACATTGGGAGACAATGGAGGGCATTTCTTATAGATGATTTTAAACTGGAGAGATTTGCTTGTATGTAAGCATGGGGAACCACTTTTGAAAGACTTTTATAAAGTTAAACACTCAGACCAATCAGATAAAAGCACAATAAGCAATCAACCATTAGTTCCCACCTTGGATGGATTGAGTTTATCTCTCTGCTCCCATCAGAGTGCAAAACAACCCTCTTAATGTAAAACAATGGTTTTGAGCTCAAGTGCAGTAACAAATGCTTTACAACAAAAGTAAGAATCCCTGTGATATCAGGAATTACTGGAAATAAGTTCATTAACCCTGAGAAATGTTCATAACGTAGAAAATCTTTGCAAAACTTAAAACTATTTTGACAGACTCAGGAGAAATTTGGCAAACTCAGAACAGCTTTTGCAGTATCAGGGGAGGTTAGGAAATATCAGAATACTTCTAAAACAACCTAATAGCAATATAGTAACAAACATATGGAGTTTCTTTAACAAGTGCAGGCTGAAAAACAGTGATGAATTCAACAAAAGCAACAAATGCAGCACAGAAGTGGTAAAGATCACTGAAACAGTTAGAGCAAGTGCAAAAAGAAAAATAAATCCCAGTGCTGTTGTTTTTCAGAAGAGAAATCTTTTAGTGGAAAAAACAACTATCCTTAAATCCAGGTCCCCCCCCCCCCAAAGTAGTCAATCACCACAGGTGCTTTGAACTTTGCTCTGGGAGCAGTTTCAGGAGGGATAAAAGTGCAAGGAGTGTAGGACACCAAGGATAGATGCAAGCACATAAATAGGAGACACTTGCCCTGATCAAGGTACTGAACTCTCTGAACCATCTTTGGTCTCTGGAACCTCTTCAAAGTGGTTTCAGACAATACCACAGTAATGTGGTATATCAACAAGCAAGGGTGAACCAGAATGTGCCCCGTTTCCAAACTAGCCACGTTAGCGTGGGATATAGCTTCACAGCACAATTAACACTCTACAGGCATCCTACATTCTATCAGAGCAAAGCTGTGTGGCAGATAAGCTGAGCAGGACCAGCAGACCCTTACAAATGGAAACTAGATCAAGTGGTATTTCAACATTTGATCCATCTATGGGGAGTTCCTCAAGTAGACCTTTTTTGCCTCATCTTTGAACAAACAGCTGACAAGATTGTGTTCCAGGACTTTATGCAAGAAGGACTGGAAGACTGGAAGATAGATGTTTTTTCTTTTCTTTGGACAGGAATGTTCCTGTAAGCTTTTCTACCCTTTCCACTAATATCCAGGGTACTACTGAAGATTCAGAAGGAATCCCACAAGATCATTGTGGTGACTCCTTTCTGGCCTAGGCAACTGTGGTTCTTTCATCTTTTGGAAATGACCAGTGAAAGTACCACAAGCTTCCTCACAGACTGGATCTACTCATACAAGAACAGGGGTGTTTGATACATTCTGACATCAATCATTTTCAACTGACTGACTGCCTGGATAATAAGGTCTTTATTCCTTTTAGGTACCTGTTTACTGGGGATTTGGAGCAGGTACTAATTGAGGCTAGAAAGCCTGCTACTAGAAAATCATATATATGCAAATGGAACATTTTTTGTAGTTGGGGCTAACAACATAGCCAGCACCCATTCAGGGCTAGTTGTTTTCTGGTTGTGCGATATTTGTGTGAGTTACTATTCTATGGCCTTTCTTATTCTTCTTTCAAGATTCATTTATTTGTCATTTCAGCATGTCTGCCAATAGATCCTCCTATTACAACAAGGTATATCTCATGCCAAAATGTTCTTGAAAGGGTTTTCTACATTAAGGGGCCTGCAAGTAAACTGGTGGCCCCTCCTTAGGATCTTAATTTTGAGTTAGAGAAGCTAACACTTGCTCCATATGAACCAGCTAATCTTAAAAATATTTTGGCAGACTCAGGAGAAATTTGGCAAACTCAGAACAGCTTTTGCAGTATCAGGGGAGGCTAGGAAATATCAGAATACTTCTAAAACAACCTAAGAGCAATACAGTAACAAACATATGGAGTTTCTTTAACAAGTGCAGGCTGAAAAACAGTGATGAATTCAACAAAAGCAACAAATGCAGCACAGAAGTGGTAAAGATCACTGAAACAGTTAGAGCAAGTGCAAAAAGAAAAATAAATCCCAGTGCTGTTGTTTTTCAGAAGATAAATCTTTTAGTGGAGAAAACAACTATCCTTAAATCCAGGTCTCCCCCCCCCCCCCCAAAGTAGTCAATCACCACAGGTGCTTTGAACTTTGCTCTGGGAGCAGTTTCAGGAGGGATAAAAGTGCAAGGAGTGTAGGACACCAAGAATAGATGCAAGCACATAAATAGGAGACACTTGCCCTGATCAAGGTACTGAACTCTCTGAACCATTTGGTCTCTGGAACCTCTTCAAAGTGGTTTCAGACAATACCACAGTAATGTGGTATATCAACAAGCAAGGGTGAACCAGAATGTGCCCCATTTCCAAACTAGCCATGTTAGCTGGGGATATAGCTTCACAGCACAATTAACACTCTACAGGCATCCTACATTCTATCAGAGCAAAGCTATGTGGTAGATAAACTGAGCAGGACCAGCAGACCCTTACAAATGGAATCTAGATCAAGTGGTCTTTCAACATTTGATCCATCTATGGAGAGTTCCTCAAGTAGACCTTTTTTGTCTCATCTTTGAACAAACAGCTGACAAGATTGTGTTCCAGGACTTCATGCAAGAAGGACTGGAAGACAGATGCTTTTTCTTTTCTTTGGACAGGAATGTTCCTGTAAGCTTTTCTACCCTTTCCACTATTATCCAGGGAACTACTGAAGATTCAGAAGGAATCCCACAAGATCATTGTGGTGACTCCTTTCTGGCCTAGGCAACTGTGGTTCTTTCATCTTTTGGAAATGATCAGTGGAAGTACCACAAGCTTCCTCACAGACTGGATCTACTCATACAAGAACAGGGGTGTTTGATACATTCTGACATCAATCATTTTCAACTGACTGACTGCCTGGATAATAAGGTCTTTATTCCTTTTAGGTACCTGTTTACTGAGGATTTGGAGCAGGTACTAACTGAGGCTAGAAAGCCTGCTACTAGAAAATCATATATAAGCAAATGGAAATGGTTTTCTAGTTGGTGCTAACAACATAACCAGCACCCATTCAGGGCTAGTTGTTCTCTGGTTGTACGATATTTGTGTGAGTTACTATTCTATGGCCTTTCTTATTCTTCTTTCAAGATTCATTTATTGGTCATTTCAGCATGTCTGCCAATAGATCCTCCTACTACAACAAGGTATATCTCATGTCAAAATGTTCTTGAAAGGGTTTTCTGCAGGCCTGCAAGTAAACTGGTGGCTCCTCCTTAGGATCTTAATTTTGAGTTAGAGAAGCTAACACTTGCTCCAGATGAACCAGCTAATCTGGCTGACCTGAGGTTCTTAACATGGAAAACAGTTGTATTGATTGCTCTGACCTCTGTAAGAAGGGTATCTTGGTTGCAACTTGCTATGGTGAGACAACCCTACCTCATTTTCTATAGGGACATGATTTTTTTGAAAATGAATATTTTGTATGTCTAAAGTGGAATCCAAGTTTACTTTATGCCAAACTATCCATCTTTCCATTTTCTTTACCTAATGTAAAAATGAGGGAGAAAGGATACTCCGTACCTTGGATATCCACAGACAACTCAGGTGCTATGTTGACAGAACAATATATTTCAGATCTTTGGATCAATTGTTTATTTCTTGTAAAGGTAAGATGAATGGACAACCTGTGTCAAAACAGACTATTTCCAAATGGTTTTCGAAGGCTATTACCTTTTGTTATGCTGACCATAACAAATCTGTTCCAAGCAGGGTCAAGGCCCTCTACACCAGGGCCTTGGCTTCAACTATGTTTTTTTCTGGTAAGGAGTTAATTCTAAAAATATTCTAGAAGCCTCTACTTGGTCCTCTGTGCATACTACTAAAAAGCACTATAAGCGTGACGCTTTCCCTAGGTCCGGGTCATGTTTTGCTAGGACCATTCTCCTGGGGTTTCGGGACTCTTCTTCTTCCACCAAGGCTACTTCAGCAGTGATCAATATGATGAACATAGTACAGTTGTGTAAGTGAACTTACCGTAACAGTAGATTTTCAAACAATGACTGCTGTAGTAGCTGTCCCGTCCCTCCATCTCCCTTGTTTTTTGCCGTATTTTTTAATGCCAGGGTGTGGCATTTATGTTTTGTTATTCCTAGTGTAGTCCTTTCAGGGCTCAGATTCCTCTTTCTTCAGTAGTACCCTGGATATTAGTGGGAAAAACATCTATCTTCCAGTCTTCCAGTCCTTCTACTGGCAGGAAAACTCTGAAAATGTATTTTAGTCAACTCAGCCCAAGCTGCTTGACTGTTTGGGTGGTGGAAGATGCCCTGAAGTTTTTGAAGCTGGCCGGCCATTATATCCATGGCATGACATAACCCATATAGCTAAGATTACTGCTTTCTACTGTTGTGGTAAGCTCAGCTTACACAACTGAACTTTACTTTGTCCTCAGAATGCAGAAATAAGTGCTTTCTAGCAATGAAGTGTTAGTTTCTTGCATTCCGGAAATCTGCATTCTGTACCACATTATATTAATATTTGGATTAGTTAACTGAATCATTAAAACAACAGTTTTTTCCATAAATTAGTGCTTAATATGAATCATTAATAAGATCACTCCACTCTTTTCATCATTGAACAAAATGCATGCAGCGTTAAGCACACAATCAAAGGTAACAAAAGAGACACAGTATTAACAGGCTGTACTCTGTTAAGTATTCATCAGTGTGCTGAATGTGTACATTCTGCAAAATAGAAAGTAAAGTCGAGGCTTGAAAGCATACATTCAGAGCAATTGCAAGATGAACTATTAGGTTCCACATAATTTAAACAAGTTTTCATTGCATGGTAGTTTGCAGAAGTTAACAACTGTGAAGCTGGGCATGCAATGAATTATTGCATTATGTGATGTGTGGTGCAGCAAAGATAAATCTCTACTTACATTTTTAAACATTTTTCTTCACTTTAAAATCACATATCATAAGACAGCTATCTTATCTGCTTTGCAAGCTCATAATCAGACATTTCATTGTACATATTTCACTTAACTTTTCCTAATATATAGTTATTTTTTACCTCATTCATGCTGTTTTCTATGTGATACTGAGTGATGCTATAGTGCTGAAAGGCAAGAAACTAGCACTGAAAGGATGTGCTCATATTTTAAAATATTTGCTAATGCAGAAGTGTAAACAGGACATGATATGTCCCTTCCTCCTAGGGCCAAGCTTTTTTTTTTTGCAGTTTCTGCTAGCAGGTTAAATCTTGCCTGCTTGTGAATCTTTAGTCTTGGCCATAGACCTGCCTTTTAATGCCCTCATTCAGTGAAAGCATCACGCAGACATGGTGCAGGGAGAAGAAGTCCAAACTGTGATGCCAGAGATCTGGGTTGAGTAGGAGGACTGATTATTGGAAGAGCTGGGGGGGGGCAGATCAAATGACTGATACTTGCTCTCCTTCCTTTGTGGGGAGTTGCAGGGGTGTTTCACTGTCACATGACCCTGTAACCAAAGCTGGCAGTGAGGTTCCCACAGTGTGTATGCAATATATAAGAACAGCAAGCAAATGCTCAGTATTTCTATATACCAGAGCATGCTGGGGTATGTAGGGAACATATAAGTATATGCAGTATAATTATGTAATTGTGATGTCACAAGTAATACTAATTTAAACTCGTAGTGTTTTTAATTACAAGGTCTTCTGAGGAAGTTTGCTTTAGTGCAAACGAAAAGCATTTGTATTAGTGTATTTACACTGTGCTTAGCTTAAAGACTTGGATTACATAGTTTATTGTATCCTGCAATAAACTTTTCACAGTGTACCTTGGATCGGCTTCTCATCAGTTGTTCTGTTTTTATTAGTTTTTCGATTGGTTTCTGAGTTTTCAGTATGTAGGGAACATCACTGCATATTGCCCTCATAGTAGCAGGGCTGTTCTCTCCTTCTACGATCATGTTATTTTAAAGTTCTTAACCTGACACTCTACATTATCTCCAACCTGACTTTCACCTTATGTAAGAAAGAACAGACTACATGCAGTGGAAAAATGGATGGAGAGTGTTGGAGGGTAAAGCCCCAAAAAAGCATTAAGCATAAGCTGATAATAAGACAAGCTGTGAAACATGGAAGAGTAGTGAGGAAAAAGTATGAATTAATAATGTAGAGTAATGAGAAAGAAGTATGAGTTCATAATGTATAATCCTTACTATCTTTTGATAATCATTCGATGATGTAATGTTCTTTTTCTAAATGAAATTCAGAATTATATTTGAACTCTGCCCTGCTTACTACTGTGGAATTCAGAACTGCATTTGAACAGTCTTGTATCTGATGATTGGGCTTTTTAACTCAGAGTGGCCATTCATAATGCAAATGGTGTCTAAGTCTAATACAGGGAATCTTTGTTCAGGTGTCTGATATTAACCAAGTTGGTATGTGTTTAAGAAATGGATGTCAATAATTCATCTTGAGAATGGTGTGAAGCAATGCTCAAATTGAAGAACACAACAACTTGGTTATGACTGTAAACATCAAATCATAAATCTTTCTAGTTATTGGAGATTTACCTACTGCTCTATGCGCTCATGTGCTACTAGTTAAAGCGAGAGAAGAAAATTTTGAAAGCTGTAACAAAAAAAATGCAACTTGAGAAATCTTTGTAATATATGGAACTTTGGCTATTCTGATGTACTGAAAGACAGAGGGAAAAAAAGAAAAGAAACTGTAGGATGACAAAGTATTTTATAGTTTTGAAATCTGTAACACACTTAGTACTGTCTCACGGACAATGGCCACAAGAGAATGTGTCTCTGATCCTAAGTCATCTTTAAACGTTAGTATAATTTGAACTAACATAAAAAAGTAATGGGTATCCTAAAAGTCTTAGGTGTTTTATAGCTATTAAACATGTTTGAGCTTCTTGCTATTGTTCTATGGTGGCAGCTGTTTATGCTCTGGAGTGAGACCAGAGCACAACAGGGCTTAAAGATGTTTAGCAAAGTTTTGTTAATCACATTTCTTACATCAGAATGGTGTCTTTTTTCCAAAGTTTAAGTATAATCATGAAATTCTGTACATTATATAGGCCTGATCATAATCAGCATATTATGAGTTCTTGACATGGATGCCAAGAAATTCACCTTGAGAGCAAAGTTTGAGAAGTGAATCTTGGCATCTATGTCAAGAGTTCGCAATGGAGAAACCAAACAAGGGTGAAAGGTCTCATCACCCTTATTCGGTTTCATCTCATCACCCTTATTTGGTTTTGTCTCATCACCCTTATTTGGTTTCGTCTCATCACCCTTATTTGGTTTCGGTCTCATCACCCTTATTTGGTTTCGTCTCATCACCCTTATTTGGTTTTGTCTCATCACCCTTATTTGGTTTCGTCTCATCACCCTTATTTGGTTTCGTCTCATCACCCTTATTTGGTTTCGTCTCATCACCCTTATTTGGTTTCTCCATTGCGAACTATTGTGGCAGTTTTTAGTTTGTTTTGTTCCCTATTCCATCCGTTACTGAATCTATGTCAAGAGCAAATATTAAAGGGTTAGGGTAGGTAACCTGAACATAATTATTTGTAATGTGTGGAGCTTTATCTACAGAAATACAAAAGTGTATGAGTGCAAAGAGCTTAACCAGCTTTCAAAGACTTTAAGATCTGGTAAAGCACTTACTGCTGTTGTCAGACAAAGAGCAGGCAGAGTCAAAGTGCCTCTGTATAGAATAGTCTCTGCATAGAACAAACAGTTTTAAAAGCTGTTAGATACTTTGTTTTGGCATGCTTTTTGTTTAAACTGTGGTAAAATCAAGTTGTATTTTAAAAGCTGCTCCTTCTGCTGCTGTTCTTTGCCAGCCCCCATTGTCTGCTGTTAGTCCTCATGTGATAGTCAATCACAATGATGATCAGGTGTCCTTAACAAGATTTTGTTTAGCACTGCTAAGTACTGTTAAGATCGGGACTGCACTCTAAAATCGGCCTTAACAGGTCTATCTTTTTCTTGATTTGGAAGTGGAGTTGCAGTGCTCTATCCACTACATGTATTACTGAGCCAGCTACGGCACATATTTCATTATTTTGTCTCTGTAAAAAGCTTGTATTGTCTGTGTAACAGTCCTACCACATACAGAAACAGACGTTTTCACTGTTATGTCTGTTAAACTTGTGTGTTACCTTGTATGGTTACAAGTCTTCCCAATCATAAGAAGCTTCCTACATAATGTAACTGTTTATTCCATTATTGCACACTTTTCCCATTACAAAATAGCTTTTAAACAGGTTTCTATTTACTTCTCCATTCTTTTCTCACCATCTGAGGTTACACGATGCAACGAAATGCCTGCATTTTGTCTCAGTTCTCTCAATCCCACCTTAAAATTATTAGATAGCTGTCAGATAACCATTTTATCTTCTTATATAGACTATGGCGGGTCACCTTCAGATGCCCGACAACACGTTTCGCCGACACAGAATCCGACGGGACGAAAACACCGACAACGCAGATGACCGACAAGGTGAGAACCCGACGGACTCGGTAAGTGTGCGATCAAGTGAGGGATTTAGTGTTAGGGAGCGGACAGGTAAGTGTGCGATAGTGAGGGACTGTGGGTTTAGGGGTGGGTTAAGTGAGTTAGGGTTAGGGTGCAGGTAGGGTGTGTGTGCGATAGTGAGGGACTGTGGGTTTAGGGGTGGGTTAAGTGAGTTAGGGTTAGGGTGCAGGAAGGGTGAGTGTGCGGTAGTGTCGGACCTTGGGGTTAGGGGTGGGTAAGTGAGTTAGGGTTAGGGTGCAGGTAGGGTGAGTGTGCGGTAGTGTCGGATCTTGGGGTTAGGGGTGGGTAAGTGAGTTAGGGTTAGGGTTAGGGTGCAGGTAGGGTAAGTGTGCGGTAGTGTTGGACCTTAGGGTTAGGGTTTGGGTTAGGGATAGTGGATATGTTATGTAGTGTACTGTGTTGTTTACATGTAATGTGTTGGTGTAATGGTTTTCGGTGTTTTGCGTTGTCGGTATTTTTTGTTGTCGGTCTTTTGGTGTCGGTGATTAGTGTGTCGGCGAAACGCGATTTCGGGGATATAAAGGTGATCCACTATGGCACATGAAAAATCTCATATGGGTTATTTCTGTTCTCCTCTTACCACTGCAGAGGTCTTACAATAAAGACACACTGGAAATCCATATTTATATAATTTTCACCATGTAGATATAGCAGCTGAAATATCAGCCTTTGCTACCCCAGCATGTTTTAAAGTCATGTTGTATTTTTGGTATTTTGATTATTATTCCAGATCCATTTGTTTTATTTTCACATATGCCAGTTGCAGTCACATCTGACTATACTGTCTTACTGAGTATTGTAAAGACATATGAACAATCTGGTACAACATCATAGTCAGAGTAATCCTGTAAGTCCAAAACAGTCTGTCTCCACCTGGCATTGTGTCCGTTCCTGGAATTCCTTAGTTACGTTCTGTAGTCTGGTTAGAGTGTTGTCATTTTGAAATGAAGTTAGTCGAATTTTATATAAATGCCTACTGTTATTTCTCAGTAAATTAACCTTTTGGCCTTGATAATGTAAGATCTAGGTGTTGTAGTTGAGCTTACAATCATAGTTTCTTACTGCTCTGAATGTTAATCGTTTGGAATTTACATTCTCAGTATTTCCCCAAGGATAACAAGAAGTTAACACTCTGGCTTTTTTGTCACAGTAATTATTTGCTTCTTTCACATTTAGATGGGATGGATGAAGCAACCCTGAAGACCCAGGCAATTTGTTCTTGTGCCCCATCAATAACTGTGAAGGCAATACTCCAACAGACTGTGGCATTGTTTCTGTAACAAACCAAGCAATGTAGCAATCTTGCTTTTCACTAGTAACATACCTTTTTCAAGATAGTTTAACGGCCTGGAAAATTCTTTTCATTTAATCATTTGAAATATTGCAGACAAGTACTAGTATGTCTGAAATCATATTCTTGTGTAAGTTTGTAAAAGTCTTGTCTCACAAACTGAACCAATTGCCTGACAAAAAGATAACTGGAATCTCATACACTGAGAATATTACTCTGAGCAGTATAATGACTGAAGTAAATAACTGCCTCCTGTTTTACTCACTTATGGATACTTTAAAAAGCAATCCACACAAAGCAGATGGTGAAAGTCATTAAAGTGAAACAAGTCAGTAGCAAGTTTGCTACATTGTCTTGTAGTCTCATATGGAATCATCTTTTCTTTCACATTAGCTACATGAAACTTATTACATATTTTACCATCATAGCAATCTGCTTGCAAATTATGGACCAAATACATTAGGCTGGGTGTTTTCTTTGTACTTCTCAAATCCAAGATGTGCTTTATGTATTCTGTCACACATTTTTCTTGTAACACTGCTGCTCTGTTAGATTTGAACACTAGATCTTGCACATAACTGATTTTATCACAGAATGGATAGTACATTTATAACATCTGTAGGTACACAAAAACACCAATTGAATAATATTACATTGGTCCGCAGAGACTCTGAACGTGTTCAAACTGCAAATGCAAAAGTTATATACTCAAAATACACAGAAATATTTTATAAAAGATGAGTGCTTTCATTTTATTAAATATATTAAATATAAAACTTCATCAGAAAGGATTTCACTGCAAATAATCAAATTTAAATAGTTCTATTACTGGTCACGTGACAACCAAGCCAAGCCCCCAAACAATAAATGAATTTAAAAGAGATGGCAACATTCTTACTCAAATACAAGCACCATTAAATTATGTTTAAAAACAAACACATTCTTACATATTAAATAATGCAAAAACATAAACACATATAATAATTATTTAAATCAAGACTACATATACATTCATCATCTTTCAAGTGCTTTTAATTTTAAAAGGCAACCAATAGTTGTCTGTCCATTTTATCCTGGCCATATACTGGCATTTAACATTAAATGCCAGTATAATTCCTGCTTTTCTAACAGAGGCGATAGTTCACCCCATTTTGGTGGATTAACTTTCTCAATAATAACAAATCTAAAATTATGACTAGAGTACTCTTTAAGATGTTTTACTAAAGCATTGTAGTCATTATTTTTTCTGATATCATAAATGTGTTCATAGACACGCTCTCTAAGCTTCTATTCAGGCTTGCCTGCGTAAAATGTAGGGCAAGACTGACATAACACTGCATATATGATACCAGATGTTTGACATTTCCATGATTCGTTTACTACAAATCTTACATCCCTTATCCTAAATTCTTGACAGACCAGGATAAATTTACACATTGAGCAATGCCCACATTTATTCATATTGACTGCTCTCTGTTTAATATTTGGTTTTACACCAAAACCTTCAACAATATTTTTGAGACTCTGGCCTTTTGTATACAATATGTGGTTTCATATTTATTTTATTTGAAATATTTCTATCATCAGTTAAAATAACCCAATTTTTAAAAATAATTTGCATAATGATATCACTGTCCATATTAAATTGTGTAATGAAAGAATTCCTATATTTCACAGCGCACATTGTATTATTAATTTTGTTCCTATTATTGGTCTCATTAATTTGTGGCATATCAGTAATAGAAAATTGATCTATATTAGACTGTGTAATCCCATTTCCACTAGTATGACCCAATATAGGGGTATAAAAATTTCTCTCTCTTTTATCTATTACTTCATACATTAGTTCATTGATAAATTTAACCGGGTATTCTCTGGCCATCAACATAGCTTAATATGTTCACATTCATCCAAAAAACTTTCAAATGAATTAATCATACAGGAGGCCCCAACAAATTGTCCTTTGACGACCGCTCATTTCTGTATAACTGGATGTGAACTAGAAAAATGCAAATATGTATTAGAAAAAGTAGCCTGCCTACATATTTGTGATGAATAGTTCTTATTTACAACATCCTTATTAAACATAACATCCAAATAATTGATACAATTATCATGTGATTCAAAAGTAAACTATAAAAAAAGTTGAATTATTAATATATTCCATAAGTTTAATTATGTGCTCATTACTGCCCTCCCAAACAATAAAAATATTATCAAGATAACGTGTATAATTAGCAAAATTTCAAATATCCAGATTTAAAGAGAAATTTATTTTCCCACGGGACCATAGTAATATTGGCAAACAATCCACCACAAGCAGATCCCATTGCAACACTTGATATTTGTAGATAATATTTGTCTTGAAACATAACAAACTTATTGCAATACTATTTCCAACAGGGATTTATAGGTGCTTGTCTTATCTTGTGGAACACCTTTGTCAAAAAGAAATTTTACAAACCAGTCCATTCCAATATCATGTGGGATTGTACTATAAAAATCTTTTACATCAATAGTAAAAAAATTATACTTTTCATTAAATTCTAGTTTATTTATTTTATGAAGAAATTGCCATGAATCCTTGCATATCTGTGTCTCTTGTGCTAATGGATAGTTAAGTTTTGCATCTATATATCTAGCACAGTGGTGTGTTATGGAACCCATACCAACCATGATTGGTCTCATAGGTGGATGAGAAATATTTTATGCATCTTAGGAGCTCCAAAAATAATATGTATTCTGGGGGTTGAAATATTGATAATTAAACTCTTCAGGATGAATCTGTTGTTCTCTTTACATATCATGTAATAGGTTCTTAATATTCCTAAAAGCAATATTTAACTTGTTCAAAGAAACACACTGGTAAGTATCCTCTGATAATACTTGTAACATTGTACCATTGTAATTATCAACCTCCGTGATAACCATCCCACCCGTTTTATCAGGTTGCATGAACCTAAAATGTTGATGTCTCAACTCATTCAATAAGTTCTTCTCCTTAACATTAAAATGTTAATTTCTATTGGTATCATTCAAACTTTTATTAAACAACATATTTCGTAAATCAATTTCACAATTTTTTTCAAATAAAGATAGGGTGCAGTGACTAGGTGGGATGTATGTGCTGGAAATTCTTAGAGGGTTTGAAACCTCCAAAATGCTGTCAAACAAAATGTTAAAACTAACCTTCCCTACAAAATGTATAAAAAAACTGTGCTATGTTAGCATGTTTTGCTGTCACAAATGAAAATCCTCAAGAGAAAAGGTCAACACAATCTGTATTAATAGAATGTGAAGTAAAATTAAAGATCTTAAAATCTCCATGTGTGTTGGTAATAACCTTATAGTCACTGGAGTTAACATTGGAAGGAAAGTTAAGAACTATTTGTTCCTGTTGTAATTCTTGCAGGGTGGAGTCTGCCAATGTTTCTGTCCACTGTAAGCCATATGGGTTGCAGGATAAAAGTTTTGTTGACGGTGGGGTGGTCTTACTCAAATCCACCCTTACTGGCAGAGTGGCAGGTACTCTAAATGGTCAAATAATTGATACAAGTATCATGTGATTCAAAAGTAAACTTTAAAAAAAGGTTGAATTATTAATATATTTCATATGTTTAATTATTTGCTCATTACTGCCCTCCCAAACAATAAAAATATCATCAATACAGCATGTGTATAATTTGAAAAATTTCATATATCCAGATTTAAAAAGAAAGTTATTTTCCCACTGGACCATAGTAATGTTTGCAAACAATCCACCACAAGCAGATCCCATTGCAACACTTGATATTTGTAAATAATATTTGCCTTGAAACAAAATAAAATTATTTTAATACTATTTCCAACAGGGTTTTATAGGTGTTTATCTTATCTTGTAGAATAAGCATGTCAAAAAGAAATTTTACAAACCACTCCATTCCAATATCATGTGGGATTGTAGTATAAAAATCTTTTACATCAGTAGTAATAAATTTATAGTTTTCATTAAATTCTAGTTGATTTGTGTTATGAAGAAATTGCCATGAATCCTTGAATATTTGTCTCTTGTGCTAATGGACATTTAAGTCACTCATCTATAAATCTAGCACAATAGTGTGTTATGGAGTCCATACCATCCAAGATTGGTCTCATAGGTGGATGAGAAATATTTTATGCATCTTAGGAGCTCCAAATATAATAGGTATTCTGGGGGTTGAAGCATTGATAATTAAACTCTTCCAGATCAATCTGTTGTTCTATGTACATATCATTTAACAGGTTCTTAATATTCCTATAGCAATATTTAACTCATTCAAAGAAACACACTAGTAAGTATCCTCTGATAATACTGGCAACATTGTATCATTGTAATTATCAATCTCCATGATAACCATCCGACCCACTTTATCAGCTTGCATGAACCTTAAATTTTGATGTCTCAACTCATTCAATAATTTCTTCACCTTCACATTTAAATGTTCATTTCTACTGGTATTATTGAAACTTTTATTAAACAACATATTTCGTAAATCAATTTCACAATTTTTTTCAAATACAGATAGGGTGCAGTGAATAGGTGGGTTGTATGTACTGGAAATTCTTAGAGGGTTTGAAACCGCCAATATGCTGTCAAACAAAATGTTAAAATTAACATTGCTTATAAAATGTTTAAGATCAATAAAAACCTGTGCTAAGTTAGCACGCTTTGCTGTCACAAATGAAAATCCTCAAGAGAAAGGTCAACACAATCTGTAATAATAGAATGTAAAGTAAAATTCTTCTTCTTCTTCTTTCGGCTGCTCCCGTTAGGGGTCGCCACAGCAGATCAACTGTTTCTATTTCTTCCTGTCCTCTGCATCTTGCTCTGTCACACCAACTGCCTGCATGTCCTCTCTCACCACATCCATAAACCTTATCTTAGGCCTTCCTCTTTTCCTGTTACCTGGCAGCTTCATCCTTAGCATCTTTTTCCCAATATACTCTGCATCCCTCCTCAGCACATGTCCAAACCAACTTAATCCTGCCTCTCTGGCTTTGTCTCCAAACCTTCCAACCTGGGCTGACCCTTTAATATACTTATTCCTAATCCTGTCCATCCTCGTCACACCCAGTGCAAATCTTAACATCTTCAACTTTGCCACGTCAAGCTTTGACTCCTGCCTTTTTGTCAATGCCACTGTCTCCAACCTGTATAACATAGCTGGTCACACTACCCACTTGTAGACCTTTCCTTTCACTCTTACTGGTACTCTTCTGTCACAAATCACTCCTGACACTCTCCTCCACCCACTCCATCCTGCCTGTACTCTCTTCTTCACCTCTCTTCCACAATCACCATTACTCTGAACTGTTGATCCCAAGTACTTAAACTCATTCACCTTCACCACCTCTACTCCCTGCATCCTCACCATTCCTCTATCCTCCCTCTCATTCACATGCATATATTCTGTCTTAGTCCTGCTAACCTTCATTACTCTTCTCTCTAGAGCATATCTCCACCTCTCCAGAGTCTCCTCCACCTGTTCCCTACTCTCACTACAGATCACAATGTCATCTGCAAACATCATAGTCCACAGGGATTCCTGTCTGATCTCATCTGTCAACCTGTCCATCACCATTGCAAATAAGAAAGGGCTCAAAGCTGATCCTTAATGTAATCCCACCTCCACCTTAAACGCATCTGTCACTCCCACCACAGACCTCACCGCTGTCACACTACCCTCGTACATATCCTCTACTACTCTTACATACTTCTCTGACACTCCCAACTTGCTCATACAATACCACAACTCCTCTCTAGGCACCCTGCCATATGCTTTCTCTAAATCCACACAGACACAATGCAACTCCTTCTGACCTTCTCTGTACTTCTCCATCAACACTCTCAGAGCAAACATCATTAAAGATCTTAAAATCTCCATGTGTGTTGGTAATAACCTTATAGTCCCCAGAGTCATCATTGGAAGGAAAGTTAAGAACTATTTGTTCCTGATGTAATTCCTGCGGGGTGGAGTCTGGCAATGTTTCTGTCCACTGTAAGCTATATGGGTTGCAGGATAAAAGTTCTGTTGATGGGAGGTGACCCTGCTTGAATCCACCCTTACTGGCACTGTGGCAGGTACTCTAAATGGTCAAATAACTGATAAGTATCATGTGATTCAAAAGTAAACATTAAAAAAAGGTTGAATTATTAATATATTCCATAAGTTTAATTGTTTGCTCATTACTGCCCTCCCAAACAATACAAATATCATCAAGATAACGTGTATAATTTGCAAAATTTCATATATCCAGATTTGAAGAGAAAGTTATTTTCCCACTGGACCATAGTAATGTTGGCAAGCAATCCACCACAAGCAAATCCCATTGCAACACCTGATATTTGTAAATAATATTTGTCTTGAAACATAATAAAATTATTTCAATACTATTTCCAACAGGGATTTATAGGTGTTTATTTTATCTTGTGGAACACCCTTGTCAAAAAGAAATTTTACAAACCACTCCATTCCAATATCATGTGGGATTGTACTATAAAAATCTTTTACATCAATAGTAAAAAAATTATACTTTTCATTAAATTCTAGTTGATTTATTTTAGGAAGAAATTGCCATGAAACCTTGCATATTTGTGTCTCTTGTGCTAATGGATAGTTAAGTTTCGCATCTATATATCTAGCACAGTGGTGTGTTATGGAGCCCCTACCATCCATGATTGGTCTCATAGGTGGATGAGAAATATTTTATGCATCTTAGGCGCACCGAAAATAATAGGTATTCTGGGGATTGAAATATTGATAATTAAACTCTTCCAGATCAATCTGCTGTTCTATTTACATATCATTTAATAGGTTCTTAATATTCCTATAAGCAATATTTAACTCATTCAAAGTAACACACTGGTAAGTATCCTCTGATAATACTTTACATTGTACCATTGTAATTATCAACTTCCATGATAGCCATCCCACCCACATTATCAGGTTGCATGAACCTTAAATTTTGATGTCTCAACTAATTCAATAATTTCTTCTCCTTAACATTTAAATGTTAATTTCTACTGGTATTATTCAAACTTTTATTAAACAATATAATTCGTAAATCAATTTCACAAATTTTTTCAAATAAAGATAGGGTGCAGTGAATAGGTGGGTTGTATGTCTTGGAAATTCTTAAAGGGTTTGAAACCTCCAATATGCTGTCAAACAAAATGTTAAAATTAACTTTCCTTACAAAATGTTTAAGGTCTATAAAAACCTGTGCTAAGTTAGCACGTTTTGCTTTCACAAATGAAAATCCTCAAAAGAAAGGTCAACACAATCTGTATTCATATAATGTGAAGTAAAATTAAAGATCTTAAAATCTCCATGTGTGTTGGTAATAACCTTATACTCACCGGAGTCATCATTGGAAGGAAAGTTAAGAACTATTTGTTCCTGCTGTAATTCCTGCGGGATGGAGTCTGCCAATGTTTCTGTCCACTGTAAGCCATATGGGTTGCAGGATAAAAGTTCTGTTGATGGGAGGTGGTTTTGCTTGAATCCTCCCTTACTGGCAGAGTGGTGGGTACTCTAAATGGTCAAATAATTGATACAAGTATCATGTGATTCAAAAGTAAACTTTAAAAAAAGGTTGTATTATTAATATATTCCATAAGTTTAGTTATTTGCTGATTACTGCCCTCCCAAACTATAAAAATATTATCAAGAAAAAATGTGTATAATTTGCAAAATGTCATATATCCAGATTTAAAGAGAAAGTTCTTTTCCCACGGGACCATAGTTATGTGGGCAAACAATCCACCACAAGCAAATCCCATTGCAACACCTGATATTTGTAGATAATATTTGTCTTGAAACATAATAAAATTATTTTAATACTATTTCCAACAGGGATTTATAGGTGTTTATCTTATCTTGTGGAACACCCTTGTGAAAAAGAAGTTTTACAAACCACTCCATTCCAATATCACGTGGGATTGTAGTATAAAAATCTTTTACATCAATAGTAAAAAAATTTATAGCTTTCATTAAATTCTAATTTATTTATTTTATGAAGAAATTGCTATGAATCCTTGCATATTTGTGTCTCTTGTGCGAATGGATAGTTAAGTCTCGCAGCTATAAATCTAGCACAGTGGTGTGTTATGGAGCCATTACCATCCATGATTGGTCTCATAGGTGGATGAGAAATATTGTATGCATCTTAGGAGCTCCAAATATAATAGGTATTCTGGGGGATGAAATATTGATAATTAAAGTCTTCCAGATCAATCTGTTGTTCTATGTACATATCATTTAATAGGTTCTTAATATTCCTATAAGCAATATTTAACTCATTCAAAGAAACACACTGGTAAGTATCCTCTGATAATACTTGTAACATTGTACCATTGTAATTATCAACCTCCATGATAACCATCCCACCCGCTTTATCAGGTTGCATGAACCTTAAATTTTGATGTCTCAACTCATTAAATAATTTCTTCTCCTTAACATTTAAATGTTCATTTCTACTGGTATTATTCAAACTTTTATTAAACAACATATTTCGTAAATCAATTTCACAAATTTTTTTCAAATAAAAATAGGGTGCAGTGAATAGGTGGATTGTATGTGTTGGAAATTCTTAGAGGGTTTGAAACCTCTAATATGCTGTCAAACAAAATGTTAAAATTAACATTGCTTATAAAATGTTTAAGATCTATAAAAACCAGTGCTAAGTTAGCACGTTTTGCTGTCACAAATGAAAATCCGCAAGAGAAAAGGTCAACACAATCTGTATTTATAGAATGTGAAGTAAAATTAAAGTTCTTAAAATCTCCATGTTTGTTGGTAATAACCTTATAGTCGGCGTGGTCAACATTGGAAGGAAAGTTAAGAACTATTTGTTCCTGTTGTAATTCCTGCAGGGTGGAGTCTGCCAATGTTTCTGTCCACTGTAAGCCATATGGGTTGCAGGATAAAAGTTCTGTTGACAGGGGGTGGTCTTACTCAAATCCACCCTTACTGGCAGAGTGGCGGGTACTCTAAATGGTCAAATAATTGATACAAGTATCATGTGATTCAAAAGTAAACTTTAAAAAAAGGTTGAATTATTAATATATTCCATAAGTTTAATTATTTGCTCATTACTGCCCTCCCAAACAATAAAAATATCATCAAGATAACGTGTATAATTTGCAAAATTTCATATATCCAGATTTAAAGAGAAAGTTATTTTCCCACGGGACCATAGTAATGTTGGCAAACAATCCACCACAAGCAAATCCCATTGCAACACCTGATATTTGTAGATAATATTTGTCTTGAAACATAATAAAATTATTTTAATACTATTTCCAACAGGGATTTATAGGTGTTTATCTTATCTTGTGGAACACCCTTGTCAAAAAGAAATTTTACAAACCACTCCATTCCAATATCATGTGGGATTGTAGTATAAAAATCTTTTACATCAATAGTAAAAAATGTATAGTTTTCATTAAATTCTAATTTATTTATTTTATGAAGAAATTGCTATGAATCCTTGCATATTTGTGTCTCTTGTGCTAATGGATAGTTAAGTCTTGCATCTATAAATCTAGCACAGTGGTGTGTTATGGAGCCATTACCATCCATGATTGGTCTCATAGGTGGATGAGAAATATTTTATGCATCTTAGGAGCTCCAAATATAATAGGTATTCTGGGGGTTGAAATATTGATAATTAAAGTCTTCCAGATCAATCTGTTGTTCTATGTACATATAATTTAATAGGTTCTTAATATTCCTATAAGCAATATTTAACTCATTCAAAGAAACACACTGGTAAGTATCCTCTGATAATACTGGCAACATTGTATCATTGTAATTATCAACCTCCATGATAACCATCCGACCCACTTTATCAGCTTGCATGAACCTTAAATTTTGATGTCTCAACTCATTCAATAATTTCTTCTCCTTAACATTTAAATGTTAATTTCTACTGGTATTATTCAAACTTTTATTAAACAACATATTTCGTAAATCAATTTCACAAATTTTTTTCAAATAAAAATAGGGTGCGGTGAATAGGTGGATTGTATGTGTTGGAAATTCTTAGAGGGTTTGAAACTTCTAATATGCTGTCAAACAAAATGTTAAAATTAACATTGCTTATAAAATGTTTAAGGTCTATAAAAACCTGTGCTAAGTTAGCACGTTTTGCTGTCACAAATGAAAATCCTCAAGAGAAAGGTCAACACAATCTGTATTAATAGAATGTGAAGTAAAATTCTTCTTCTTCTTCTTTCGGCTGCTCCCGTTAGGGGTCGCCACAGCAGATCAACTGTTTCCATTTCTTCCTGTCCTCTGCATCTTGCTGTGTCTCACCAACTGCCTGCATGTCCTCTCTCACCACATCCATAAACCTTATCTTAGGCCTTCCTCTTTTTCTGTTACCTGGCAGCTTCATCCTTAGCATCTTTTTCCCAATATAGTCTGCATCCCTCCTCAGCACATGTCCAAACCAACGTAATCTTGCCTCTCTGGCTTTGTCTCCAAACCTTCCAACCTGGGCTGACCCTCTAATATACTTATTTCTAATCCTGTCCATCCTCGTCACTCCCAGTGCAAATCTTAACATCTTCAACTATGCCACGTCAAACTTTGACTACTGCCTTTTTGTCAATGCCACTGTCTCCAACCCTTATAACATAGCTGGTCTCACTACCCTCTTGTAGACTTTCCCTTTCACTCTTACTGGTACTCGTCTGTCACAAATCACTCCTGACACTCTTCTCCACCCACTACATCCTGCCTGTACTCTCTTCTTCACCTCTCTTCCACAATCACCATTACTCTGAACTGTTGATCCCAAGTACTTAAACTCATTCACCTTCACCACCTCTACTCCCTGCATCCTCACCATTCCTCTGTCCTCCCTCTCATTCACATGCATATATTCTGTCTTAGTCCTGCTGACCTTCATTACTCTTCTCTCTAGAGCATATCGCCACCTCTCCAGGGTCTCCTCCACCTGTTCCCTACTCTCACTACAGATCACAATGTCATCTGCAAACATCATAGTCCACGGGGACTCCTGTCTGATCTCGTCTGTCAACCTGTCCATCACCATTGCAAATAAGAAAGGTCTCAGAGCTGATCCTTGATGTAATCCCACCTCCACCTTAAACGCATTCATCACTCCCACCGCAGACCTCACCGCTGTCACACTACCCTCGTACATATCCTCTATCACTCTTAAATACTTCTCTGACACTCCCGACTTGCTCATACAATGCCACAACTCATCTTTATGCACCCTGTCATATGCTTTCTCTAAATTCACACAGACACAATGCAACTCCTTCTGACCTTCTCTGTACTTCTCCATCAACACTCTCAGAGCAAACATCATTAAAGATCTTAAAATATCCATGTGTGTTGGTAATAACCTTATAGTCACCAGAGTCATCATTGGAAGGAAAGTTAAGAACTATTTGTTCCTGTTGTAATTCCTGCGGGGTGGAGTCTGCCAATGTTTCTGTCCACTGTAAGCCATATGGGTTGCAGGATAAAAGTTCTGTTGATGGGAGGTGGTCTTGCTCGAATCCACCCTTACTGGCAGGGTGCAGGTACTCTAAATGGTCAAATAATTGATACAAGTATCATGTGATTCAAAAGTAAACTTTAAAAAAGGTTGAATTATTAATATATTCCATAAGTTTAATTATTTGCTCATTACTGCCCTCCCAAACAATATAAATATTATCAAGATAACATGTATAATTTGCAAATTTTCATATATCCAGATTTAAAGAGAAAGTTCTTTTCCCACTGGATCATAGTAATGTTGGCAAACAATCCACCACAAGCAGATCCCATTGCAACACCTGCTATTTGTAGACAATATTTGTCTTGAAACATAATAAAATTATTTTAATATTATTTCCAACAGGGTTTTATAGGTGTTTATCTTATCTTCTGGAACACCCTTGTCAAAAAGAAATTTTACAAACCACTCCATTCCAGTATCATGTGGGATTGTAGTATAAAAATCTTTTACATCAATAGTAATAAATTTATAATTTTCATTAAATTCTAGTTGATTTATTTTATGAAGAAATTGCCATGAATTCTTGCATATTTGTGTCTCTTGAGCTAATGGATATTTAAGTCTCTCATCTATAAATCTAGCACAATAGTGGGTTATGGAGCTCTTACCATCCACAATTGGTCTCATAGGTGGATGAGAAATATCTTATGCATCATAGCAGCTCCAAATATAATAGGTATTCTGGGGGTTGAACTATTGTTAATTAAACTCTTCCATATCAATCTGTCGTTCTATGTACATATCATTTAATAGATTCTTAATATTCCTATAAGCAATATTTAACTAATTCAAAGAAACACAGTGGTAAGTATTCTCTGATAATACTTGTAACATTGTATCATTGTAATTATTAACCTCCATGATAACCATCGCACCCGCTTTATCAGGTTGCATGAATCTTAAATTTTGATGTCTCAACTCATTCAATAATTTCTTCTCCTTAACATTTAAATGTTCATTTCTATTGGCATTATTCAAACTTTTATTAAACAACATATTTCGTAAATCAATTTCACATTTTTTTTTCAAATAAAGATAATGTGTAGTGAATAGGTGGGGGTGTATGTGCTGGAAATTCTTAGAGAGTTTGAAACCTCCAGTATGCTGTTAAACAAAATGTTAAAATGAACCCTCCTTACAAAATGTTTAAGGTCTATTAAAACATGTGCTAAGTTAGCACATTTTGCTGTCACAAATGAAAATCCTCAAGAGAAAAGGTCAGTACAATCTGTGCTAATAGAATGTGAAGGAAAATTAAAGATCTTAAAATCTGCATGTGTGTTGGTAATAACCTTATAGTCACCGGAGTCATCATTGGAAGGAAAGTTAAGAACTATTTGTTCCTGTTGTAATTCCTGCGGGGTGGATTCTGCCAATGTTTCTGTCCCCTGTAAGCCATATGGGTTGCAGGATAAAAGTCCCGTTGATGGGAGGTGGTCTTGCTCGAATCCACTCTTACTGCAGAGTGGCGGGTTCTCTAAATGGTCAAATAACCGATACAAGTATCATGTGATTCAAAAGTAAACTTAAAAAAAAGGTTGAATTATTAATATATTCCATAAGTTTAATTATTTGCTCATTACTGCCTCCCAAATAATAAAAATATCATCAAGATAACATGTGCATAATTTGCAAAATTTCATATATCCATATGTAAAGAGAAAGTTCTTTTCCCACTGGACCATAGTAATGTTGGCAAACAATCCACCACAAGCAGATCCCATTGCAACACCTGATATTTGTAGATAATATTTGTCTTGAAACATAATAAAATTATGTTAATACTATTTCCAACAGGGTTTTATAGGTGTTTATCTTATCTTGTGGAACACCCTTGTCAAAAAGAAATTTTACAAACCACTCCATTCCAATATCATGTGGGATTGTAGTATAAAAATCTTTTACATCAATAGTAATAAATTTATAGTTTTCATTAAATTCTAGTTGATTTATTTTATGAAGAAATTGCCATGAATCCTTGCATATTTGTGTCTCTTGTGCTAATGGATAGTTAAGTCTCTCATCTATAAATCTAGCACAATTGTGTGTTATGGAGCCCTTATCATCCACAATTGGTCTCATAGGTGGATGGGAAATATTTTATGCATCATAGGAGCTCCAAATATAATAGGTATTCTGGTGGTTGAAATATTGATAATTAAACTCTTCCAGATCAATCTGTTGTTCTATGTACATATCATTTAATAGGTTCTTAATATTCCTATAAGCAATATTTAACTCATTCAAAGAAACACAGTGGTAAGTCTTCTCTGATAATACTTGTAACATTGTATCATTGTAATTATTAACCTCCAAGATAACCATCCCACCCGCTTTATCAGGTTGCATGAATCTTAAATTTTGATGTCTCAACTCATTCAATAATTTCCTCTCCTTAACATTTAAATCTTCATTTCTATTGGCATTATTCAACCTTTTATTAAACAACATATTTCGTAAATCAATTTCACAATTTTTTTCAAATAAAGATAGGGTGCGGTGAATAGGTGGGTTGTATGTGCTGCAAATTCTTAGAGGGTTTGAAACCTCCAGTATGCTGTCAAACAAAATGTTAAATTTAACCTTCCTTACAAAATGTTTAAGGTCTATTAAAACCTGTGCTAAGTTAGCATGTTTTGCTGGCACAAATGAAAATCCACAACAGAAAAGGTCAGCACAATCTGTATTAATAGAATCACCATCATCATCATCATCATCATCATCTTCTTTCAGCTGTTCCTGTTAGGGGTCACCACAGTGGATCACCTGTTTCCATTTCTTACTGTCCTCTGCATCTTGCTCTGTCACACCAACCACCTGCATGTCCTCTCTCACCACATCCATAAACCTTATCTTAGGCCTTCCTCTTTTCCTGTTACCTGGTAGCTTCATCCTTAGCATCTTTTTCCCAATATACTCAGCATGCCTCCTCAGCACATGTCCAAACCAACGTAATCTTGCCTCTCTGGCTTTGTCTCCAAACCTTCCAACCTGGGCTGACCCTCTAATATACTTATTCCTAATCCTGTCCACCCTCATTACACCCAGTGCAAATCTTAACATCTTTAACTCTGCCACGTCCAGCTCAAACTCCTGCATTTTTGTCAATGCCACTGTCTCCAACCCATATAACATAGCTGGTCTTACTACCCCCTTGTAGACTTTCCCTTTCACTCTTACAGGTACTCCTCTGTCACAAATAACTCCTGACACTCTTCTCCACCCACTCCATCCTGCCTGTACTCTCTTCTTCACCTCTCTTCCACACTCACTGTTACTCTGAACTATTGACCCCAAGTATTTAAACTCATCCACCTTCACCACCTCTACTCCTTGCATCCTCACCATTCTTCTATCCTCCCTCTCATTCACACACACATATAGTCTGTCTTAGTCCTGCTGACCTTCATTCCTCTTCTCTCTAGAGCATATCTCCATCTCTCCAGGGTCTCCTCCACCTGTTCCCTACTCTCACTACAGATCACAATGTCATCTGCAAACTTCATAGTCCATGGGGACTCCTGTCTGATCTCGTCTGTCAACCTGTCAATCACCATTGCAAATAAGAAAGGACTCAGAGCTGATCCTTGATGTAACCCCACCTCCACCTTAAACGCATCCATCACTCCCACCGCAGACCTCACCACTGTCACACTACCCTCGTACATATCCTGTACCACTCTTACATACTTCTCTGACACTCCTGACTTCCTCATACAATACCACAACACCTCTCTAGGCACCCTGTCATATGCTTTCTCTAAGGTGGTCTTGCTCTAATCCACTCTTACTGATAGAGTGGCGGGTACTGTAAATGGTCATTAAGATTTGTAGGGGCATTGTTATTATTGACATGTTCCTTCTCATTGTTTATATTACCTCCTAAATCTAAATTATTGGAGTTTTGCAGAAACGTATTGCCCCGGGTTTGAGATGTAGGGGGATATGGGTAAGCTTTTTGATATAAATAATCAACCCTGTCCCTTTCAAGTTTTTTTATTTTTTTTTATTTTGCAAAACTCAAATTTGTTCTTCAGTACTGATAAATAAACATGTATATTTGTCCTTATGCTGTTCAAAATTCAAGTCACTTGTAATCAAACTATCAAGTACATTAACTTCAGAAATAAGATCTTCAGTGATTTTTTTACATTATATTTTACAAGCAGCTCCACATAGTCACATTCTTGTCTATCAAATGGCCTTTTGAAATTGTTGTGAAGAAGGGAATCATTTACAAGTCCATTAGGGTACCACCACATGCGGAGGAGCCCTTTGAGTACTTGGTTCGCTCTATTGCACTTGGCAAAGAAGGCATTCTCCAATTGAAGCTTTTTGATTTCAAGTAATTTATAATCAAATTTGTCCATCCATTGTTCGAGCTGGGTGGTTTGTAGTTGTTGACCTATAGACAAATAAAAACCACCCTGTAGCCATGTTTGTAACTCTGGGAAGTTAACATTATGCCCAGCGCATCCAGTCACTGAAGTTGTAGTAGCGTAATTCACATTTCAGGAAGTACAATATCATCCAGACATTGGCTTAATTGTTGTACTAAAAGTATTAAATCACCAACCAATCATTCTACGTCAGTTATATCATTCTCAGCAAAAAGTGGTGGAGAGCTATTCAGTCCTCCTGCAGCCATAGCACAAAAGGGAAACACAAAAACTGAAGTAAAAAAATACACAAACCAACTGAATTATATTACGCTGGACCACAGAGACTCCAAACGTGCCTAAACCACAAATGCAAATGTTATATACTCGAAATACATAGAAATATTTTATAAAAGATGAGCACTTTCATTTTATTAAATATAAAACTTCATCAGACAAGATTTCACTGCAAATAATCAAATTTAAATAGTCTTACTACTGGTCATGTGATAGCCAAGCCTCAAACAATAAATGAATTTAAAAAGATGGCAACATTTTTACTCAAATACCAGCACTATTAAATTATGTTTAAAACAAATACATTCTTACATATTAAATAATACAAAAACATAAAAACATATAGTAATTATTCCAGTCTTGAATCCATATCCAGTCATCATCTTTCAAGTGTTTTTAATTTTAAAAGGCAGCTTATACACATTAGTTCATTTAATCCTGGCCATATACTGGCATTAAACATTAATTGCCAGTATAATTCCTGCTTCTCTAAGAAGAGAGGCCATGGTCCACCCTGTTTTGGCAACTGTTTCATATTCTGAGATTCATTAGTGTAGGTCCTGGAACAGTGAGACTAAATAAGCAAAAATGTGGGTTTACATATAACAAGTCTGAAAGTGCAGTTTTTCAGACTATTCCTTTTTCTCCAAGATACAGCAACCTCCAAATATATATATATATATATATATATATATATATATATATATATATATATATATATATTTGTTCAGGGAGGTGTGGGGTGGGCTTGTATGCAACATTTGGCACAGGACAGAGAGCTAACTTCCAGCAAACAACAACTTTAAAGGGGAACATTGAAGTTTATCATTCTCATTTTTCCAGTATTTTCATTTTTTGTCCATAATTCTGAAGTTTGCACTTATAATTATCAGAATTACAATGGGGATGCACATCTGCATTTGCACTGAAATCTTTTCTTTGTGTGAATATTCAGATATTCCCATTTCTCTCATCAAGTGCATTTATGTGTCATACTCCGTGCCCTTATTTAACATTTTGCATTTATTGGTGTTAAATTTGTGAGTGCTTTGACTTGGCCTGTCAAACAACTTTCTCAGTCTCTCATCATGTTGCACATCAGTGTCATGCCGGCCAAACCAGTTTGCCATCAGTGATGTTTACAACTCTTCTCCCAGTCTCTCAATGATTTGTACAACAGCTCCCTAAAACACCTCAGGTGTTGAAGCAATATTTAATGGCATTCTCAGGGCTCTGCTTTTTTCCCAAAGTACGAAAAAATATTTAGTTCTAGTTACCAGACCCACAACTTCTTCAACAATCACTAAGGAGATAATGTTCCCTTAGAATTGTACTGGCTAGGTCTTGTGGTTCTATGGAGATTCTAATTCCATCTGGTTTAACTAGTGTTACTTTAATGTTCACTAATCAAGTAGGCTCTGTTTGCTTAGCTATTGTACCCAGCTACTACATTCACTTTGATTCTTTCCCAAGTGTTTGTCTCAGTGCAACAGGAACTCTTATTGTTGCATATGCTAACATACTAGTAAAAATCCCAGGTTTAACTTTATGCTGTACTGACACAAAATGCAGGCAAGACTAGAAAATAAGTCAACATAAATTTCAAAGATATTAGTCTGGTTATTAGGCCTTTCATTTTTATCTGCACTGGATCTTATTGTAGTTGTACAATGAATTTTTCATTATAATATTTTAAGAAAATTATTAATTTAACATATTTACAATATATACACAGAAAAGAAGAATTTCAACATCACATACTGTTATACAATGTTAGGAATACAGTGAATCATCAAGGTAACCTTATACAATTAACGCATTAAGAGTCTTGCTATTTCAATAGCAACATTTCAAGGCTATACCAACCGCTAAGAGTTTTATTATGATTTATATATCTTGTTCTGATCACTTCTTTTTCAATTTTTCAAAGTATTCCTGTTAAATTTAAAAATTCTTTGAATGTGGGGACTGAATTTTATTTCCAATTTTTTGTAATAAATTTTGTAGCAACTGCCAAGAGACTCCAGAATCGTTTTTCTTGTTTAGTTTTTACAGATAAAGGAAGTGGAAATCCATTATTATTATTGATCTTGTTAGAGAACAATTATCATACCATAACTTATCTCTTCCCGATATGCATTTGATTTTTCACAATCCATAAGCATGTGCCCAATCAGCTTTTGCATCTTTACTACATCTCCAACACACTGAAGAAGTCATTTTTACTAAACTTAGAGATTTTATAGGGAGTAACAAACATTCAATGTTTATATTTTCACATAAAAAACTTTACAGTATAAACTTGAAGAAGTTTGACTAACTGATTTAAGTAACATGTTTTATTTTTACCATCTATTGAGTCACTCAATCTACTATTATCCAAAATGTTCCAGAATTTTCCATCAACATTATTATTATTATTATTATTATTATCTATAATTAACTTATATAACTTGGACAAACTTCCTTTGTAGGTCAATTTACCCTCAATGATACCATTCATATATTCATATAATAGGGGACTAGTGTTCTGTTCCTCTTCACTCATAGTATCCACAAATTCATTCATTTTTTTACTTATGGATAATATTAACTGGCTAACAGATTCATCCAACTTCATTAAATATTCTGGCAATGTAGCTTTTTATTTTTCTAGGCAATCAGACCATAATACTAATCCATTCCTTTCTAGTAAATTCATTTTAATATTGTCCTGAGTTTCCTTAAATCTAGAGGTATGCTCAAAGGGAAAGCACAAACATTTCTATTCTGATATTGATGGAGTTTTAAAAACATATTTCTTTACAGTTTTACAAGTTTATTTCATATATGCAGAGTCTAAAGACTGAAAGGAATTTAGTTCTAAGGTAAATCTTATCAACCAGATAAAAGGATTGTTACATATTTCTAATCTGTCATATTTGATAAACTTTTAAGAATTTAGTAAAATCTGGTCCTGAATAGTTTTCCATTGACTACTGTAAGTTGGGTCTATTCAGACTATAACAGAATTAAAATTTGCAACAATAGAATACAATTCTACATCTAATACCACCATACTCCCATCATCTTGTATGATTTCTCTAAGCAATTATTGGTATTTTAGGAGGGTCTATATCAGAACATCGAAAGTTCATACTTTTGAATGTTCTTACATAGACTCCTATTCAGCGAACACTGAAAATAGCAAAATGACAGATAACCAAATTTTTTCCTAAGGAAAGTATTTGGTTGTCCGTTTCTGTCGTGTTGCTATTTTCAGCGCTGTGGTGGAAAGTTACGGGTTGGGTTCAGGTAAGTGTGCGATTGGGCATGGGTTAGGTGAGTTAGGGTTAGGGCGCAAGGGAGGTATGTATGCGACTGTGTGGACATGAGGGTTAGAGCGGGTTAGGTGAGTTAGGGTTAGGGCGCGGGTGAGGTGAGTGTGCGATAGTGACGGACCTTAGGGTTAGGGTTAAGGTAAGTGGATAGTTAGTGGAGTTTGTACAGTTTAGTGTAGGGTTATCTGTAAGATTTTGGGTGTATGTGTGTGGATTGCTGGTTGTTTGGTGTGCTTGTGTTGTCTGTATGTGTTGTGTGTATGTGTTTTGGAACAGCAAATTTTTTCCCTAGGAAAAAATTCATTGTTCTGAATGTTCGATGTTGTCAGCGTTCGCTGATTAGGGGTCGATGTAAGAACATTAGAAAATGTTAACTTTTGGTGTTCTGATATAGACCCATTTTAGGATACCATAAGAATGAAGTTAACATTATTTCCATTTTCCTTTAAATGTTTTTGTCAGGTATTAAAGCTATTCAATGCAATATGATTGTAATCTTGTGTAATATAATCATTTTAATAAGTACTAACCTATCTTTGGAATTAAAAAATTCATATTCATTTCATTTTTAATAGGAAGTAATACTTCTTAAATTATTTTTTCAAAATTATTATTAATAATCTTACTCACATTTTGATATATTTTTATTCCTAAATATTTGTTACTTTCCTTCCCAATAATAAATTTACTACCTAGTCATTGATTTAACACTAAAGTTTCATTTTTTATTATTACATTTTAGTAGTGATACTTCTTGATTTTTTTTCAATTTCCTCATCTATTTCTTCAACTGATTAATTCAAATCTCCTACAGTTAGTAAAGTATCATCTGCAAAATGCTGTATTTTAGATTGGAAAAAATTAATTGAAAATCCATCAAATTTTTCATTGTTTTTTATACTGTTAGCTAAGGGTTCTAAAACTAATACAAATAATAGAGGGGGCAAGGGATATCCTTGCTTTGTGTCTACGCTTAAAGTGAATCATTGAGAAATGTAAGATCCAGTTTTAACATATGCTTTGTAGTCACTGTACAGGGTTTTTTTAATATTCCAGTTAATTATTCTGGAAATGCAAATGCTTCTAAAGTTTTAAGCAAGTAGTTCTAATCGAAAGAATCAAAAGCTCTCTTGATATCTACGCTAATTAGGACCAATTTCTTGTTCATTCCTTTTTCTAAATCTAAGATAGTTACTATCCTTTTTATATTATCATACATTAATCTATTGAATATAAATCCTGTTTGATCTTAATTAATCTACTATATCTCTTAATCTTGTAGTAAAGATGGAAGTAAATATTTAAAGTCTACATTTAATAATGATATAGGTCTATATGAGGAAACTAACATATTATCATTTCCTTGTTTAAGGATAGGTGGAATTACAGAACATTTCCATGAGGGAGGAATTATTGTGTCACTCTGAATTATCCTGAAAATGTCACACAGTAATTCTAAAATATTTAATGGTAGCAGACTGCATAATTCCATACATAAACCATCTAACCCTGTTGCTTCACCATTTTCCCTTTTTTAAAGCTTCTTTAACTTTTGTAAGGGTAATAGGTTTATTCAACAGAGATAGTTGTTGGTCATTAAATTTATTAGTAACATTTTCCTTAAATACTTGACAATTTTGTAATCATCAGGATTATTATTTTTATCTTTATTAAGATCCTCATGGACTTTTTTAAACATATTAAGCATTTCCTCTATGTGTGAAGTAAGCTTATTAGTGTGAGTATTTTGGATATTATTGATTTGTGCCCTTTTGCTTAACATCCTACTTTGATTAGCTAATCCATGCAGTTTTTTACAGGCATCACATAACTGTGCAATTTTTTTTTCTAAAGCTAACTCTACTTTATGTGTGATTCAGCTCACAAACATTAGTACATGAAGTTCTCCATTCCTTGCAGTTCATGTTATTTGGTGCCTACTTTGCAATCTACATCAAATGCACATTGTAGTACAGGCATTGCATCTTGCTAAATTACTGCGTTTGTTCATTGTCAGTTTCATTTGCTCTATGTCTTTTAACAACATATGCAGTTTTTTCTCATTCAAAATGAGAATGAAAGCATGTTATGTGTCCTGCAGTACCATACTCCACAGAAGTATTATATATATTTTTTCTGTTAGTTTCACTTGACATATTATTTTTTCATGCTGAGCTCTGCATTGCCAAGTATAGCTGCAGCCTGTTGTTTCGTTAGTTTAGTTACTAGTCCTACAGGCTACAATCCAAATTTCTCTGGCAGAGATGATATAGCAGAATGACAGAACTGCCACTTTATTTGAGCTGTATCACGTACTGCCCTTTCATATCACCGCAGTAAAATAATAAAAGCTAACTGTAATATCTTCTTCAGTACATGCTTTGCACTGACTCCTCTACTTGCTTTTCAACAGTTGCAGACAGTGAGATTCCCATGAGCGATGCTGTCATACCTTGCATTGCATGTCTGCAGTTCATTTCTGATGCTACTGTCTGCAGCTTTATCACTGTTCTGTTATGCATTACTGCCTTTAATTTTGTCCTGATCAAAATTAACTGTTTCTTGACTACCTTACCAATTATATCCTTTAATTTCTGAGTCCCTTATTTTCTTTGCCAATGGTTCTAAATATAATGCAAATAGCAAAGGGGAGAGAGCACACTCCTGCTTGGTTCCTCTGCTCAAGCAGTGATTATCAGAGAGGACCCCCACCACTTATAGTTTTCACCTTTGATCCCTCATACATCCTCCTAATCAACCTTACAATTTTAGAAGGGAATGAAAATGCTTCCATTGCTCTGCTCCTAAAGTCCCTGCCTACTCTGTCAAACGCTTTCTCTGCATCAAGAAAATTCACCCTGGGGATCACTCCAGTGGCTCTACTTGACAAATGCACTGGAAACTAAGGTCAGGTGGCACGATGCCAGGGTAATCCTATCAGCTAGGCTTGTAAAGGCTCCAGGCCCATTAGCCTAGTACACACCTATGAACAGTGGTATTTTCTTATATTCTGGTTGCCTCTGGATCATCAGTGTTCTGTTAATGTTGTCAAAAGTTTGCCCCCCATCCACAAAGCCACACAGATCCATAACTATCAATTTTGAGCATCACATCTGCCATTCTCTTAGCCATTATAGATGTAAACACTTTATAATCATGGTTTAGTATTGAAATGGGCCTGTATGAAGCTGGATCTGAATGATCTTTACCCTCTTTAGGTATTACAGTCACCACCGCTTTCTTCCAGGATGTTGGTGCTTCTCCTCCTCTTAAAATACTGTTAAAACAAAACCTTCCAGATCTTTATCAGCTTTTTCCCTTCTAACTTCCAAACGTCCACAGGAATACCATCCATTCCAGGGGACTTTTGTGTAAATTGGTTATACATCACCATTGTTATGTCATCTCTTCCTATCCTAACTGCTCACCTGGTACTTTCCTATGAATTGGAGAAGATGCCTGGAAAATGAATCCACTGTGAGATTAGGATAAAAATGTCCCCCAGCACCTTAACTACCATGACCTACAGTTAACTGAAGCTATTTATTTTAATTTGGGAAAGTTTTCTTTTTTTCCTAAGTCTCTCCAAAATCATGTTGCATGTGAAAAAAAAATCTAGTGTGAGCCAACAGTAATGCTGCTTGTACTGAGAGGTGGTCAGACATGCCACACTGACAAAAATCACTCATTATTTCCTCAGTTACCCAATTACCCTCATTGAAGGGGCATAGTATATTTGGAGCTTATCCTGAACAGGGTTCCAGTGAACTGCCAGGCACATGGACACACAATACAGTAAGAGCAAGTGAAGAAGTGTAATTTCACTGCACATTATGTCATTGGACGTGGGAGGAAATGCAGCATCAAATTCACAGGCAGATGTTACACATTCAGCTAAAGTACTGCCATTTAGAACTGAACTGGGTACATAAGTAATGCAAGGCGGTAATGTTGATTACTTACTGACTGTGCTATTTTGGATATAAATCAAAACGTAGGTAATATGAAGATTCTGGTCCTCCAGAATAAGCTAAGTAAAATACAGCTTTCATTCACAATCCCATGAAAGAGGTATAGCAGACTCAATAAGTGATCTAAAGCAGGCTTTAGAACATCATTTATGCATAATGAAAAAAATTCCTTCAGTAATCCATTTAGCAGTATGTCCTTGCCTGCACAAGCACTTCACTGACACCAGTTGAAACATTTCCCTAGTGATCCCTTGAGTACTTTGCCCATGTCTCATAGTCAACTGTCATCAAATGGATCACTTCCCCAATGATCCCAGGACAAGCACTTTTACTAAGATAACCACTTCTCCCAAATACACATTCAGTAGTTTGTCCTTATAGGCCCAAGCACTTCATGAACATCAAATGAAATATTTCACCCAGCGATCAATTTCCTAGTTTGTTCATGCCTGCAAAAGCGCTTCACTGTCACCAAATAAAACATTTCCACAGTGATACCTTATGTTCTCCATGTTTGTCCATGCATTTCACTGACACCAAAAAGAACATTTTCCCAAAATAGTTCCTTCAGTAAAACCAAGGAATATGACCTCCCAAGGAGAAAACGCTCCGTACACCACATACAATCCAAGAATAAAAATAACTAAAAACCACAGGTGTCGGAGCGAAACAAGGCTGATAGAGTGCAAAGTCATCCAATCCAAAATAAAATGATTGAGTCCACGATAAACTGATTTATTCAAAAACGGTGACCATGGTCTGATGAAGCCATGTAGGGTGAAAGTGCTTACCATTGTTTTTACATGATTTTTGAATAAATCAGTTTATCGTGGACTCAATCGTTTTATTTTGGATTGGCTGACTTTAGACTCTATCAGCCTTGTTTCGCTCTGGCACCTGTGGTTTTTAGTCCCTTCAGTAAGTTGTCTGTGTCTGCACATTCATATCATTGACACTGATTGAAACATTTACCCCCCCATATATCTGCACAAAGACTTCTGTGATGACAGAATGAAAACTTTCATCAAAAGAACCCTTCTGTAGTTGGTCCATTATTGCTGAAGTCATTCACTGGCACCAAATAAAACATTTCTCCCAACGGTCATTTCAGTAGTATGTCCATGTCTGTACAAGCACTTTTACTGACACCAAAAGAAACATTCCCCCATGACCCTTTCAGTAGTTTGTTCATATCTGCATAAGTACTTATAACACCAAATCAAGCTCTCCCCATGATCCTTTCAGTACTTTTTCTATGTATGCTCAAGCACTTTTCTGACACCAAATGGAATATCCACACCAATGATCCCTTCAGTAAGGTTTTCCATGTATGCACAAGCACTTCACTGATGCCAAATGAAACATTTCCCCCAAAGACGCCTTCATGAGTTTGTCCATGTTGGCCCAAGCACTTCACTGACATCAAATGAAACATTTCCCCCAATGATCCCTTTAGCTAAGAGGTTGAGAGATATGCAAACCTCTTAACTGCTGATGCCACTGCTGAAGCAATCTTACCCCCAACCCCCCACCTGAAACACAGTTGTGGATCAGAACATGCATGTTTACACAAATCATGTTGTTCAAGCAACTTTGCAGTTTCTATCTTGAGCTAAGAGGTCAAGAGGTATGAAAGCACTTAACTGCTGCTGCCACTGTACAAATGTGAAGAGTGAAAGCAATTGAGCAAACACACACACACACACACACACACACACACAAACAAGCACACATTTTTCTATGTTTTTTTTTTTTTTTTTTTTACTTTTACACTCGCTAACAAAAGTTTGTCTGAGTCTAGGTGTATTGGCCTCTGGAACATTTCTGCAGCATAAAGGAGATGCTGTACAAGTATCCCAGGCAGCTGCCATTCAAATTCTCTTGCATTTCCTGACAGCAATGTGCAGTAAGGTGTATGATTACATCCACTTCCCTGTAACAGTCATGGATTAAACTGCCATGCAATTCTGTGCTATAGCCAATTTCTCCTGCATTCTCTGTCCAATAGATTGTACCCACTTTCCATTTAAAACACCTGCTGTACCTGAGGCAGAACTGTGCTCAGCAGATCCCTTGTTATTAATATCATGGTGACACACTCTGGTAGTGTCCACGATGTTGCAATATGAAGGAAAAGTGGTCTGAGGATTACTTTCCAACATGGTGAAATACTGAGGGACTAGTCAGTAAGTACAGGACCACAACTATGATGTAATCAGAATCTTCACCTGTCAACATTAAGCATGAGGGCAACATATGTCCAGTGGGTATGATTTGAGGCCAGTAGCACTGTTATCTCATCTGGGGAGGCAAGGGTAGCCCACCTCCAGTGACATTCCTCACCCTCTCATAGCAGCAGTCTGTAGGCTGCACTGAGGATCGTGCCAGAGTAACATTACTGACAGGCCTCACTGGATCTGTTGTGACTGCCCAAAGGACTGATCATGTTTGGAAAGACCTGTTCACACTTCATTCCTCCAGACAGTATTGCGTGTCCATCCAAGACGACTGCAATCATGCTTGGGAGGAACCTCGATTATAATTTCATTATGTCTGTGCAAGAATTTGTCTTTCCTACTTTGACATCTGGAAAACAGTGTGATATGCAAATGTTGCACTTTATATGGAGGTTCACATATTGATAAGATGTTACACGCATATGTCAATTGACTATCTCACCTCTCATGTACAATATAAAGCAGTGCTACACAATCAGTTTAATTTGCTTTACTGTTATGAATAGAGAATCAGAATAAATATGAATGAAAACACCACCATATGTACAATCCATTAAAAAGTTGCATAGGTCATATGTGGGATTTGAACCCATGACAGTAGATATCATAACAAGTAAGGGACAACCACACAACCAATGTGCCATAGTAATGGTGTTCCACAGTTACATACACATCCAAAAAGAATGAACATGTGTACTCCAAGAATGTCGATGACTGTCATATACAACCACCGTCAGTGATACACATCATAACAACTGTCATATATGGTATGCAACACACATAATGGAAGTTATACAGAAACAGTGCAGAAAAAAATCAGCATATTAAAATGAGCTGTTATGCACTTGTGGCAACATATCAACACAATAAACAGTGAACCATTCTCATCTTGTTTCTGCCAGACCTCATTCGCTAACTACTACTGTATTACTAAGCATCAGAAAGTATCAGTAAACTAATCAGTGAACATACAACTTACAGAAATCCTCAGAAGTCACTGGTTTCCATAAACATACCACAGATATTGCAGTTTAGTCAGAAATAACACTACAGATATATTTTCATTCTATCAGTATCTATAGCTGCTGAGACTGTTTCCTTTTCATCCATATATTATTACTGCATATGGGGAAAATCTCCTTGTCAGTGGTGGTATTTTACCCATCTCTGTATGTATATTGTTTAATTCTATCCCCTCCTTTATGTCACAGATAGATTACAACGCTGACAATTTACCAACAAAAAAAAAAGACTGACAACATGTATAAGTTGATTTATACAGATTAATGATAACACAAGTATATGATAATAGCAATCTATTCCACCACAATGCCAGCAGGTTACAGCTTACCTTTGAAGCTAGTTGTACATCAGCTATACCTTCAAGTGAGTTACAAGTTTGACAAAACAAATGAACACAGTAATTAGGACTATCTTTTTAATTTCCCCAAATCTTTTGGGTTTCTAATGCCATAGCAGGAATAGACCCCATTCCTAAGTCAAAGTACAATTAAAGTTCATGAAATTAGTATTGTTTCACTCTTTGATGTCAGCTAAAAGTGCTCTTCACAGCACCCGCAATATACACAGTAATGACTCCTTCTGCAATTCACATGGAGTTACATGTATTGGTAGCATATCTAAATATGATTACAGACTCTTTTTTATAAGACCCATTGCTCCTACTACTATTGAACTATCTGGGTATCTTTCTTCCACACTGCTCTCATTTCTGCTTGCAAATCCTGATACTTTATGATTTTGTGTCTCTCTAAGCAGATCACTAGCATCACTGGGTGGTTTATCAAGTTTTTATCAAGTCAATATGAGCACAGGATATTTAATCTATTAAATTCTCGTGCTAACAAATATATGCCCAACAAGACCACATTCCCCCACATTTTAATGTTAAGCCCGCCATTCCTGAATCGCAGAATAACTAAACTATCTGGGGTACAGTACTGAAAACACCACCACTAAAACCTCAATGTACTTGCATTTGAAAGTGTTTAAAGGTATTTCTCTCTGCAGGCAGATCTGATGAAGATTTAGTGAAAGCATTGGCCCCCGGAACAAGAAAGAACACCAGAAATCTATATCTAGAAGTTGTTTTCTTTTTTATGCATGATTTCAATTACAGTGCTTAAACCTTTAAAGTTTTAATGTTAACATCTCCTGCCTGAGTATTTAGTGGTAATGCCACGATCTACCCACATGGTTCATAAGTTCATATTTTAACTCAGTTGAACTCATCTTATAAGGGTATATGCTGTGGAATGTAACTTTATTTATTTAGACAAGTTCAGTTAACGCACGCACTTAGATGAAATATGGCCCCTCATTCGTAATTCCTCAGTCTGCCATTTTTTCCAAACCAACTACTATTCATGTATATGGCCACTTACACACATACACACCCTCTAGCATCCCCATTGGCCCCCGTTGTTTGGCAGGCATGGGAAACGCTTCCCTATAGGACTTCTTTCTATCCACCCCCTGTTTCACCCCTCCCCTCCTTCTCTACCCCTCCACTCAGGCATGTCCCATTCACTCTTACTGGCCCCGTGTTTTGGCGGGCCTTAGTTTATACTTCCCTATAGGTCCTCATCTCCCCACCCCTTGGTTACCCCTCCCTGCTCCCCTCCTTCTTCACCCCTTCAACTCATGCATGTCCCATTCATTCTCATTGGCCCAAGACACTACCCCACCCTCCAATACGCACACTGCAGTTTTTCTCATCCCCACATCAATTCTCAGGGCATCCAATTGCCCACTCCCATTTTACCTCCTATTGCGGCCCACTAGCCACTACCACCCACTCAGTTCTACCCCCTGATTGGCTCTCTTTTTTCCCCACCCTCCACAGCCTTTACATCATCCTAGGGAGCTCCACTGTTCTTCCAATAGCCCCCCCCTCCATTACACCACCTACGATTGGTCCATGGACTCCTGCCAACCATGTATTACTCCCTTCTGATTGTTCCTCCCATCCCTTGTCCTCCAAGGCCAACATGGCATCCATTTTGGATCCGTATACTGAAGCACGGAATATTTACGCAATGTTTCCAACTCCATTTTTCTCACTACCTCCAACTAACACTGTAAATAAATGCGATTATATATAATCTATATACATTACATATATCAAAGAAGAGTAGAAAAAGAAACCAAATAGTAACAAAACGAGGTCCTTGTCAGCAGAAACCACACAGTGAAAAAAATCCTTAACGCGTTTTTATTTGTAGTCAG
>NC_056751.1:78695145-78738014 GCF_019279795.1 Protopterus annectens | reverse complement strand
GCTCGGGTGCTTTGAGGTAGTAACAAGAAATCCCTGAGCCTCTTTTTAGAGTCTGTAAAATCTTGGCTCTCCCAGTGGAAATGCTCTCTCATGGTATGTAAGGTTTCCCCAAAGGAATAGTCCTCAGTAGGAGAAGCTGAAGGAATGGATTCTTCAGCATCAGAATCCTCATAGGGGGGAAAAGAATATTCCTGATCAGAAGAGAAATCAGAAGAAATAGAAACCTGATCTGAAGATTCATAGTCAGTCTCTTGCCTAGGCCTCTTATCAGCAAGGGGATGGGAACCCCTGATCAAGGTAATCAAGTCTTTTGCCATTTTGAGCGCCTGCTTTTTGGGCATGGAGACCTGTCTACGTGGCTCTTGAGTTTGCTTCTTTGCCTTTGAAGGAGCTTTAGTCTTTGCCTTTGAAGTCGGTTTAATGTATAGATGTTTGGGTCTGAATACACCCTCAGAAGCCGGTGCCTGCTCAGCGGCTCCGGACCCATCTGAAGGATTAGTGTCCGAGGCTTAAATACCTTGAGTTTCCAGTGGCATGGCCGACTCCACGTGGGAGTCGGTAGCGGCCTACGACTCTAAAGTAGCGGTCGTCAGGGGCTCGAAAGCGCCTCACTGAGAACCGGCGACTGGCTTAGGAGAAGCTTTGTCGTCGTTTTTGGGCCTCGGGTGTCTTTCTTTTTCTTTGCGTTTTTTGTGAACTCCGGTAGTCGGATGGCTTTCCGACGACATTTCTGGATAATTAAACCTGCGTCCAAAGTAGTTCAAAGCAAAATCATACCGATGTTTAATAGTGCATTGGTTAAATCTAGCACAAAACCGACAACCCAGAAAGTTATGATCTGGGCCTAGGCAAGGAATACAGTTAAGAATGAAAGTCCTTATGAGGTATTTGCTTCCCACAAGAAATACAATTATTAATTTTTTCTGACATCGGCTCTGGAGCAAGAAAAAAGTTTCCCCAACGGGGTACTTAGCTTTATAGAAGACTTCGGATCTGAAATTCGAACTCGAAAATATCAGGAGTCGGCCGACCGGCACTTGCGAACTGCTTCTGCTTGGGGCACCGTGCAGCAAGAAAGACTAAAGAAAAAGGCGTCTGGTGCTTCTTTTATACCCCTGACGACCTGACGTCAGGGAAGGGGCGACGACAGCCGACGCTGGACCCAAGACTTTGGAATTCAGGCTGACTGAGGGCAACCTGCCAGCAGGATTACCCAAATGTAATGACTGCAACAGTGAAACATGAAGAACACCCAGACATTCAGAAGGCTCAGTCCTGAAGTATCTAAGGAAGCCAGACTCCTAGACTAACGGTCATGGCAATAATGCCTGAAGTATACACCAGTTACCAAGTGACCATGGCACAAAGGTCTGCAATGTAAATGTTCCTGGAGGAAACAATGGATGCAGAGAAGTCTCTAGCAGACTGGCCTTTTGAATACCATGAATAGCACTGCAGTAAATGTGAACATGTAGAGCTCTGCCATTTTAAGTATAAATATGTAGATAAGTTCTTAGTATCTGGTGATGCTGGAATAGCAGTGAAAAACCACCTTGCACTGTAGACAAGACACACATATAGGTCCAAGGTGTTCATGGAATTTGAGAGAATGCACATTTGTTTAAATTATAAAACATTTTTTCACAATAAAATGACTGGAGACTGGCTTGAATGCCTTCTGCCACTCCAAGGCTTGATTAACACCAATATAATGTGCACAGGTTAGCTCAAATGCTACAGACCACATACTTCAAAGTCAATAAGCCTGAGTGCTACACAATGAGCACTTCTAGGATTTAGCAGACTCTGCTGCACACATTTAGATGCACTCAAATACAGTTACTGTCAATAACTACCCAAAGTATAAAGAGAAATGTAAGCAACAGCACAAGGCAGTGCAGCTAAGCTGGGAGCAAGAAAGAGTTCCTACAAATAAAACAGTGCAAGCAGCGTGAACTCGGCACAGTTTCGAGGAAGTTGCACCACCAGTAGCAACCTTTAACAACCACGAAGTGATGAACCAAGATAAATGTAGTGAATGTTAGATAACTGTAAATGTCTATTATATAAGTTGATGACAGTTTCTGCAAAATGTTGTATTGTGTGAACCAGCAGAGCACAGTTTGAGAATTTTCCCCCTTTTCTCCACTGTGGTATAACCATGGAGTTGGCATATAGAATTTGGGCGGGGCATTCCTCTCCTGCAAAGAAAAAATATTCATCTTTCAAATGCGATGATCCAAAAGGGCATGCTTCGACTTCTCCTAGGTAAACTATTATAAACACTCTAAAATAAACCAATTGTGTCTATAGAGTATAACATGCCATGCTGCTGCACAAAGTTCAATGATATCAAATCCAGTTAGAACTGGTCAATCCAATAGCAGTATATGGCAATGAATTGCAGCACACAGCATTCCATGCCAAACAGGGCAGCAGGTCCGGTTATGCAGCATAAAAAGGCTGCACTTATGTCACAGCAAATCAGAAAAAAAAAAAAACGCAAAAGCATGGAGCAAGTAGAATATGCAAACCCCCAGCAGATTTCTCACTAGAAAACAACATTAAAAAAATACTCCAAAAATGAACAAAACTCTGACACAATAAACAGTATTAACAAATCAGCATTGAATGCACTTTGAATTTCATCTGCATGCTTTTAATTAAAAAAAAATGCTATTTGGGACTCGTAGCAAGGTCAAATCCAGTTAGAAATGGCCAATCACAATATGCGGTCCGTATTTCTTTACAAAGTGAAGTGCCCATTAACATTTTACAGAGTCTACTAAGCCACTGACATTCCAGCAAACGACCTTTAACCTATACTTCCCATCGTTTTTTTACGGTATAATTTTTTCTTTGCCTCTGCACCCACACTGTCCACCTCATATAATAATAGCTATCAATTTTATAATTTAATGTTGTCTGCAGTCATCCGCTACCTTTCCTCTTCAATCAGTTACGTACATAATTTTTGCTCTTACAAAATATGCACAATTAAAACAGCGACATTGAAGTAATATATTCCTCTGTGAGAGCTGGTGCTGCACAATGGCACCATGTTATAAAGACCTTCTCCTTCAGTAACAAAGAGAGTGGCATGCTCCCATACCATAATAGTCTGCTCACCATGGCTTAAGAAATCTTGTTCATCCCTCCCCAGAGACCACTGATATGTCTCTCTTATTCTAAGTGCATCATTCCTGCTATAAATGTATTACAGGTTGGTCTGTTGTACTTAATAGAGAGCCGAAGTCTTGACCTCTGTTCTCCTCCATTAGAATATTTTCAAATGTCTATGTTAACACATTTGTAATGAGAAGGCATGACAGCAAAGTTCCTTTATTTTTCCTTCCCTTTCCCTCACTTCTTACTGCAATGAAGCTCCAGTAATAAAATGCACATTTTTAACAAAATGTTAACACACATTTCTGCTTTCATCTACTTCATTTCAACCAGTTCTTTTCAACATAGCTTTATCACCAGTAATCAGCTGCCTGCTAATTCATGCAGTAAGCTCACTTTAAGATACCTGGTGGAAAGGAATAGGCCATGTAGGTCCTAACATTTTGATCATACAGACATCTCAATACTTCTTCATAAATAGCAAACACCATTTGCATCAAATTACGGACTGGTTTTCAGCATATGACTCGGGATCTTTTGACATTTACTGAAAAAAAAAAAAAACAGCACACAGTTGCTGTCTTGGGCAACTATGCCCCAGCAACACTAACAGCAGTTTGTAGAAATACATTTTTTTCTACTTATGCTATTCTTTTTCAACATAGTATTTAGCCAGGTATACATATACAGCTGTGTATTCATGTCTGGCCACAACCTATACTGAGCTACTTCTGATCAGGGATGCATTGGATCATGTTTTTGTTGGCCTAAATGCTTTAGGTAACTGCCTTGCACTTTGTATAGTCTTGTTAAGGACTCAGCGACTGAGTGCATTTTCATCCTGGCCGGGAAATATAACCGCTGATAGTCAGCTGCGATTATGCTGCAACACTGTGTTAGGTGATAGCCAAAATTATGTCTGAACTGCATCGGCTGTGTTTCTTGGGTATCACTGCTCATATGCTTCTATTGTGTGCATCATGTGCTGGCTTAGTGCACAGTAACAGGGGCTAAATCCAGACCTGCCGTATACTGTTTATGATTCACACTTTGTTTTTCTTGTACATTTCCTAGAGAAGCAGTCATATAAAATGCACCACATCTATGAATCTCACTCTTGCAGCTCTTGCAGTCTACCATTTTGCCATTAAAAAGAAAGCAACTACTTCACTTAAAAGGAGCTATATTTACTTTAAGTTTCCAGTCAGTATTTCACTCCCTCACAGTACATCATCCTTGAGTGAGTGCACTACTGCATGTAAAAAACAGACACTGCATGTAATAAACCATGTGATCTTTCCATGCAAGTAAGCTTTAAGTAGCTTTCACTTATTTTTCTACATCAGCTTGTAAGTTATTTTTATTGTGAATATTTATTTTTTTGTTAATCGGGTAAGGACCATTAGGCTCGAGACCTCTTTTCAGGGGAGACCCAAGATGGTATATGACCAGGGCATCAGGAAATTCCTCATACTCTTTTCAACAGATGCTGTGGGATCTTTTACATCCACCTGAGCTGCCAGCTAGTTAAGGCAGATGGGGTCTCCGTTTAACATACCATCCAAAGAATGGCATACTCAGGAATGCAGCACCCCCCCCCCCCAAAGCAAAGCAATGAAGTGTCAGTACTGGAAATCCAATAGAACCCATAGGCTTCCGATATTCCAGTGTTAAAGCCAAGTGTGCAAACTGCTGTGCCACTGACACTAACATAGGCACAGCAATATTCTCTGACATTTATTTTATTTTATTTATTTTACATTTGTTGACCGGGCTAGTCTGGCTGGATAACAAGTCCATTTTCAGCAGAGGCCCGAGGAGAAAAGCTCCACTATCTACTAGTACATTTCATAAGAAATATATTTGCTCAAAAAAAAAAAAAAATACATCATGGAATACAAATACAAATACAAATGGACATGGAATTTTTTTTTTCACATTTTCAAATAGAAAGCAGGCTAACAAAGAAAGATTTTAATACAGCCTCTACTGCAACTTAGTATACAGAAAGCATACTGGCCTTATGTCACTGAAGAAGGCACAGTGGACGTGATCACAATTATTACAAGAATATTTGTCTAAGTAAAAAGAGGCATCCCTATATATTGCCAGCACATGAAGGGTATTTTAACCAAAACAGTATCACTGGCTACTTAGGTCATTTCAGTATCAGTTTTTAAACTAGGCTTTATAAATATTGACCTTATGAGCTTTTACGAGTCTGAAGAAGGACCATGTTTCAAAAGGGTTACCTTTTTTGTGAATTTTTTAATACTTAGCAATGTGTACTATTTTGCTTTTGAAGGTCATTTGCTGCAATATCTATCCATTTTTCTTCACACTTTTATCATTTTGTTTAATGTCACTGCTGTGCACTTCAAGCTCCTTTTGCCAATGCCTACTGTAATGATCCACACACTTTTAAATAAAAACAATATTATTATTATTACTACTAATAACAATAACAACAATAACACTGAGTGCTGCTCAAGTACTGGCAAGAGACCAGATAGTTAGATCTACTGATAGTGTTTTTGATTAGTAACATATGTTGCCATCAATGAACAGCACTGAATTTTCTTCTTTTTAATATATATATATATATATAACAAAGAAGAAGAACAGGTGTATATGACAAGGAAAATGCCTGAAAAGGCCAGTAACATACAAAAGGATGCCTTTAGAGGGTAAGCAAAATCTCCATTGAAGTGGGACAAATATCCCAGAGCATTACTATGCATTATCCAATATGTTAAAAGCATGCACTCTGTGGTCCATGTTATGTAACAAGCTGAAATGCATTACTTTGAGCTAGAAGTTCTACACACATCAGAGGTGCATCCAGACAGAAAAAGGTTGGGGGCAAAATAGGAAAAGCAGCTTTTGTGCAATATAAAGTGATTGCTGCTTTTACTTAATTAGATCCATATACTCATAACTGCGTGTGTGTGTGTGTGTGTGTGTGCGTGTGTGCATGTGCATGTGCGCGCGCATGCCTGTGAATGAGACAGATGACATCAACTATATTACTGTATAATTTACTGTACATGTAGTGAAATCTACATGTAGAACATTTAGAGTGACTTCTTCACAATCAATAGAGGTGCGCTGTGTCAGAAGATGCACGGTCTAGGGTGACAGTCTATGTACAAAATTATCATTTTAAGGTATTTCACAATGAAATAAAGACACAATCCAAGCATGGCTTTCAGAGTTATTACTTTATTTCTAGTTTTACAGAATATCTAATGCAATTTTTCATCCATTAGAATCTTCCACGCTACAAGATTTGAATCAACAAAATGTACACATTCCTTTTCCTAGCTGGACCAAATCCAGGATAGTTCAGAAATCATAAATGCATTGCACTTTGTAACACCAAACCTAAATCCAAATCAATATGGTGGCATTCTAACAAGATAACCTTTGCATAACACTGAAAATTAAAGTTCACTCTAACTTTAAATGCATATTCTACACTTTCAAATTAAAACAGGAAAGAGATTATTTTTCTACAATTTCTTCACTGTCAGCTACTTCTGGCAAACAGCAATGTCCAAGGTAAAAATGGTATCATTCACTACAGAGATACAGCAAAGCAGTCCTGCCACAGGGCCCAGGTCATCATCAGTTAAACTTTCTCTCTAAACTGTTACTCTCTTCATCAATCATCTGTATTTGCTAGCCAAGTAATTCAGCTCGTTATTCAAAATGTACAGTTGTGTAATTTGTACTTACCCAAAACAGTAGATGTTCAAATTCGTCACTGCTGCAGTAGTCTTTAGGCTATATGAATTGTGCCTTGGTACTGCTTCCAAAAGCTCTGGCTCCCTCCCACATCTTCACTCTTGACTAGAGACTGGCCAGCTCTGTGAAGGGAAAATCAGCAATCATTGTGAAGATTTTTCAGGGCTTTCTTTCCAAAACCCTAAGTATTATGCTCATCTCAAACCACTAAAACATGTAACAACAAAAAAATTGAATATCTCAACAACTATACAAAAATAGTTGAGGAGGAGGAAGGTGGCTGCAGCTACTACAGCAGAGAGGAATTCAAACATTTAGTGTTATGGATAAGTGCAACTTGCACAAATGTGCTAGGTTCATCATTCGCACTGCTGCAGTAACCTTTAGGCTACGTGGGTTAATAACTAAAGTTAGCTAGCCAACCTAGGAGGAAGGGAAAAGGATATGCATCGAGGGAGCCCTTGGAGAATGGCCCTAGCAAGGTCTGTCATGGATCAACAAAAAGAATTCAGTTTGTAACGCCTTGTGAAGGTATGGACAGAGGAAGATGTAACTTCCCCTAGAATGCTTCTAGTGTCTACCAGTTTATAATATGCAATCTTAGAAGACAAGAGACTCTAGCAGAATGAATGAGTCTTAGCATGGTTAATTTTCCAGCACAAATTTAACATCCCAGGAAGGAGAAGCCTATTTATCAGGAGGTTTCAGGTGTAAAACTCCTTTAAGAAACTGGTTCACTGAAAACATAGAAGGTGAAGGATCCATAGGCAGGCATGATGAAATGGCCACATGATGTACCTTAATATAGGAGTAACAGAGGTCAGAGGATAGTAACTCACATAAATATTTAAAAACTAGTAGCACTTAATCCCTGATAGGGCCCTGGTTATTGGCTAGGAATTTTGTCCATTTACATAGGAACAGAGAACCAACATTGCCTGGACCAAAAGAGAGTCACCATAATGATTTTGGAGAATCTATTACCCTGGATATTAGTGGAACTGTTAGAAATGCATAAATGAACATTCCTGTCCATGGGAATGAAATGCATTTTTTTTCAGGATTGCTTACAAGGAGCCTGGAGCAAAATATGATCAGTTGTCTGTTTTGACAGAAGGCAAACAGATTTACTTGATGTGTTCCCCACAACTAGATCAATTCATGGAAGACCCCCCCCCCAATTCAATTTCCATTTGTGATGGTCTATCTTGGCACTGTTCAGCTTCCCTGCCACTATGTTTTGCTCCGACAGAACAAAAGATGCTGAAGCTCAGGAATGTTTCCATTTAGAAAAATCTACCTTCTCCTGTGTCAAAAAAGTCTTTTGCTGCAGGGTGTCCGAAAGGACAGCCTAGAAAGACAATCTATTGTGATGGAATCAAGCAGGAAATTTTATTTGGAACCCCTGACTGGTCAGAAGAGAAGAAATTCATTGTAAAGCCTCCTTATCAAAAGCTGAATTTAAAATTTCAGACTACCTCATCACTAAACTTTCAATTACATACCCAGAAATATCTCAATACTGTAGCAGTATCAGTGTCCCCAGACATAGTACTTGCATAGTAATTCACACTCCTTAAGGCACGTTTTGATACTTAAGAAATGTTAGAAAGAATGAAATTCCGAAAGGCACTACCCTCAGAGGGAAGTGTAGTAGATAATTTTCTCAAACTGCACAAAAAAGAACAAACTTCCACATACAAGTCTTATAGTTAAAAATTCTATATGCCAACATGGAAGAAGAAAATACTCTCTTAACAAATCTAATACCTTTCTTTGTCCACAGGGGATGGATTGGAGGACACCAAGAGCCTGTTCCCATCTGGCAAAGATGTGGATATGGCCAAAGGGTCAGACCTGAGGTGGGAAAACAAATGCTTATTAGTTTGAGAAACTTTATAATGCATATCTACCTTTCTGGGAATTGCAGGTTGAGAATCAGAATTGTTACAAGCAGCATTAAATCTATCATCCAGGGCTGCCACTAATGGAGTAATGGCAGTGGAATGAGGCATATCTGTTTGTAACATATAATATCTCAATTCAGGCGAGAGCATCCATTTGTTCCCATAAAAAACACCTCATTCATCCTGGCTAAAGTCTGAGAAAAGGAAATTTCCTCTAAAGGAGATTGAGAGGATCATGTTTCCTCTGAATCAGAATACTGAGCTTGGGAATCTACAGGTGAAGAAGACCTGCCCCTGCCTATGTCAGAATCCTCTGACATGTCTCCCTCACGAGAGTTTCTGCTGACGTTTTTTTCAGGTAAGGTTTTCTGACCACTGGGATTAATAGACTGTAACAAATTCCTAGCTCAGGTAAGAAAATCATCTCTTCTAACAGACGCCATGTCTTCAGATGAGCAATGTTTAACACTTTGTTTTTTCTTTACAGGTATAGCTGTAAAGAAATACACCATCCAATCTCTTGCTAGCCATCTTTCACCAGACACATCAAATCTGCCTAACGCACCTTTAAATTCTCCTCCATCCTTTCAATTTCAACCAGTCCCTACTTCTACTATAAGCTCTCTTCTACTAAAACTGAATCCTTCCACCCCTTCTGCTGACCAACTCCCAGCAGAATACCTTCAAATTGCTGCCAGACCCATTGCCTACCCAATATCCGTTCTTATTAATAGAACTATCAGTGAAGGATATATCCCATCCAGCTGGAAAATTTCTTACATTATTCCTTTACACAAAGGTGGGAACTCTAGTGAATACTCCAACTTTCGTCCTATAGCCTTACTATCTCCTCTGGTAAAAATTATGGAAAAATGTATACAGAAACAACTTCTAAACCACCTTCTCCAAAATGAACTACTGGCAAACTGTCAACACGGTTTTAGACCCTACCACAGTACCACCACTGCCCTGCTATCATTTACAGATTGCATCAACAACAAACGTAACAATGGCCTTCTTTCCTCTGCAATTTTCATTGATTTATCCAAAGCCTTTGACATGGTTCATCATCAGCTGCTCTTGCATATTATGAAATCACTCTCGCTAGATCCATTAGCCATCAACTGGTTCAAATCTTACCTCGATAACAGAAAACAAGGAGTACATTGGCACAAAAATCTTTCTAATCTCTTACCTATCTCCCTGGGTGTCCCTCAGGGCTCCATATTAGGCCCTCTCCTATTTTCTATCTATATTAATGATCTTCAGTCAGCAATTCCACATTCTGCCTGCATTCAGTATGCAGATGACTCAACTATTATCTGCTCAGCTACTTCTCAAATCGACCTGCAGAACATCACCCAGAATGCATTTAATACTGTTGAACAATGGTTTACAAAACGTTGCCTCCTTCTAAATCCAAAGAAAACTAAACTTCTACTCTTCTCCCCAACCCGTAAGTCCACCCCCATCCATTTTACACTTACATCTAATGATGGTACTGTTACCTCTCCAGACCTCACAACCAAACTCCTAGGAATAACTATAGACAACAACCTCAATTTTGACACACATATTAACAGTACAATAAAAACAATCAACAAGAAACTTGGATCCCTCTATAGAATCAAACCCTTTCTTACTCCAACAGCCAGGACTGCTACAGCCAGAACACACCTCATCTCTACATTACTCTATGCCTCACCCATTTATACAAACCTTTCTAAAGCCAACATTAACAAGCTGACTGTATCCTATAATAATATTGCCAGATTTGCTGCTGCCTCTCCTTTTCGTACTCATCACTGTCTAAATCTTAAACAACTTGATTGGTTAGAGTTTCTACACCATCTCCACTTTTCTCAGCTTACAATTGCCCACAAAACCCTACACCAATCCTCCAATACTCCTATTCTTGCAAGCCTCCTTACCCTCTACCAAAATCCAAAAAACCTATGCTCTTCTAATAAACTTCTGATTAACACCTGCAGATCCAACAATTTGGCAGGAGACCCCCTTTTCTGCAATTCCATTGGTAAGCTTTGGAATGCTCTTCCCTCTGAACTTACAACTCTCTGCTCTCATATTCTTTTCAAAAAGAAGCTTAAGCTTCATCTCATGACTCACTGGTTATGCTCCTGTTCTATCCCTGACTAACTGCTGCTTCCTCTCACCTACAACCTCCTGCTTTAACTAGCCTTCTCTTCTAACTCTGCTCAGGATGTAACTTTTTACTGAAGTCTTCACATAGATATCAATAGTTCATCTATGTTTATTGCTCTGGCCATGCCTTATACTTTAAAAAAAAAATATATATATATATATATATTTATGCTCTGCTTTTGTATACAACTAATTGATACTTCTTCCTTGACTCTATTTTGCTGTATTCTTCTGTATACTTTTTTCATGATTGTACTTAATTTGGTGTTTTTTTATTCTATATTGTTATTTTGTATATCATTTGTTAATGGCTTGTTGTACTCAACATGAAGCTTTTCTCCCCGGACCTCTACTGAAAATGGACATGTATCCAGCTAGACTAGCCCGGTCAACAAATGTAAAATAAAATAAAATAAAATAAATAGCTGATCAACTCAGAGAAGGTACTTTTGTCCTACAAAGAAGTCTCTTTTACTAGCTACACAGAACAGCATCTCCTACAGTGTCTCTCACTGACCCACAAAATTGGTTCTCCAATGCCCTGATCTGACAATGAAACAGCCAAAAAGGACATGGATGACCCCCGGTTCATGGTGGCTTAAAGGACTAAACCAGAGGAAGCCAGAGAAGTGAGTGGCCTAAGGAATAACTAATGGCCACTGTAGAGTCACCCACTGCACTGTCAGCTGAGGCACTGACTGAGCTCATGGAGTCTGCAAAGTCTCTTTGTTAAGTTTTTTTCCCCCCAGGTACAAGCAGAATTGAACCACCAGGAGCGGGCTAAGTATCCATGCTGTGACCAAGGAAGATACTTCAAATGCGTAAGCTTTGCTGACACAAGTTGGTTGAAAGTTAAGTTGTTAAATAGAGTTTGCAAGCAGAATACTTTCATTCACCTACATAGTCCCCTCAATACTTTAAGGCACAAGCGTCACAATAAGTTCTGTCAGAAACCCTGTGCTGCAAAATTCAGTCTAAGAGAAAAAATGGCAAGTAAGTTGTCTCACAGTGAACACAAACACTAAAACTCCATAATACTTCCTGCCCAAATAAAACACTTCACGACACTAAACTTTTAAATAAAATCCATAAAGATTAAAAAAGCAGTACATCTTCTACTAAAATAGCTGCAGCTAAAAACAGCAGTTCCTGACAAAAAACTTTAGATGTTAGAAAGATGCCAGGTTTCTTAAAAGGGACAATAGTGATAAAAAGCCCCATTACAATAAATAGCATTTTTTTCTTTTTAAGGACAATATTCTGTGTGGAAGGGTTCTTCACTGTGGACATATCTGCAAGAATTAACGCTGAAGGCTTGCTGCTGCTCCATGATGCTGCAAGAAAGTACTGAAGAATCTTCACTCTGACTGCTGACGTTCCCTCCACAGGGTTGCCCAATCAGCAGGCAAAGTGAAGGTGTGAGAGGGAACCAGTGCTTTCGGAAACTGGCCAGTTCTGTCCTGAGCAGGATACAACTCATATAGCCTAAAGGCTACTGCAGCAGTGGGAAAGGGAATGATAATCATCAGTACTTATCACTTGCTCAAAAAATTATGAGGCAGTTTACATTAGTGTTACTCTGACCGACTATGGAATCTTGCTCAGTTTACCAAAGTAATAGTGAGCCTGCACATTTGTCTAAAAATATACAATTTTTTAGAGAGCACAATAGTTTCCCTACTTATTTTAAGGTCATCTCACAGTTCTTTAGCTACAGGATTACTGGTTCCCCCAGAACACTATTTTAATACAGTCATTTTGTATAATCACTGGAGTGTATAAGAAAAATGCAACGTCTGGAACTGTATATTGGTTGTGCTTTGCATAGACAGCCTTGAGACTAATGCAGATGGCAATGTCCATAGTCCGACAAATTTTATTCACCTGACCTTGGCTGGTTTGGTGGTGAAGTGACTATGCGCAGATTAGTACATAAAAATCTCATATCTTCAGCACTCACTATTGACCAATCTCTCTTTATAAGTATCAAGAGAATACACAATTTGCCCTGCTTTATTCTAAGAAGAAGACTATAATTTACGATGTTTACACAGACTATCATCAACTACACATGGGGTGACCAGAGAAGACATGACAAATTGCTGAAGCCACAGTGTTACTAAAAGTAAATGTTTTTCCTTATAACTTAATTCTACTTTCTTTCTTTCCTACATCTCCTTTTCATTGAACCACCACAAAGGTGGTTATGCAACCTAGCCTATAAACAAAGGGATTACTTCTGAGCAGCAATGGAAATACATTCAGGAATGATTCTCAACCCTTTTAGCTCATCTGCAGATGGCCCAACTATGGACCAGGTTGTAAAGCCAGTTTTTGAGAATAAAGATTTTTGTATATAGCTTTGTAAAACATTCTGTTTAACTTCAAGTTTGATATCATTACTAAACTAGCTAGTCTAAATGCAACCCTGGGTCCTTGGGAAGGGTAGAAACCTTTTTATATGTACCGAGTCTTAAATCTGTACTGCATGCTTCCAAGTCATCCCATCACTGCTTTCTTTTTCTGAGTGACAAGGTGACTTCAAACTTTCTGAATTTATTTTCTTCTCTTCTTGTTTTGTATTTCTAAGCAGTTTCTCTCAAGTATCATTTTGAGGATTTTTTTCTCTCTCAGCCACTACCTCACCATTCTTGCATATTTTTCTACTGTGTTATTTGGTGAAGTTGTTCAGAACAGAAGCAACAATCAAATTAATATAAATATTGCCTCTTAGAACATTAATAACCTCTATCTTTCAGCCAAGAAAAAAAAACTCTTTTTGATATCTCTTTTATAGCTTAAGCATGGAAATCATTTTGCCCTGAAAACCCATATGTCTGCAGACCAGTTAGAAATTACCAAAATAAATTGGAATCCGTATATTTCTGCAGCTGGTAATTCAAATAATAGTAGAAGCATTACCAGCAATTTCACCAAACTAATTTTGTTAAAAAGAGACCCACACAGTGGGGGCATGTTCTCCTATAATGTATGCACAAATAAATATAAAAAACTATTGTACTGGTCTTGGTGTCTGAACTCTGCAACAACAAAACCAGTCAATCCACAAATAACAGCTCAAGACAGAAGTCGCTTTCTTCAAATTTTACATTGTTCTTTAGTTCCAACATCTTCTTTAAACAGGCCAGATATACTCCAACTTCAAAGTAGTACACAAAGTTACAGTCATTGTAATATTGTCCAAGACACTTGGTCCTGATTATTACACCCTTCCACTTCATAAAACTCTCAAGCCTGAAATAGCTCCCATTTTCTTAACCTATTCACCCACATACACAACCTTGGAAAATTAAATCCAAGCCATCTTTATTTTAAAGCCAAATTCTGATCATGCTTTAAATCACTAACTATAGACTGATCTCATTGATTAACTCTGACATTAACTTAATGATATTGCCAATATCCTGGCAGATCAATTCAGTGCCAACGTCACCCCCCTCTCACCCCCTAAACGGCCCATCTCAATACCGGAAGATTGCCAAATTCCAGTAATAATGGCCACACAGGTAAAAAGCGCACTCTCCAAAGCTAAGAATACAGCATCCATGGGACCCAATGACATCCTGGGCTGTGTATTACACGAACTACAAAATGAACTGACACCTCACCTAAGTGTTATGTTTAATCATAGCCTCACCTCAGGCTTCGTGCCCACTGAGTGGCGCACAGTTACAGTTATCCCACTCCACAAGGGGGGATCCACCTTGGAACCCGGGAACTACCGCCCCATCAGTCTGACGAGCCTGATCTGCAAGGCCAGGCCATGGAACGTATTATCATGGAACTTATAAACAAAGACATTGGCAACCTTCAAACACTAGACCCCACCCAGTTTGGGTTCGTGAAGCCCCGATATTGTCTCCTGAACCTGACTGACTTCTTTGAATCAGTCTCCAGAGCTGCGGACGAGGGTAAAGCAGTCCACACAGTCCATCTGGACCTCGCCAAAGCCTTTGACACCATCCCCCACTCTGGAATCATAGATAGACTTACTAAGCTGGGCATTAATCCCTACGTCACTCGATGGGTTGCCAAATGACTTACTGACAGAACCCACACTGTAAAAGTAGCCGACTCCAAATCCAGTTCCAGACAAGTGGAGTACCTCAGGGTTAAGTTCTGGGACCACTCTTGCTTGTCATCTACTTCTCTGAAGTACAGGCCAACACTAAGGGACTCAGGCTAACAAAGTTCACAGATGACTGCAAACTGGGAGCCATTATTGAATCCCCAAATTATGTGGATACTCTACAAAAGGGCCTTACAGAAACAGATGCTTGGTGTCAGAGCCATGGGCTCAAGCTCAATGCCAAGAAATGTATAGTTATCGCCTTTGGGAAAAAACATGTACCCGTGAATTACCACAATGGTGGCAGTACACTAAACACCGAAAGTGTGATAAGAGACTTAGGGACACAGGTGGACAGTGGTCTCACCTTTGATAACCACATTGCCACAACAGTCAAGAAATCCTTCCATGTGGCACACCTCATCACTAAGGGCTTTTCATCCAGAAAAAAGGAGGTCATTGTCCCACTGTACTCATCCCTTATTAGACCCATTATAGAATACAACGCCTTGTTTGGTATGTACCTCTCAACACATATGCAACAACTGGAAAGGCCGCATAAATACCTCACTGAAAGAATCACAGGCCTAAAGCAGATGCCCTACGCTGACCGCCTTAAAAAACTCCAGCTATACTCTGTCCCATATCGTCTACTCAGAGGCGATTTCTGCTTAACATACAAGGCCATGTCAAACCCAGAGCTGTTGGACATACTACACTTAAAGAAATCCCAATCCATCAGAGCCACATGCTCCAGGGATCTAAACCTTGTCATCACAATAAACAAAACGTACAGTTGTGTACACTTACCATAAATGTAGATGTTCGAGTGTATTCACTGTTGCAGTCATCACTTTTGGGTTATCTGCTTGCAGTAGCCCTCAATCGGCCTGATTAACAAAGTCTTGGGTCCTGCGTCAGTTGCTGTCCCTTCTTCCATGACGTCAGGTCATCACGGGTGTAAAACATGCAGCTGACGCCATTACATCAGTTTTTCTTGCCCCAGATGTCAGGTGACCCTTAATGGGAAGCAATTAAATCTATAAATATACAAGGTTTTACCTCCAACAAAAAAGCAAGTACACCAAAAAGCTTTTGAAGATAGCAAAGGAAAGTACAGGTATATCCAAAAAGAGAAGGGGGCTGGAGGGAGGGTAACCAGGACTGCAACAGTGAATACAACTCAAACATCTACATTTATGGTAAGTGTAAACAACTGTACTATGTTCTTCGTGTTTCACTGCTGTAGTCATCCCTTTTGGGTAGATTCCCAAAGCTAAGGATGGGAGGAGGAATTTAAATAGAATTAGGACAAGCTAAAAGGTCCTGCAAGACTGCAGTGGCAAAGCCAGCTCTGGATTTAGAGAAAATTGGCAGATGGTAATGCTTGGTGAAAGTATGTACAGAACTTCAGGTAGCAGCTTCTAGGATGTCCCTGGTAGGGACACCTCTGAGAAAAGCTGTAGAGGTAGATGCAGCCCTGGTAGTGTAGGGTCTGATCCCCTGTGGGATCGGTTTTTCATGGTGTTTGTAGCAGAAATGAATGCAATGGCCTATCCATTTGGAGATGATTTGCTTTGAAATAGCCTTCCCCTCTGCCCCTGCAGCAAATGCCACCAGCAGTTGATCAGATTTCCTTTGAGGTTTAGTTCTGTCCAAGTAGTATCTAAGTTATCTGTAAATATCTAAGGAGTGCAGAATCCATTCCCCTTTGTTCTGTGGATTAGGAAAGAAGGTTGGCAAATGTATGGACTGATTAAGGGCCACACTGGATACCACCTTGGGCATGAAGGAGGGATTGGTCCTGAGGGACACTCTTTCCAAGAAAGTAATTTTAAGTCCGCAGTGGCAGCTGGCTCGAAAGGAAGAAGGGTGAGCTTTTCCAATACAAAGTTGAGGTCCCAGGCTGGAGTTGGAGCTCTCCTGGGTGGTCGTAGATTTTTGGCCCCCTCTGAGGAACTGCTTAAGTAGTGAATGAGAGAAGAGGGGTGGTTCTGTGTTATAATGAGCTGAGATGACTGAGGCATAAAGTTTGATGGAGGAGAAAGACAGGCCCTTAAGAAGCATCTCAGTTAAGTATTGTAAAATCTGAAGTAATATGGGCACTGTTGTGCTCATCCCTTGAGCTTGGTTCCAGGCACAGAATCTTTTCCATTTGTCTGTGTAAGACTTTCTGGTACTAGGCCTCCTTGCCTATAAAATGATATCCATCACTGGTTTACTGAGGGATGGTAAAGGAGAAATTATGTAATTAGCCAGGCTGCTAGATTCAGTGTTTGAAGTTGAGGGTGCAGAATTTGGTTCTCCAGCTGAGACAATAGCGTAGGAGTCTAAGGCAGGTGCCATGGGGCCAGCAGTGACACACTGCGCAAGAGGGGGTACCCAGTGTTGGCATGGCCAGTCTGGTGCAATCAAAATCATCCTTGGTTTATCTTGTTTGATCTTTAGTAGTACTTTGGAGAGCAGAGGCAGAGGAGGAAAGGCATAAACTGATAGGTTTTTCCAGCTGAAGGAAAGAGCATCCACTTTTGAAGCTTGTTTGTGGGGAGTCTTTGTACAGAATTTGTCCAACTGATAGTTTTGGGGGGAGGCAAATAGGTCTATATCTGGGCTCCCCCATTTGCTTGTCAACATGTTGAAAATCCTTGGTTCTAGTTTCTACTCGTGTGGGTCCATGAGGTTTCTGCTTAGTTCGTCTGCCAGTGTATTTAGTTTTCCTGGCAGGAACTGAGCTTGTAAATGTACTTGATAGCTTAGGGCTGTGTTCCACAATGCCATGGCTAGTCTGCAGAGGGGGTAAGAATGTGCCCCCCCCCGCTTGTTTTTGTACCACATAACAGTGGTGTTGTCCATCTTTATCATTAATTGTCCTGGAAGAATGTGGTCTTTGAAGGCTGTCAGAGCATTCTGTACAGCTAACATTTCTTTTTGATTGATATGCAGGTGCATTTGACTTGGGTTCCATTTGCCCTGAATGCACTTCCCTGCCAGGTGGGCCCCCCATTCATAGTCTGATGCATCTGTTGTTAAGGTATGGGTGGCAGGGGGTAGTGTGAATGGTAGTCCCCTGTTATGGTGGCAGGCCTCTGCCCACCAAAGGAACTCTAGGCGTAGGCAAGGTATGATAGGAATCATTGCTTCTAGATCCTGTGAATGTTGACACCATAGGCTTTTGAGATACCATTGCAGTTTCCTCATATGCAGCCTTGCATATGGAATTAGAAGAATGCATGAGGCCATGAACCCCAAGGCTTGCAGTATTTGCCTTGCAGATAACTGTTTTTTTTCTGGCCACTTGTTTAAAGTAGGTTGTCAAATGAGTCCGTTTCTCTGGCGTGAGGAAAGCCATCTGGGAAGTTGTATTCAAGCTTGCTCCCAGGAATATAATTTGTTGACAGGGTACCAGGTGTAATTTCTTTTCATTTATGGTGTACCCCAGACAAGTCAGTATCCTTTGAACAAAGGCCAGATGATTCAAAAGTATGTCCTGGCTTTCTGCCTGAATTAGACAATCATCCAGATATGGGTATATTTGAATATTTATTTGCCTGCAGAATGCAATGTCTGGAGCTAGGCACTTTGTGAATACACTGGGCGCAGTAGCTATGCCAAAGGGCAGTGCAGAGAAGTGATCGTGCATGTAGCCTGCTTTGAAGCGTAGGTATGTTCTGCAAGACTCCCTGGTAAGGATGTGCAGGTATGCTTCTTTTAAATCTAGTGTTGCCAATCATGCATCTTTGCCTAGCATAGGAAGCAGCTGGTGAAGAGTCAGCATCTTGAATTTTGGAATCACTAGAAAGGTATTTAGAGAAGAAAGGTCCAGGATAGGACACCATGTATTGCCTTTGCTGGGTACCAGGAAAAGTCTTGAATAGAACCCTTGTCCCTTTTCCTCTTCTGGTACCAACTGAATAGCCCCCATGCTTAATAGAGAGAGTACTTGATTTTGGGCCTCTGCCCACCGATTTGGGGGTAGATCTGGCCACCCGCTTGGTCTTGGTAAGGTGTGGAAGTGAAATCTGTATCCTTGGGACACTATATTTAAAACTCATTTGTCCTGGGTAATGAGTTCCCAGTTTTCTGGCCTGCAGACCAATCTTTCCGCCTAAAGGAGCATTCAGTTGGGAAGTGCTTGGAAGTTTTAGAAGCAAGTCATTGAGACTGTTTTCCATACAGGGGAGTCTTACTACTCCCTGATTTGGATGCGGAAACCCCCACTGCTTAGTCTTGCGTGTCCCCTGGGACTGAAACCTGGGGTTCCTGCTATGTCTGGGTTTAGCCTAAAGGCCTATGCTGAGGCAGAAGTAAGAAATCCCTAAGCCTCTTTTTGACTCAGAAAAATCCTGGCTTTCCCAGTGGAAATGCTCCCTTAGAGTATGTAAGGTTTAACCAAAAGAAAAATCCTCTGGAGGGGAAGCAGAGGGAATAGAGTCCTCTGCATCAGAATCCTCATAAGTAGATAAGGGTAAATTCAGATCATCAGAAGAATCAGAAAAATCAGAATCCAGGTCAGAAGATTCATAAACAACTTCAGTCCTAGGTCTCTTAGAAGGGAGAAGCTGGCTTCCCCTGATTAAAGTTATAAGATTTTCAGCCATTCTTATCATTTGTTTTTTAGGCATAGAGGCCTGAGCATGTGGCCTGGGCGTCAGTTTTTCAGGCATGGTTTGAGATTTAGGCTTAAAAGAAGAAGGAGGCGTTGGTTTAATATGCAAGTCCATAAGCCTAAATACACCCTCAGAAGCCGATGCCTGCACAGCGGCTCTGGACACATCCAAGGTAGAGACATCCACCAGTTCCATAGTTGCAGCATCTCGCGGCATACCGGACTCCGAATGGGTCTCAGTAGAGGCCTGCGAATCAGAAGTAGCAGGTATCAGGGGCACCGAAAGCACCTCACTGGAGTACCGGCGAACTGGCGACTGGCTTAGGAGAAGAGTCGTCGGCAGTTTTGGACCTCGGCGGCCTGTCTCTATCTTTATCCTTGCATTTTTTCGGAATCCCGGTAGTTCGATGGCTAACCAACAACATTTCTGGATAATTAAACAGAGAACCGAAATATTTAGAGGCGAAAATATACCGACGACTGATAGTACGTTGATTAAATAAAGCACAAAACCGACAGCACGGTACGTCGTGGTCAGGGCCTAGGCAAGGAATACAGTACGAATGAAAATATTTATGAGGTATTTGCTTTCCACAAGTAATGCAATTATTAACTTTTTTATGTCAATAGGTAAGGAGCGAGAAAAAGTTTCCCCAACAGGGGAAGACTTCGGTTCTGAATCTCAAAAACGAAAATTTCAGGAGTTGGCCGACAGGCACTTGTGAACTGCTTCTGCTTCGGGCACCGCACGGAAAGAAAGACTGATGTAATGGCGTCAGCTGCATGTTTTATACCCCTGATGACCTGACGTCATGGAAGAAGGGAAAGCAACCGACACAGGACCCAAGACTTTGTTAATCAGGCTGACTGAGGGCTACTGCAAGCAGATAACCCAAAAGTGATGACTGCAACAGTGAAACACAAAGAACATCATGCTGGAGGATAGGTTCCTGACCCAGAGACTCCCCAGACACTGGAACAGACTGCCCATACATGTCAAGCAGAGCACCTCTATGGCCCTCTTCAAAAGGAATCTTGATGATTGGATGGGAGAAAGGAAATTCACCCCGGGGATCACATCAGTTGCCCTGCTAGACAGGGGTCCAGGGAAGTAAATAGTGTGGGAAGAAATAGCCAGGGAATTGTTATGGCTATGCTTGTATAGGCCCTAGGGCCGATAGCCTAGTACCAACCTATGAACCTATGACACCTGCAAAAAGATGCTGACCTATAGCTTAACAAAAGATCTAGAATTTCAAGGGTGCATTAAGGAAGCCAATGGTTAAATAATAACCTGATGTTAAAACCAATCCTCACTTGTGGCAGTCATGTCCCCAAGCAACATTTCCAGGTATACCAAAAAAATTAACATCTGCACACAATATTAACTTACAATATCCTCTTGCAAAATCAATATCTATTTAGATGAATTAAAAATCTTGGTATAAAGTACAAAATGGACCCTTAAGACTCAACCAAAATTAACTCTGCAATCAAAATTAACTTTGAGAAAAGTATTTCACTAATAAAATCCGATTTCAATAGATGCAGCAAATTAACTCCATAAAAAAAATTTCCATCTCATCTACCACTTCAAAAAATAGAAGTCCTTAATAAATTTATTTGGAATAGAAAACTATCAAGAATAAGAATAAAGAAAATCCCAGATCCTAAATCCAAAAGTGGCTTTAAAATCCCTAACCTGAGATTCTAATATAGTACACCTCAAAAGAGAAAACTATTTAGGATACAAGGTAATATACATAGGGTAGATGGTGTAGTACTAGCCCAGGTCACATTTAAAAGGTTCCTTATTGTAAAGGAAAGCTTCAACCCTTTTAGTCTAGCCTATGTTGCAGTCATCCACCAAATGCTACAAGGATCTTCCACAACTCCTAACTCCTAAACAGTTGATGCACAATGTTTTGAGAATTTCAACCTATCTTTTGAAGTTTGTGGTCCTTACTAAGAAGCTCCAATATCATCTTAATAACTGACCATTAAAACATAAATATTTTCCCAACATCTGAGCATAAGCAGCCACTGTATGTTCTGAAGAAATCATAAACTAGCCTGTACTATTGACCTTACCAAATTACCATGACAAAATCACTATCTATTTAAACAGGTAAAAATTACTTAGTACAACAATAAATTCAATACTTCCTTTAGTTTCAATAAAACTGTAATAACTTAGACATGATAAATTTATGTCCATCATTGCCCTCTAAAAAACATCCACTTTCCCTTCTATACAAATCAAATAATAAATTATGTATTTTTCTACAACTCATCATTAAAATTACTGAGATATCTGTCTGTCAAATACTGATATATAAATAAATAAACTGATGCATTTGGAGATTAACCAGATTTTACATTCTCTAAGCAAACCATTTCTACCAACAGTTCATGATTTTGCATAAAACCGTTAGCAGCATGCAGACAAGTATCACCCATCTGTGATTTCTTTCCTAATGAAGCTTTTGGTACTGTTAGAAATATTCAAAAATAAATCAGTCCAGGCATATATACATTCTTCTCTTACGAAATATAAAATAGTCGCTTTCACACTGAATTGGCGCAACGGTGTCTTGAACACTACAATTTATAAGTTAAGTAAAGAAAACAATATAATTACTTGGTTTATGTCCTCTTGGATTCTTTTATTTTGTATGGCACTGGTTGTTGAGGAACTCCCTTACACTTAAGACATGAAGATTATTTATTGATAAAACACTAAAATCTTGCATGTTTACACTTTTTTCTTTATTAATTATCCTAAACTGGGGGGGGGGGATAAAAATCATAACTTTCTTATTTTAATACTTCAGTTAGCAACGGTCAAACCTTAAATATCTGGTTTTGGTTAAGTTGGATTTCTCAGTCAAAGAGAACATACTGTATACTACATGCCTGAAGAACTTACTAGGACAAATCTTAACTGGCAATGCATTATCAATTTTAACTTGCATTAAACCACTCTAGGCACATGATAATATTCAATGTTTATTGCACTGGTCATGTTTGTTACCATTTGCTTTGAGAGTATCTTGAATAAAACAAGTTTGTTTAAAAAATAAATAAATATAGTATCCAAGAGCGATGCTTTCAACATTTGATATACTCAGACAGAAACAATAAAACAAAAACCATTACTTAGAACTTCAACAAAAGCAAAAATTCATAAGTTGTCTCTTTTTATGGCACAACTACAACTTAAATATAGTTTATAACCAATTTATTTTTATTTATTTTATTTATTTATTTATTTACATTTGTTGACCGGGCTAGTCTAGCTGGATACATAACCCTTTTCAGTAGAGGCCCGAGGAGAAAAGCTCCAACATAAGTAAATTAATACATTCAAAATATTCTAAAAAAAGACTAGTTTCACATTACAAAATAAGACATGAAAAAAAATAAATCGTGAATAATGTAACGTTTCATTAGAGTAGAAGTAAAAAATAAACAAGTCTTAATGCTTTAGTAGGGTTCATGTGAAGTCAATCAAAACTAAAACAATTGAACATTAGGAAACTTGTTATAGTGTTGTTCATAAGATATGGGAGGGTAATTGTTAAGGAAGCAAGAGAGTAGGAACCAGGGGAGGGGAGAGATGAAAAGTAGATTCAATCAGGCTTTGAGCAGGGGCAAAGCCAATGTATTTTAAGGTGGTCTCTAAGGTGTTTTTTAAAGATTAGAGAGGATGAGAGTGAGGTGAGTGTATTAGGAAGTTTGTTCCAGATTCTACCCACAACATTGGAGAAGAGGGAATCGCCTGCTTTGTTATTAGAAGGGTTGCTGGCAATAAGAAGTTTATTAGCTGAGAGTAGTGCTGAAAGATTTTTATAAGGGAAGATCAGATTAGTAAGGATGAGAGTATTAGAAGGATGGTGCAGGATTTTTTGTGCAATCACAAGTTGATTGTATTGTAGTTGATTTTGTAGTTCTAACCATCTGAGTTGTTTAAGGTTAAGGCAGTGATGAGCTCTGTATGGGGAGCCAGTGGCAAATCTGGTTATGTTATTGTAGCTAGTTTCAAGTTTGGTGAGATTATGCTTTGATAGATTGGTGTAAATGGCAGAAGCATAGAATAGGGTGGAAGTAAGGTGAGTCTGGGCTATGGATTTCTTAGCTAGAGGTGTAAGGAAGGGTTTTATTCTATACAGGAGCCTAATTTTTATTAACAGTTTTATAATATTATTAACATGGGCATCAAGGTGAGGTTATGGTCAATAGTTATGCCAAGTAGTTGAGCAGTAGAATCGGGGGAAATGCAGGTTCCATTGTCAGAGGTAATAGTGAAGTGGAACTGAGGAGATTTTATGGTGGGAGTAAAGAGTAGTAGCTTAGTTTTCTTAGGGTTAAGAAGAAGGCAGCGTTGTGTGAACCAGTTTTCAACTGTGTTAAATACATTTTGTGTAAGGGTGTGGAGAGGAAGAAGACTTGGCAGTACAGATAAGAGTAGAGTCATCAGCGTATTGTATACAGGTGGATTGTGGAAAAACAGTATGGAGATCATTAATAAAGATGGAGAAAAGAAGAGGGCCTAGGATAGAACCTTGAGGAACTCCAGTGCTTACTGGGAGGTATGTGGATAGATTATTGTCCCAGAGTACTGCTTGTTGTCTGTTTTCCAGATAAGATTTGAACCAAAGGATTGCTTGTGGGTTAAGAGATTGGGCTTTTAGCACATTGATAAGTAGGTTATGACTGACCATATCAAAGGCTTTGGAAAGGTCAATAAATAGAACAGCTGAGAGACAGTTATTGTTACGATTCCTATTTACGCAATCAGTAAAAGTTAAAAGGGCAGAAGTAGTGCTATGAAAGGGCCTAAATCCATGTTGGCAGTTAGCAAGCAAGTTGTTTTGGAGAAGGTGCTGGAGTAGCTGATGGTGAATACATTTTTCCATAATTTTGGCTAGTGGGGAGAGTAGAGCAATAGGACGGTAGTTGGAGATTTCAGTAGATTTACCTCCTTTGTGCAAAGGGATTATATGTGAGAATTTCCAAATAGAGGGGATGTAGGCTTCAGAGATGGATCTGTTTATCAGGACAGAAACAGGGTATGCTATGGCTTTGGCTGCAATTTGAAGGTATTCTGCTGGGAGGCAATCAGCAGAGGGACTGCGGGGTTTGAGTTTTTGAACTATGCATCAGCAAAGCTGGTACAGAGGATAAAGCCCTGACTACAAGTGCAGGCGACTGGAACACCAATGAGTGGATAGACACAGCAGTGATATAGCACTGCAGGCATTGTACTCTGAATTGTAGTGATGAATCAAGGATTGAGGTATAAAATGAAAAGACCACTACACTGAGAACTTCTTATCCCCATTTTTTTTTGACGTCATGGGCTTTAAGGAAAAGATGAGACCGTTGATACAAGTAGCAGAAATACACTCCTTCTTCACAGATAACTGAGCTCTCTTTGTGACAGACTGAGGAGCTTAGCAATCCAGGAAGACTTTTGAGTTCAGCAATAGCTTCTCAGGAAAGGAGTTAGTTACGATGCGTTGGGAATCTTAACGTGTATGTAGTTCTGCATTTACATAGCAGCATACAAGCCTATGAAGAGTGAGCTAACACTGCTATATAAAGAAAAAAGAAAAAGGAATAGGAAAAGCTTTTTTGTTCAAAGTAATCTAACCTTGTACTCCTGCAGGTATTCTGCAAGCAGAAAGATAACCAGAGAAGAATGTACATATTCTCAAAATCAAGTAATAAAAAACACAAAGTAATCCTTCTTTGACCTTTAAGTTGTCCAGTTTATTCAAAGTAATGAGTGCTTTCATCTATCAGACTTTATCAGATACACTGAAGAAGTTAAGGGAGGGGGTCAAGCCAAATGCCAAGGTACCTAAAATAAATAAACATAATCAATTCAAAAATAAATAAAAGAGGTAGTGTTTTCCATGAGGATGTTGTTGTGGTCATAGCTGTCCAAAGGTTTGGGTTGTTTTGAGTTCCTGTTTGGAAACTCCATGTTTGAGTTGACATGGAGGCTTTTTGTGGAGATCAGTGCATTAGGAATAGGAAATCAGCTTGCAGGACCATGTGGAGATTGGGTACTGAGCCACCTGTGTAAGAGTACCATGTCATCTGCACAGAGGAGGGGGAAGGAGGTAGGTCAAGGGAAAGTTTATTTATAAGGATACAGAATAGCAAACAGTAAGTATGGAACCTTGTGGTTCTCCCTTTTGAAGGCAGACTAGGACATTGTTGTATGGATTCTGACAGACAAGTGGCACCGGTGAAGCAGTTTTAAAACCAAGGTAGGTAACTGCACCTTACAAGAATCTGTTGTAGGTGATAGAAGAGAATGTTGTGTTCAACAAGGTCAAGGGTATTTGTAAAGTTGATGAAGACAGTGCCATTGAGGTGGCTTCTGTCCACAGCTAACAGCATATCATTGGTTAGGGTCCACAGGGGCTGTGAGTGTGCTAAGACCAGACCACAACCAATGGTTTTATGACAGAAAAAGTTGTAGGTAGTGATGTACTGGTTAAGTTGAACACAATTTTTTCAAGCAGTCTGCCTACAGTGGGTAGAATAGAAACTGGCCTATATTGAGAAGTTCTGGTGAAGTTAGATCGCTTTGGGATTGGACTGATAATGGCTATTTTCAATATATTTGGCAGCACGTTGTGCATCAGGCAGTTACTGAAGATCTGCTGCCAGGGGAATGTTGTAAGGCAATCCCTGAAATGGCACATGAACCAGAAAAGAGGCCATCTCTGCCTGGTGGGCTGTCCGTTTTTATTTAGTGCAGAAGGAGGTCTATGTCTCTTGTTTTCATATATTAATGGAGGCAGAGGACAGTGAGAGTGTTTGACAGGGTGAGTAGGTTGAAAATTTTAGAAAGTGACAGGAAGAAAAAGTACTAGTGCATAAGTCCTACTAAACTGAAACAGTAGATGTTAAGAGTTCCTCACTGCATCAGCAGCGTTTCGGGTTATCTGCCAAGGTAACCCAGTACTGACCAGCTTTCAAAAGCTCAGCCTCCCCTCCCACCCTTTCTCTTCCTTTGACAGCTGATTGGATGAGCTTATATTGAGAGGGAGGCATTCAGCTGTCACAGAAGGTCCATGATAAGACTTTTTTGTTTCCACAAAGAAGTAAAGTGCCTGAAGTCAGAATCATGTAATAAGAGAAGCTTGCAGCCAATCACAATACCATTTAAAAGCAAAATCAAACAACCATATCAAAGAGGTTGAAACCCACCTCAACTATGCACAATCTGGGGATGGCAGGTGGGTGCTGCCACTGAGGAACTCAAACATCTACTGTTAGAGGTAACTAGGACTTTCGCAACTGTAATATGTCCATCACTCCCGCTGCCTCAGTGGCATCTGGGGTGGATTCCAAAGCTTACCCTATTTGGGAGGTGGAAGGATAAGTATCCAGGAGCCTCTGGATACTAGTCCTAGCAAAACCTGCACTGGACCTTAAAAAGGAATCCAGTCTGTAGTGCTTTTTGAAAGAATAAACAGAGGACCAGATTGCTGCCTCTACAATGCGTCTACAGTCTACTCCTTTTCAATATGCCTTTGAAGAGGATAAGGCTGAATGGGCGTTAACCTTATCTGGAATGGATTTACTGTGATGGGAGTAACAGTAAACACGTAGGAGTCTTAGCCCCCCCCCCATACAGGAGACAAAACAGCTGTTCAGCATTCCTAAAATACTTTGTTCTGTCAAGGTAGTCCCTGAGCTGCCTGCCCCTTCAATGTATTTAGAATCATTTCTCTCTTGTTTTTTTGGATCAGGCAGAATACTAGGAGAGTGATGGATTGACTCAAGGTAAATTTAGAAACAATTTTAGGCATGAATGATGGATTAGTGCACAACACAATCCTCTCTATGAGAAAAATCAATGGAACTGGCTCACCATAAGAGCTTGCAGCTCAGAAACTCACCTTGCAGATGTCACAGCAATGAGTAAAACAGTCTTTAAAAGTAATGAACCATAAATCAGCTTAAGAGGCAGGTTCAAAAGGAGGTAAAGAAAATTTTTAAAGAAGAAAGTTTAGAATTTGTTTGAGGGGGTCTCATGTGCAACACTCCTTTCATAAGCTATTTAACCACAAAAAAAAAGACATTAAAGGGGGGGATCCATGGGCAAGCAAGCTGAGATGGTCACAAGATGCACTCTGACAGAAGCATATGGCAAACCATCTCTAAGTAGCTCACACAAATATCTGAAATCCAGAGGGATTGATACCCTTTCAGGACCTCTTATTTGCTAGGAACCACCTAGAAAACCTCTTCCACTTGTAAACATAAGGCTTTCTAGTTACAGGTTTTCTTGCCTCCTTAAATACCTTTTAGGCACTTGTTCCATGAGGATGTGCAGTACGTATCAAAATAGAATCATCCTAACAGCTGCAATTGCTCTAAGCTGGAGTACACTATTTGTTCTCATGCTGTGTGAGCAGATCCTGTCTGTGAGGAAACTTGAGGTAAATACCCTTGGCCATTCCACTAAAAGGGAGACAAAACTATGACTGGATCAAAAGGGGGTTACCACAATAATCTTTAATTCTTTATGAAGCTTTAGCAGTACCTTGGGAAACAACAGAAAAGTTGGAAATGTATACAGGAACATTCCTAACCATGGGAATGACACAGCATCTGTCTTCTAAGCACAGTTGCAAGGATGTCTTGAACAGAATTTTTTCAGTCATCTGTTTTGTAAGGAGGCAAACACAACTAGTTGAAGTGTTACCACATCTGGATCAAGTCCTAGAAGACCTCTGTATCGAGTTTTCACTCATGAGGGTCTGTCCAGGATCTGCTTAGTCCTTCTGCCATTGGTATTGCTCTGACAGAATGTTAGGACAGTGCAGTCGTGCAGCGGTTGTGCTGTCACCTCACAGCAAGAGGTTCTCTGGTTCGATTCTTGGCTGGGGTGCCTTCTGTGTGGAGTCTGCATGCCCTCCCTGTGTTCATGTGCGTTTCGTCCAGGTGCTCCGGCTTCCTCCCACATTACAAAGACATGCATCTACAGTGTTTCTTCCTGGGCCTCCGCTGAAAATTGGCTTAGTTCCAAGTCGGACTTTCCCGGTAAACAAATGTTAAATAAAAATAAATAAATAAATAAAAAATATACAAGGCCTGGAGAATCAGAATGCTGTAGTGCCAGCTCCCAAGCCTTCATTACCAACAGGCAAAGTCGGTATGGCCTTGTACCCCTTTATTTGTTCAGGCACCACATCACATTAGTGTTGTCTGTGACCACAAGAAGACCCAGAGTCAATAAGTGGTGAATAACATTTAAAGCATGAATCACTACCAATATCTCTTTTACATTTTTTGTGCTTTGGCTTGTTTTGAGGATTCTACATTGCACTTGAACTTCCATGGACACTGCTCCCCACACAAAATCTGAATAGCCTGTATGGACAGATTGGACTGAGGCCTGAAGAGAAAAGGGAGTCCCGGATTCAGAGACAGTTAATCCCTCCGACCTCGAACACCACGTCACACACCAGTTACCAAAAGACTAAAACTCCGTCGCTGTACCATAAGGGGCTGTCCTCCAGTCTAACACTTAAATCCTCTACCAAGCACTCGTGAAGGAATATCCAGACTGTAAATAGTCCAAACGTTTTAATGCCACAAAAATCCACAGAGAAACAAACTGACATGAATAAAATTACACTGGTGATTGAGCGCGCTTTCGTCTTCACATAAACACCTTCATCAGAATCACAAATACAATGAAAATTCATCATCTTATATATACACAAAATAATAACATAATACATAGGTTGAACTTGTAGTATTTCAAGTGTATCAGTGTTCTTTTGATAGATTTATTTATTAAGGTATTTATACAAATAAATATTTATGTTTGTATTTATATTCATGATTATAGTTATATATTTTTATGAAGTATAGAGACACATAGGTATTCATTTTTTATATTTATATTTGTATTTATATTAAGTTAATACTCGCATAACTATATGTGGGCAAGAACATTTATTGGCATTTAACATTACTATTACCAACATTTGTTTTGGCTAAGCATTTTCTTATGATAAGATATCTCACGCAATAGGTAGGACTTGGACATAGCATTCAAACAAAGGGTTACATTTTTTAATTGGTTTCAATTAACTGATTTATTAATTAATTAGCTAACCAATTAGGGCTTGCAATGTGTATATATAAGATGATGAATTTTCATTGTATTTGTGATTCTGATGAAGGTGTTTATGTGAAGACGAAAGCGCGCTCAATCACCAGTGTAATTTTATTCATGTCAGTTTGTTTCTCTGTGGATTTTTGTGGCATTAAAACGTTTGGACTATTTACAGTCTGGATATTCCTTCATGAGTGCTTGGTAGAGGATTTAAGTGTTAGACTGGAGGACAGCCCTTTATGGTACAGCGACAGTTAATCCCTCCACCATTGCAGTTCCAGTTTCACAAATCCCAGTACCGGTAGCTGGAAATCCAATGGATGAAGGTGCTGGGTCCAACAATTCTTAAAGTATCACTGAATTTTTCTCATGTATAGTATGTCTAGTGGTACCATGAGAATCAATGATGCCATGACACACAGAATTTTGATGAAGTCTCTTGCTGAGGCCACATCATGAAGAGAGAAATCAAAGAAAATGCCCCGATAAGTCAAAACTTTGCCTTCTGGCTGGAATATATCCTTTTTACTGTATCTACCCAACATCCCAGGAAAATAATTTGCTGACAGGGTGGGAGGAAGGACTTTTGAGGTTTCAATTTGGAGCTCAGGTGAGGAAGGAGGGATGTGACCTTGTCTAAGGAATCCAAGCACCTGGATACAGAATCTGCATAAGTCATCTAAATAAGGGAAAATGTGGATTCCTAGGGTTCTGCAACAGATAATCACTGAGGTCAGATAATTTGTAAACAATTGAGGTGCAGTAGGTAGCCCAAAGGGTAATGCAATAAACTGATAATGTAAGCCAGTCACAGCAAATCTCAATAGGAGAAACAGGAATAAAATAAGCATCTTTGAAATTTAGAGTCACCATGAAACAGTGGTCTAGAAGCAATGCTAGGACCATATGTAAGGTGAGTATTCTGAATTATAGAACTCTGGCAAAGGTGTTCAGAAAGGGGGAAATCTAGGATGGGCCAATAGGAGTGCTCTGTTTTGGTACCAAAAAGATTCTGGAATAAAAAAAACATTTGGCTCTGTGTATCACAGACACTGGCTCTATGACCCTTGCTTCTACCATTTGATGGAGCACTACTGGAAACAACTCCGTCTGGTCTGATGGCGTGGGGGAATTCCCCTGAAAGGAAGAGGATTTTCTATCCTCTGCCAAGTGTATACCTAATTCTCAAAAGCAATCTGTCTGACACTATTTGCAGCCAGGCTGCTGCAGGGTCAAGAGACAGCCTGGGGAAAGGAGGAATAAAAGGAAAGTGAAGCAGCAGCATTTCTTGAGACTGTTTTTGCACATTCAAGCACACCACTCAAAGCATGTTTCAAAACCTTAGTCAAATTAGAAACAATTCATTCATACAACACACTTGCTCTTCAAGTAAGGATGCATCAAAATCATCCAAACTGTACACGCACTGTAAAATAAATTTCTACATACAGCTTTGATAATTTATCATTCTATAGGCCAGATTACTACAAAAAGACATACTTTTGCCTTGCAGATCTAACCATTTACCTCTTTATCAGGGGGAACTAGATTAGATGCAGCCAAGGACTTTTTATTTGAGCAGGCAGCTAGTGAGATCACAGCTGGGTCAGCTGTCAAATGAGAAGAAAGACAGGTCATATCCAAGGAAACCCTACATTTTCTCCAAGACTTTTTAGGGACTGCTGGAACAGATGCTAGTCTTCTACAGGCAGCTTTATAAAACGTCTTCCAAGGCTGGTAATGGGGGGTGGATAGCACAGATTTGTGCATCTTGTTTTCTACAAGATCATATAATCTCTCCAGTTCTGGGATAGTTTACAACTGCTCCCAAACAAAAAAAAAATCACTAAATCCAGCAATCATCTGACAAAAAGTGAACACTTGTTTGGACTTGAGCTCTGGTTCACATTCCAAAGAATCATGACTCATTGTCAAGTAGGAAATCACCATTGTTCTCATCAGATTCCTCCTCATTCTCTGAAACAGAAAGGTCTCCAGCCAAACCAGTACTAGAGTCAAGTATTGGAAAAGAACCATCAGAATTAGCTATCTGCAGAACACTCTTAGCCAAGGAACTCACATCAGCCATAAAAACAGCTATAATCTGATTAATCAGTTGTATGATGAAGCTTCTGTTTCTTTCTCTTGTGAGTTTCACTACTAGATAAAATATCTAGGAACAGAGTATTATGTCTGGGAAGTGGTCTCTTACCCCAGAACTACTCCTCCACCTAACGTGTTTGGTTGTCCCATACCTGTGTGAGGTACTGGAACAGCCCCCAAGGTTGTGTCTAACCCCTGATTTCATAGTGACCCACAAAGTTACACTAGATGAAGATGGGAAAAAAAGGTAAGTGGTCTATGGGTCAAGCAATGGCTTCAATAGAATCATTAACCATAGGCTAAGACATTTTTTTTTTTCTTTTTAGGTACTACTGGACTTGAAGGGGGAGGGGGGTACCAGAGTTAATATCCATCAAATCAGGGGAGAGAATACCAACCAGAATAATAAACTGATTGTACTGGATAATGTATCACAACAAGCAATTAAAATTTCTAGAACTATATCCCCATAAAACTAAACGCTGCCAGACTATGCTATTATCATTAAAAAATTAAAGAATTTCCAGTACACAAAATCCAAACACCAAAGCAACCAGTGTGCCAAACCAGTGTTAAACATTAGCTTGACACACACTAAACATGTAACACCGCAATAAAATAATGTTTAATAGCAATTTAAATTACATTTTCTTGTAAGAGAGACTGAAATATACACTGTACAGTCAAATAACAATTCATAGTAAAATCACATTCTGTTGTTAAAAACAGACAGGAGCAGAGTCATACAAGTGCTAAATAATGTATAACTGCTGAAATAAAGTACAAGTTCTGCAACATTTTCCAGTCAAAATATGAAAATAAAGCAAACTAACAACAGTAAATGTACAAGCTTGATTAATTTGTGGTTCTGCTTGCACAAGAAATCCCCAAGTGTCTAAAAGGTACATACATACTGCACTCAAAGAAATACTAAAAGTTTCTTCAGAAACAATAAAAACAACCATTTGTCAAAGACAGAAGCTAAATAAACACTGCTACAAGCAGAAATTTCCACAAGAGTTACTGTGAACACTGACATAAATAAAATATTGTTTTCAAAGATAAAAAATAGAAAGAGAATAATAAATCTAATATTAAAATCAGAGGAAGGGTTCCCCCAAGTGTGGCTTACCTGAGCAGTAAGCTGGTAAAACTGCACTGGATCCTGCGAAGAGTCAGAGGACTTTCTTCTTTGGATGGCAAAAAAAAGACTAACCACACTTCCTGTAACAGAGGATCATAGGACGTTACTAGGCTAATGGCCCTGGGGCCCTTATAAGCCTAGCCAAGAGTTTATCCCCAGAAAGGAAACCTCAGTCAGCACCTGTCACCCCTGTCAATGAGGGACACAGGTGGAACCCCTGTGACAAATCTATGGTTTCCCATCCACTCATCATGGTTGCCCTTGAAGAGGGTCAGTGACATACTCTGTTTGACATGTATGGGAAGTCTATTCCAGAGATGAGGCAGCTTCTGGGAGACAAACCTGTCTCTCCAACAGGTCTTGTCAGTCACATATTACATTTACGTCTTTCCAGTGGGTAATGCGAGAGAATTTAGACTTATGGATATGGAGCATCTCTAGTAGGACAGGGTCCGAGATTGCCTAGTAGGCAAGACACAGATCACCTCTAAGCAACTTGTATAATACTGAGTAGAGTGACAGGACAGGTGGTGCAGGCCATGGATTCTCTTTGCGAGGTATTTCTGTGGCCCTTCCAGCTGGTGCAGGTGTTTGGAGAGGTACATACCAAACGGGGTGTTGTACTCAGTTATTGCCCTAATGAGTAAGGAGTACAGACAGGTAATAACCTCTTTTTTTTCTGGATGCAATCCCTTTACTTATGAGATAAACCAAGTAAAAGGCTTTTCTTACCACTGCTGCTACATGATGGTCGAATGTGAGATTGTTGTCAACCTCTGTACCCAGGTCTTTCACCACAGGTTTTGTGCTTGGGGGGGGGGGGGGGTGCCATTGATGTGGTAATCAGAAGGGGCTGTTTTTGCCAAATGGTATGATAATACATTTTTTTGCATTTAACTTAAGGCCATGACTTTGGCACCAGTCATTTGTTGCTGTGAGACCATCTTGCAGTATGTTAACATCGTTTGAGGAGTCAATGACAGCACCCAACTTACAGTCATCCACAAACTTGGTCAGCCACAGGGCTTTTGTCTTTGCCTAGACCTCTGAAAAGTAGATGCCAAATGGTATGGGTCCCAGAACAGATCCCTGGGAACACCACTAGTGACAGGTTTGCTGTCAGAGGTGGAGGCACATATTTTGACCTTGTGGGTCCTATCGGTGAGCCAGTTGGCCACCCACCTGATGAGAAAGGGATTTACGCCTAGTTGTGTTAGCTTTTCGATGATGCCCAAGTGGGGGATTGTGTCACGGTCTTTGGCCAAGTCAAGTTAAGCTGTATGCACTGATGTTCCCTCATCCAGGGCCTTGATGACAGTCTCAAAAATGTCAACCAGGTTCAAAAGGCAAGATCTGCCTTTGACAAATCTGAAATGGGTGGGGTCAAGTGGTTGGAGATAGTTTATGTCCTTGTTTATGAGGTCCATAATAATATACTCCATGGCTTTACAGATCAGACTTGTTAAGCTAATGGAGCAATAATTTCCAGAGTCAGTAATGGCACCACCTTTGTGCAAGGGGATGACAATGGCAGTTCTCCACTCTGCTGGAATGAAGCCTGTACTTAGGCTGTGGTTGAATAGGGTGTTCAGTAGCGAAGCTAGTTCTTGCTGGAGATGGTGCAGAATACAGCCTGGGATACTATCAGGTCCCATGGAAACTGTGTTCTTTGCCTTGGATAGGGCCTTTAACACCTGATCTATGGAGATGTGAGGTGCAGAACAAGTATCGGGGATGTCAAATGGGCCTTGAGGGGACAGGAGGGTGAAGTGTGGGCTGAATATATCTGCTAGCCGGTTGACCAAGTCAACAGGATCAGTGTAAATGGTACAGTTAAGAACTAATTGTCATGGAGGTTCCTGACATAACTGAAGAAGGCTTTGTGGTTTCCCTTTGTTTCGGAGGCTAGTTTTGACTGATAATTGGATTTGGAGGTTTTCACTAGTGATCTAATTTGCTTGTTGAGGCTAAGGAGGGAGTTTTTCCAATTGGGAATTGTTGCCCAAGGGTGAAAAGGCACAAGTTTCTTCATTTTGTTGTAAAGCCTTTTGATAGAGGAAGCCCACCAGATAGGTTTGTGTTTCCTTGAGGAGCAGGATTTTGTTCTGTTGTCAATCGCTGAGTCCATGTAGTTGTACAGGTGCTTGTATACTGCATCGGCGTACTATTCAGCATAGCTGTCTGCATCCCCTGAGGAGGAGAGCGGTGGTGTGAAGCTACTGATACCCTCCCTTAGGAGATAGTAGTCAGCTTTTGAGAAGTTTTTTAGCCTGGTTACGGCTGTGGGGGGGGTTGGCTGGATAGAAACTTAGAATGAGACAGACCGATGGTCTGATCTCACCAGGGAAGAACTTACTACTGGGGGTGGTGCAGCAATCACCCATGTTGTTGAGAACCAAGTCCAGAATGTTATCTCCCCTTGTGGGGGATGAGACGAACTAGTCAACAACTGAAGGTTTCCCTATGAGGATACACTCAGCCAGTCAACTGTCAGAAGAAGGAACATGGAGGGATGTCTGATCTGTTAAAACTGGCCCCATGGCATATAACCCAAAATGCAATGACACATTGGATATGATAAACATCATAGGTGCTGCTGTTGGTGGTTGTTTTCAATATCCCATCCCGGGAGTCAATTTGCTTCTTTCCAGAACGGTTACTGTGATTTAGCTAAGGATGTTTTCACATGCTGGCTTTTGTATTGCTGCATTGTTTATTTTGAGAGTTTTCAAAATTAGATACATTACCTATTGATAGAGGAGGGGGTGTTTTTACATGCCTACCAGAAGCATTGCAATGGGTACTTCAGATTCCTCCTCAACTGAAGATCTGAGGAGGCATACAGGAATTTGGTTGTAGGAAGCCAACTGTAACAAATTATCAATCAGCTTGCTACAATAAAAGTAGAAGAACAGATCCTGCCTAGACGTCATGTTTTTTTGTTTTCTCCACTTGAAGAGCTGAGGGAGTAGGGCTCTATTATCAGGGATGGGCAATGGGAATGAGATGAGCCATGCAGCACCTCCAAGTTTTAAAAAGGATTGCAGTTCAGGAGGTAATCATTTCCTTTAAGCTTGTAGAGTTCAGGAAATGTAGGGAAGAATATGTCCTGGAGGTATTGGAGTACTGCTGACAGATTCTGTAACAAGATTAGGGCTGTGTATGTTTACTATGAAACAGCAGTCTGTGTTAGAGAGGCTACTTCAAGTTTTTTGATGACAGAGTTTGGCTTAGACTTGAATTGAGATTAATTTGGTCGGGGGGGGGGGGGCTTCTGTTGTTGAGGTATGTTTTGTGAAGCTTATTGTGTTATGGTTGCTAAGAGAAAGAGGGCTAATGATAATGTTTGAGATTAGACTGGAACTGTCAGTGATGATTAAATCTAGAAAGGAATGACTGTTAGTGATGAAGTTAGGCTGCCTGGGCAGTTGCAGTAAGTCATGCAAAATTTTGTTGATGTCATGTTGGATGGAATGAAGCACATTTAAGATGAAGTTACATAAGAAGATATGGTTGCTTGTGTTTCCTATTTGGAATGAAATTTCTCGAATTAAGTTCATAGGCAAATACTATGTAGTCAGGCAGCAAATTATCATAAACTTAGCCAATGACCATAAGTCAGAATCAAACCTAGCATGTTGTACTAAGGTGAATACGTTAACCATTATGTCAACCTCATAATTAATTAGGTATGGAATGAAGAGGGAGGTAGGCTACTACTAAGAAGTACAGGGTGTTTTTGTTTTCTGTGTTAATTTTCAGAAGTATCCAGTTAAGGAGTCAGTGACAGACACTGTGTTAACCTGGGCTAACAGTTGGATGTTTAGAAGAATATTACAGTGTAGGAGGGTTCCATCACTGTTGCTTGAGCCAGATCTAGCATCTAGAAACAATCACTGTTGCTTGAGCCAGATCTAGCATCTAGAAACGAATTACAATACAAGGAAAAAGTATGGTTTGGCTTTTTTTGATCCAGGACTTGGTTGTGCAGTTTAAGGAGAACATCACCCTGGTCTAATCTGTTAGGAAGGCTTTGTGCATTTATTAATAGACAAGGAAGCCTAGGTGAACCAGGGCTGCTTTCAACATTGTGTCTGATAAGTAGAATGAAAACGATGGATGTGTGTTTGTACAGTCTTTTGGGGAGTTTTAATCACATTTTAGTGCAATAAGGAACTTAAAGATCTGCAGTTTTGTGGTCATGGTCAGTGTTGGATGTGTGGATTGCTTCAGTGGATGGTAACTTGGTGGGGGTTAATGTGTTTGAGGGGTTGGGGAGGTTGTTTACATAGAGAATTGAAGTTATAAATGGAGGGCTGTGAGGATGTGTAGTGTGTGTTTAAATAAAAAAAATAAATAAATGGGTAACAGCAAGTTTCACAGTTTTCATTTTTATTTTCGCATCATGCTGCAATATTTGAATTGCTGTGATTCACAACACTGAATCTCTAACTTTGGCCACAGCACTCCCTTGCTATGTGTAGATTTCTATGCATTTAAATGTGCTCATTTCAGCACCGTTTTCAAACAAGTTATCCTAAAATAGTACCAGATCAAAAAAATCACAGAACACTTACAACTTCATTACAATATACTTTTTACTGCAGGAGCTGCAGTTGAAATATGTGCCAGTCACACTGCTTTTAGAACAATTACACCTACATAAATGACTAACAGCCACAGAAAAAAATCAGTGAGATACCCTGTTAAACAATGGCTCAAGAAATAGAAATACAAGTTCTACCTGTTCTTACTGCACACCACCAGCTAAACAAAACTCTCGTTTGTCAGCCAGATATGTTCCAAATGTATTTTTTAATTCCATATATTAGTCTACCAATGTTTGTAAAAGAGGACTTTTTTTTTTTTTTTTTTTTTAGGAAAAAATGCAAATATTTCTTTCTTTCCATAATACTTTGAGCCTGAGTGACATTTAAAAAAAAAATTTTTGTGCAATTTGTTGTTAGTAGCTATGGTTCTAGCTTCAGTTTCTGATCCTTCCTTGCTGGAAATGGAGTTTACTGATGTGTCAAAATTTATCTCTTCTTATATCCTTGTATATTTATTTTCTAGGCTGCACTCAAGAGTGGATGTGTCTTGTTTTGAAAGCATCACATTTGTTATCCAGGCTTTGCATTTTCTTGGCAGGGTATCAAAACATTTTGGTTACTATGAAGGACAGAAATAACATCACAAATACAAGCATCCCAGCAGATGGAATTGAAAAATGTCTGTGGTAATGATGCAGAGCATGAAGGAGAATATATTCATTTTGCTACCACTGCAATAAATGGCTGAGGAACAGGCTGAAATTATTGTCGGCCTGTCCAACGGCACTTCTCTTCGTCTCAAACATTTCACTCAAGAGTTGCTACAGAAGAAGCTAGAATGCCTTAGGTCTCGAAGCTTGCACATGATTGTTAAAAAAAAAAAGATGCAAATGTGGCAAGTTGTTTGTAAACTCAAAAAAATTACACAAAAGATTTAAAATCAGGTTCTAGTACAACTGATCAAGATAGACATGCTGAAAACACAAATGTATAGCATACATCAATCATAATGCAAGCATGCATATATAATAACTCAAAATATGTACTCAACTGCAATATAATATCAGCAAATGTGAACAATTAAAATAAGTATTATTTTTCAGGAAGCCAAGCCCACTTCACCCTTCACAAGGCAGGCTTTGTCCAATACACCAACAGTTCTATTATTCACAATGTAAGGTCATTTCACCTTTGAGAGGCAGCAATCACTGACAGGCAGTATAAAGCTCGTCTCATTCTCTTATCAGGAAGGCTACAACAGTGATTACCCCCAAAAGAAGCACATTAGCACACAATTTGTACGTGACTAGAGATGTTGTCAGACAAGTAGTTTAAACCTGAGCTGATATTTTTAGGCAACTGATGAAAGGTCAGGTGCTCCAAGCAACTGCATATATGCTCTCAAGTTGTGCCACAACAGGGCAAGTAAAGTTTCCTGCAAACACCTTTCCACTCTTTTGTCCATGATTACTTCTGTTTATGCCCATATTCTCAATCCAAAACAGGATGGCAATATTTTAACAATATACACTGTTTAAGCTCCCTGCTTTGAATGCTGTCTCTATGATTTCTGTAGTATTACTACTGTGTATCAACTAAAATGTGCCCAACAGTCCAAACGACTGAGAATGGTTAATTCCATAATTCCAGGTAGATGTATACACACATGGAGGTCAATTGGGCATTGTTGAGAAACTCAAGTGGTTAGGTATAAACCCTTATGTCATCCAGTGGAAAGCCAGCTGGCTCAGAGACAGAACCCAGGAAGTTAAAACTGGGGGGGGGGTCCACCTCTATAAAAAGGCCAGTCACAAGCTTAGTCCCTCATGGATTGGTCCTGGGACTTCTCCTTTTTGGCATTTACTTCTCTGAAGTCAAGACCACTGTCACTGGCCTCTGGCTGACTAAATTTGCAGATGACTGCTAATTAGAAGCAGTTAAAAAATCCCCCACCAACACAATGTTCTCCTGGTAGAGCTGACACAGACAAATAATTGGTGTCAGAGCCATGGACTAAAACTAAATGCCAAGAAATGCATAACAGTATCCTTCGGGAAATCATCCACCCCTGGTAACTATCATACTGACAGCACACCCCTAAGAGTTGACCTAGTAGTCAGGGACTTGGAGACATATTGACAGTATTCTAGCCTTTGACCTTCACATCTCTACAGTAGTGAGGAAATAATTTTCTGTTGTGCAACTTGTAAACAAAGGTATGGCATCTAGGTCCAAAAAGTCATAGGTCTGATGAAAGCCAAGTACAGTGGAACAATCATGGAGTATAATGCCCCTTTTGGTATGTACCTAACCAGGCACATCCAACAACTGGAACGTCTACAGAGGTTCCTCACTAAAAGAATACAGGGCGTAAGTAAAATGTCCTGTGCAGACTGCCTCAAGGCCCTATTTCTGCATTCTATCTCCTCCTACAGGCTGGCATACAAGACATTGGGAGTTCTCCCTGAAAATCCCAAGAGTCCTTTAAGGCATGTTCAGTACCTCCCAACACATTCTTAAGTTTTCTCTCAATATATACTGTCAGGGGGTACATCTTGGAACAGAAACAATTAACCTATAAGGGGGGTCCAGTGTGTTCTTGTGTGTTTTAGGAACACTTGGGATTTTCTGGGAAAACTCTCCAATAGTTTACGGACTGAAAATTGCAGTTTTGTTACCAATGATGTCACTGATCTTTTCATGAGTAGTCCCAAGACCAGAGACCATCCTTTTTCCATGATGCTCTTTTAGATATTGAATCTTTGGAACACAGGAAAATAAGATTTTTGGTTGAACTTATGAGATTAGTTTTACAGAACAGTTTTTTTGTACTTTGAAGGAGAGTTTTACAGACAGGAGAAAATACTGGCTATGGGGTCAGCTTGTGTTTCCATTTTCGCCAATTTAGTTAAGTTCACCTGGGAAAGACATTTTGTGTTCCAGGCTCCTTTTCATTCTTACTGGACTTTTTATGATAGTTTCCTGGATGTCATTTGTGTTATTTGGCAGGAAAAGGAGGAAAAACTGGAGAATTTTTTTAAAAATATATCTCCAGAACTACCTCATTTCTTAGATTTACACACAAACATTCATTTCAATCCTCACATTATCTTAACATTCATATAGGGGTGGAAAACAAACATTTCATTTTTTTTATTTATATAAAGAGTACTTTTTCCATTTCATACATTCACTATGACAGTTCACACCCATCACATTCTGAAACGAATTTGGTCAAAGGCCAATTTATAAGAGCGGCTAGGATGGTATCTAACAACAACTTGTTTTTTAAAGAATTAGAAAGAATGAAACGTACGTTTCTAGAGACAAGATATCCACATGACTTATTATCCAACGTTTATGAAAAGGTAGTTAAGAAAAGGGGGGTTAAATAGACACCCCTCCAAGGAAACTCCAGTGGAAGTTCAGCTTTTTGTGCTTTACACACAAACAACACAAATGATTTTCAGAATTCAATGGCAATCAACTAGAATAGTACAAGCTCGACTGTGAAAAATGTTATTAGTGAGAACTGGTCTATACTAAAAATACAACATGACATGTTTCGAATGGTAGGACAAAGACCCCACTTTGTTTACAAAGTGGACAGCAATATTAAAAAAATTACTAGAGAGTGACAGGGTGGAGCTACATTTACATACAACAAAATGTGGAAGATGTAGTTTTTGTTCTTACATCATAAGTCAGGAAAGTGTAATATTGAAGAAACACTAACACTAAAGTTATTTTTGTGAGAGGAAATCGTGAAACCAAGGGTCTGGTGTATTTAGCTATTTGCAAGCAGTGTCAGGCAAACTATGTGGGCAAAACAGAGAAAATTAGTTAAAAGAATACACAAGCATTTATATGATATTAGAAAACAGAACACCAACAATGCCTTTTACAAACATTCTCTAGTGTGCCAAGGCTTCATCAACTTTGTTTTTGGAATTTTAGAAATTGTTTATCCGAGTGTTGAACGTGGTCAGTGGGAGAACTGTAGTGAATACACAGAGTTATTGTTGCAAATTCCTTTAGATGCTACCTCATTGCCTGGAGTGAAAGAGCATATTTCCATTTATCCTGTGTTAAAAATGGCAGCATTGATACAAATTAGCTTTTTCAATTTTTGTATATATTGATTAGTTTTTACTGTATAGGGATTTCATGGTAGACAGAAACTTATTTATTTTATTTATTCACTGTACATTAAATTTTTAAGAAGAATTTGTACAAATTAACAGTTTATATATTGTTCTTTATGTCACGAACCTCGTTTCTAAGAAGAGTAAACTGTGGTTGAAAACATTTTAATATTTTTAATTGTTTAGGTTTAACTGACTAATTATTTCTTCAATCACGTCTAAGAAATGATTAACATATATGTTTAAAACGGGCTTGCTGAGTTTTACTGACTGTTCTCATGACGTCACGTGTTACTGGGATAAAAGTGCTCATAATTTCTTATTAAATTTCTTTATTTTACACTGGGTTGGTGGGCAGTGATATTCATATGATCCTTGGCTGAGCCATGAAGACGCAATTACATTTAAGGTAGCACGGTATTCACACTGTCTCTGGTTCTAAGTATAATAAAGCCTCACCACTGCAGTTCCATCTATGATGCCCAAAAAGTACTGCAAGTAAACTAATAGCATATCCCAAACAGAGAAGTTCAGAGATCATATAGGTTCCCAAGGAACCACAAGCTTCTCTAGGGAATAAAAGTAACATGTATTAAAAAGTTGATCTCCAGAATACTGGGCCTTCTCCAAACATTGACAGGGGGAAGACTTTAAAAATGGACTCTCAGAAAGGTCTTCCATAGTATCTGAAGCATTCTGAAATACCGGCCTTTGAAAAATTGGATGGGTCTAAGGCACTATCAGGAGAGAACAGATGCATGTATCCTGGAAGAGAAAAGTGTCATTCTATGCATCTTAAAGCATGACTAGCGAATATGCGCCATTACGTAAAGTACTTTTAGATAAGATACAGTCACTTTTTTTAAGGTAGCACAGAAGGGTACTGGGTGGGTGATTTCATGTGAAGCTAGTGTTCATCTCTGCTCATCTCTTCAGTATGAAATTTATTTAGGTGAGTCTACTGTTGGTCATAGTCCAAGGCAGCAGAGTTCATTTGCATACATTCTTTAGGCTGAGTACCTCACATGCATATCAGTATCAGTGGTATGGCCTGTAGGGCTATCCCTGACAACATAAAGGATAGGAAAAAACAATCCCCTTACAATACAAGACACCCTTAATGTTCCCAAAA
>NC_056751.1:78675009-78677509 GCF_019279795.1 Protopterus annectens | reverse complement strand
CAGTAATGTAACGACAAGTTTGCCGCCCAACCAACAAAATTTAAAGGATCGTAATGAGCCGGTGGTTAAACGAAAAAGAAATGCCTCATTAGAAGTCTCGGAGGATATCCGTGAACCATGCCATTTACTTCAGGAGCAACAAGTAAAGGGTCCCACGCCAACGCTAAAACAAGGAACCATATCTAATGATTTTAATATGAAAAAATGGACTAGCAAACATTTCAAGTTTGCTGAAGGTACTGTGCATTTTAACAGAAATAATAATGCTAATAATGTTCAGCTAGAACAACTTGTGTCAGAATTTAATAGCAAATTGTACTCATTCAAATCAGTTCAACTTGAAATAGAGTACTTGACTGAGTGCATTAGAGTGGAGCGCATACCAAAAGGGCTGCGCTTCAATAAGTTACCCAACAATGCAGTTCCAGGCTCAAAGTTGTTCAAGGGGATTTCGGACTTGTTTGATAGAACGGGCCTGGAAATGCTGAAGCTCATGGTAGCGGATTATGAATTTAAAGCAAATGCGCTCCTTGCTGACATTAATTCTATTATTACCAGCATTACTGACAATACTAACTTTTTTAGTATTAAAAGAGACTATGAAAAATCATTCATTGAAGTAGACAAGCATTGTGACAGGATAGTACAAAGAAAAATTAAAAAATTCGAAAGGGATCTACAAGATTATAGCAATGGGGTTGCATACATTTTTTCAAAAGGAGCTGATAGGTCCTTTCCCAGAAAATACAATTATGGAAACATGCCAAAAAGAGCAAATAATGATGGATATGAGGTTCAAAACACAGTTTATACCCCGAAAAGAGGAGAAAGACCACCCCAGAAAGTTAATCAAGCCCAAGATCAGGTTTTTATTATGCCCCAGGGAGACAGGTATACAGAGAAACAAACCAGTCAGCCCAGGGGTGGAGCAAATTCAGGAGATAGTTGCTCCAATGCCTTCTTTAGCGATAGAAATTATTCATTTGCCAAACTGTACAGTGGCCAAACAGGGGAATTTTTCTATTTACAATTATACTGATGTTTCGGTCATAATGTGTTTTTTGAACTATTCAAAAAGGGCTTTCATTTTGTACCTGAAAAACCCATTAATATCCCAAAAACTATCTTGGATCTTAAACTTTTTACTAGAAGCTTGAACTTAAATATTTATTTTAGAGGTGGGCAGAATGTTAAAAATCCCTTTCAAAGAACAAGTACGTTTAATCCACCCCTCCATCCTGTCTTGAAGGTATTTGAGGATATGGTAGAAAATGAATTTAGAAGTTTGGTATCAAATCATGTAGAATCATGTAGAATACAAACCTAACAATTTTACAAGGGATTTTTATGAATCTATAAGATTTTTCAAGAATGAGGAAATTAGACCAATGAAACCAGACAAAGGTGGTGGGGTTGTTCTCATGTACAAACATGAGTACGAAGCACATATTTCTAACATCCTACACGACACTGAAAAATATACAGAAGTTTCAATCAATGAACGCAATATTGCATATGCAAAGATCAGACTTATGCTAGAAGATCATCTCATGCAAGGGGTCTTTAATGAACAATTATTTAATTATCTTTGGGTACAAAAACCCCTGACGCCAATTATATTTGGCATCCCAAAAGTTCATAAAGGCCTGGATCCCTTAAAATTTAGGCCCATAGTTGCAGGCGCAAAGGGTATTACTGAACCATTGTGCAAGTTTATTGATATTTCAACCAAGAATTTGGTATCATCAATAGAATGCCTTTGCAAGGATTCATGGGAATTTTTGAAAGGGATAAAAAGTGAATTTTTTAATATGACCAAATACATGATTACCATTGACATCGTGGATTTATTCCCTAGTATTCCGCACACTATAGGAATAGAGTGGTTCAGTAGAATACTTATTGAGAAATCAGGTTTCAACAGTAAAATAATAAATTTAGATTATTTTGAATAATAACTTTATTATTTTTAATGGTGAGTTATTTAAGCAGAACAAAGGGGTAGCAATGGGCACACCTTGTGCCATGGCCTACTCAAATCTAGTATTGCACTTTTGGGAAAATAAGTTTATTTTTTCATCAAGTTGGGTAGAAAATATTATTCACTATAAAAGATTCCTAGATGATATTTGCATTCTATGGAAAGGTGATATTAATGACTTTGAAAAATTTATGCAACACATCAATTCTTCCACCAGTTTTTTAAAGTTTACACACAAAATAAATCCATTTGAATTACATTATTTAGACATAGTTTTAAGGAAAAACAATATATCCAAACAGTTTGAATCAAGTATTTTTAGAAAAAATACCTACTCAAACATGTTGTTGCACTTTGAAAGCAACCATCCAACATTTCAAAAAAAGGGGATCATAAAAGGTCAATTAATAAGAGCGTCCAGAATTTGCAGCACGGATATCCTTTATCAAAAAGAATGTGAATACTTAAAGGAATTGTTTTTAGAAAAAGGCTATCCAAAAAATTTGTTTGAAATTTTGG
>NC_056751.1:78665009-78670009 GCF_019279795.1 Protopterus annectens | reverse complement strand
GGAGTGGTACGACTGTTCTTGTACGCCATTCGTAGGGTACATAGCGTGTAGAGAGGCTGAGTTTGAATAGTGATTTGAGATGGGAGGTTAGTTCATTTTGAAGCTTGTGTAAGACACAACCTGGGATAGCATCTGGTCCCATTGATGCTGTGTTTTTGGCCTTTGCATGGGCTGTCTTTACTTGTGTGTCTGAGATATCTGGAGCGCCGCATTCTTCTGGGATGGGTGCTAGCCTCTTTGGTGGAGAGGGGGGGTGAAGTTTGCACTGAACTTGTCAGCCAGGATTGTTGGCAATGTCGGTTGGTTCAGTGTATTTATGGCCATTATGCACTAGCTCAGAGAATATATGAGAGTTTGCCCCTAGACTCTTGACATAGTTAAAGAAGGCCTTGTGGTTATCCTTAGAGTCATTGGCTATTTTTCTTTTGAAGTTGGCCTTGGATGATTTAATGAGGGAGCGCAGTTTTTTTACTGATGTTAATCAGAGATGCCTTCTTATTTTGGGATTTTGTTCTATCTTGCAGGAGTTTCCTCCTTCCGTTGTAAAGTTTATTTATGGCCGGGGTCCACCAGACTGGCTTCCTCTTTTTTGAGGAGTTGGTCTAGGTTTTACTTGGGATGGCTCGGTCCATGCATTCTTGAAGGTGTTCATAGAATGCACTTGTAAAGGATTCTGCTGATGGGTCATCATTTTCCATTTGATTGGGAGCTTTGAAACTTCCCACCTCGGTCTTGAGGAGTGTGAAGTTGGCTTTAGATAAGTTTTTACCTTTATTTCCTTGACTGGAGGGGGGGGGGGGTTGGGATGTAGATGTCCAGCGTGATTAGTTTGTGATCTGATCTTACCAATGACGAGTTTAACTCGGGTGTGGAACATAGGTTCCTCATGTTGCTGATGACCAGGTCCAGTATGTTGTCACCTCTTGTGGGAGTGGTGACCAGCTGCTCAAGGGCATTTGAGTTTATAAATTAAAGGAAGCACTGGGCTAGGGCGTTTGAGCTTGAGTAGTTTTCCCAATCAATATTTGGATAGTTTAAGTCACCCAGTAGCATGGTGTTGGGTAGAATCTTCATAATTTCTAATGTTCTCAGGAATGCTGCTTGATGGTCCTGAGAAAAGGTGGGAGATCTGTAGCAAGCTATAAATTGAACAGTCAATTTACCCGCTGTCAATTGCACTTGGATGGTCTCAGATTCCGTGTGCTGTGCTACTAACCTGGAGGTGTGGGTGTTCTTGATGAATATGGACACACCCCCTCCTTTTGTGTTCCGGTCCTGGTTTTGGGACCTAAAGGAATGGTAGGAGTTATAGCCTGGTAGTGCTGGGGTGCTCTCTGGAGCCTTGAACCAGGTTTCTGTCAGTGCACATACGTCGATTTCTTCCATACTAAGGAGAGCCTTGAGTGCGTGCATTTTGAGGTTTAGACTTCTGGCGTTGAGCAGCATTACCCTCAGTTTTTGTTTATTATTGTTGTTTATGGAGGCGGGTTTGTCTTTTGAGCCTTGCCTAAAAAAGGTAGTATTGGGGCGGCAAGAGTCTTGGCCAGTATTTGAAAGCCCAGGGGCGACAGTTGCAAGCAGTCTCTGGCAAAGCAACGTGGCTTGTCAAGCAAGTCGTCCCAGGCTGACAAGTACTGGATCCCCTTTGAATGACACCAGTAGTTTAATCAATTGTTAAAACTGATAATTTTTTCTTCGTATGCTGGCATCATTTTGGGTGAGGGCAGGATGCTAGTCAGAGTCATACCAGCCTGGGCTACATGGTCAGAGAGCTCCTCCATGTCTCTTTTCATGTAGTCCAGGGAGGTACGTCTCAGGTCATTTACGCCAACATGTACAATGAGAGAGTCATATTAGTACTTGTTGTGGAGTGACCTGAGTGCATGTGTTATGTGGCGGATTCTGGCACCCGAAAGGTAGTTTACGGTAACCTTCTCCTTGTTCAGTCTAATGAGTGGGACGTCTGTGTGTCTGATGATAGAATCACCGATTACTAGTGTGTTAGGTGTGTCATTTAGCCTTAGGGGCTGTTTTTGCTTGGCACACTGACGTTGTGACGTATGTGTAACCTTGTTTCTATTGTGGGGTGGGGGTTGCTTGGGTGTAAGCTTAGGAGGTCTCTGTTGTTTAGGCAGGTTCTTATTTAGAGCCTCAGAGTATGTTTTTGCGGGTTTCTGAGAGTTGTTTTCTAGTGCAGCTATGGCTGGTCTATGCGAGTCTGGTAATGTGGTGCTAGTGTTGCCCTTCTCCTTGTGACTGGTTGTTCCAGTCGTGGATTGAGAGAGCTTAGCCTCCAGTTTGGCTGTGTAGCTGCATCTCTCACATATGTTTGTGTTGGTTGGGAGGAGGAGGGGGTTGTCTGTGCACATGAGGCAATTGTAACATTGCCTCAGGATGCCCAGATTCACCGGCTGGACCGGAGAGCACACCAGAAGCTGTCCCTTGAACATGCCTGAATAAATGGTTGGGACTGTATTGCTGATTGGATGAGTAAAGAGCCTTCTACTTCCTGAGTATAGGGCTGAAGTGCAAGCTTTAAGCTAGTGCTAGTTTTAGTGAGTTTTAGTAAGTGCCGGTCTTAAAATGCCTTATTTCTAGTGATGGGTTGAAGTGTTTTAAGTGAAAAACTGAAGTGCAGACTTCGTGGAGCCTGGAATAGTTTAACTGCAGCTAAACAGCGCTGCGTGGTGCGCAAACATGCGCAAAACTGCGCTAAGCGGATTTTATACCAGGGAGATCCAAAAGGATAGAAATTAGCCCAAAATGCCCAATGAGCTACAAGTTGCTGGGCTGGGAACACTCCTACAGGGACAGATAGGCTGGTCAGAGTTCCCTCTCTCACAGTGAACAAGGAAGCCACCTAATTATCCAAGTATGATATGCGCAACACAGGAACCTTTACCATAGTCCTGGATTCAGCAAAGCCTGAAAACTGGACTAGACTAGTTCAGAAAGGCGGGAAAACAAGGAATTTTTTTGTTCATACTAGGCTATCTGCCCTAGGGCATTTATAAGCCTAGCCAGAGTGTGTTCGGCTTTCGCCACCCATTTTAAATTAATTTTGCTATGCCCTTTTTCGAGGTTAGTATACTGTGCCTCTGTCTAACAGTGACACAGAAGAGATACCTGGGGTAAACCTACGATCTCCCATCCACTCATCAAGACTGCTCTTGAAGAGAGTCAGAGTCAATGTGGGACTCTGCCTAACCTGGACTGGGATTTTATTCCAGAGTGAAGGGAGCCTCTGGGTTATGAATCTGTCCCTCCAGCATGTCCTATTTATTTCAGTGCTGAGGTTCAAGTCACTCAAGCGCGTAGCTCGATGGAATTTGGATTTTCTGAGGTGCAGCATGCCCATTAATTCCAGGTTGGATATGGCTTTATACGTCAGGCAAAGATCGCCTCTGAGCACGCGGTATGCCACTGAGTAGAGCTGGAGTTTCTTTATCCGGGCAGCATATGGCATCTGTTTGAGCCCTTTGATCCTCTTGGTGAGGTACTTTTGGGGTCTTTCCAGTTGCTGCAGGTATCTGGTAAGGTACATCCCAAAAGGGGCATTGTACTCAATTATGGGCCTGATGAGGGATGAGTAAAGAGGCACGATGACCTCCCCTGATCTAGATGTGAATCCCTTTGTGATTAGGTGGGCTATATAAAATGTTTTTCTAACCACTTTGGCCACGTGGTTGTCAAATGAGAGATTGCTATCAACTTGGGTCCCCAGGTCCCTAATTACTTCTTCTGTACTTAATGGATTACCACCTATGTGGTAATTTGTGGGCACTTTGTTTTTGCCAAAGGGGATGACTATACACTTTTTGGCATTTAGCTTGAGGCCATGGCTCTGGCACCAGTTGTCTGTTTCTATGAGGCCCTTTTGGAGGATGCTTGTGTCGGCTGGACAGTCGATTATGGCTTCAGTTTGCAGTCATCTGCGAACTTGGTCAGCCACAGTCCTTCCGTGTTGGCCTGTACCTCCGAGAAATATATACCGAACAAGAGAGGTCCCAGGACTGAGCCTTGTGGGACGCCACTTGTAACTGGTTTGGAGTCTGACATGGCTCCAGCAATTCTAACCATGTGGGTTCTGTACTTGAGCCAGTTTGCAACCCATCTAGTGACATAGGGGTTTATATTTAAGCTGGTGAGCTTATCTATAATGCCCGAGTGGGGTATTGTATCGAAGGCTTTTGCGAGGTCCAGGTAGGCTGTGTGGACCACCTTCCCCTCGTCAATGGCCTTGGTGACTGTTTCAAAGAGATCAACCAGGTTTAAGAGGCAGGATCTGCCCTTAAAGCCGAACTGGGTAGGATCCAGTGTCTGTAGGTCCCCAATATCTTTATTTATGAGGTACATGATGATCCTTTCCATAGCTTTACAGACCAAGCTAGTCAGGCTTATAGGGCGATAGTTTCCAGGATCCGTTGAGGCACCACCTTTGTGGAGAGGGACCACTGGTTGCTGTACGCCGCTCTTTGGGTACATATCCTCTAGTAAGGCTGAGATTGAACAGTAGTTTTATGTTTGGGTATAGCTCTACTTGGAGTTCATGTAGGATGCAGCCCAGGACACCGTCTGGTCCCATTGATGCTGTGTTTTTTGCTTTGGAGAGGGCAGCCCTTACCTGAGCATCTGAGATGTCAGGGGGGCAGCACTCTGCTGGGATAGATATTTGCCCTGTTGGTGGGGAGGGGGGGGGCGGAGAAGTTTGCGCTGAACCTGTCAGCTAGCATGTTGGCAATGTCTGTGGGTTTGGTGTATTTTTTGTCATTTTGGACTAATTCTGAGCATATCTGGGAATTCCCACCCAGGTTCCTAACATAACTAAAGAAAGCCTTGTGATTATCCTTAGTGTCCTGTGCAATTTTTCTCTCGAAGCTGGCCTTAGACGATTTTTATGAGTGCCCGTAGTTTTTTGCTAATACTGATCAGAGATGCCTTCCCTTTTTGGGATTTTGCTCTATCATGTAGTAGCTTCCTCCTTCTATTGTATACTTTGT
>NC_056751.1:78630009-78655009 GCF_019279795.1 Protopterus annectens | reverse complement strand
AAGAATGCATTGATCATGGCATCCCAAGCAAAACCAAGACTCACTCCTCCAAGAAAAGGAAACCAGTCTGGTGGACTACTGCCATAAACAAGCTATACAATAGAAGGAAGAAACTAGTACAGAAAAGAGTAAAATCCCAAGAAGGGAAGACATCCCTGATCAGTATCAGCAAGAAACTATGATCCCTCATGAAATCATCCAAGGCGAGCTTTGAAAGAAAAATTGCCAAGGACACCAAACATAACCACAAGGCATTTTTTAGCTATGTCAAGAATGTAAGTGGCAATGTTCAGATCTGCTTTGAGTTAGTGCAGAATGGCACAAAATACACTGAACCGACCGATATAGCCAACATCCTGGCAGACAGGTTCAGCACAAACTTCACCTCCCTCTCACTCCCAAAAGGGCCCATGACCATACCAGAAGAATGTAGAGTCCCTGAAATCACAGACACTCAGGTTAAAACAGCCCTCTCCAAAGCTAAAAACACAGCATCAATGGGACCGGACGGTGTCGCAGGCTGCGTCCTACACGAGCTCAAAGAAGAATTAACCCTTCACCTAAACACACTGTTCAAACTCAGCCTCTCCACAGGCTACATACCCATAGAGTGGTGCACAGCAACGGTTATTCCACTCCACAAAGGTGGAGCCACAACAGACCCCGGGAACTATCGCCCTATAAGCCTGACTAGCTTGATCTGCAAGGCTATGGAGCGCATCATCATGGAACTCATTAACACAGACATTGGGAACCTCCCAACACTGGACCCTACCCAGTTTGGCTTTGTTAAGGGCAGATCTTGCCTCCTAAACCTGGTGGACTTCTTTGAGACAGTTATCAAGGGTATAGGCAAGGGAAAGTTGGTACACACAGCCTACCTAGACCTCGCTAAGGCTTTTGACACCATTCCCCATTCTGGTATTATAGACAAGCTCACCAGCCTGAACATAAACCCCTACATCACAAGATGGGTTGCCAACTGGCTCACGGACAGAATCCACATGGTGAGTTGCAGGAGCTAGGTTCGACTCTAAACCAGTTACAAGTGGCAATCCCCAAGGCTCAGTCCTAGGACGCCTCCTGTTCGGCATATACTTCTCAGAGGTACAGGCAAGCACAGGAGGACTATGGCTGACCAAGTTCGCAGACGACTGCAAACTAGGGGCTATAATTGACTCTCCGGCTGACACAGACATCTTCCAAAAGGGTCTCACTAGGATGGATACCTGGTGTCAAAATCATGGCCTCAACCTAAATGCCAAAATGTGCATAGTCATCCCCTTTGGAAAAAACAAAGTACCCACAAACTACCACATAGGTGGTAGTCCCCTAAATACGTAAGACGTAATAAGGGATCTGGGGACCCAAGTAGACAGTAATCTCACCTTTGATAATCACATTGCCAAAGTGGTTATAAAATCCTTCTGTGTGGTCCGCCTAATCACAAAAGGGTTCGCATCCAGATCAAAAGAGGTCATTGTGCCCCTCTACTCATCACTCATCAGACCCATCTTAGAGTACAACGCCCCATTTGAGATGTACCTTACAAGACACCTGCAACAGCTGGAAAGACCACAGAAGTACCTCACCAAGAGGATCAATGGCCTCAAACAGATGCCCTATGCAGCTCGACTGAAGAAACTCCAGTTGTACTCGGTTGCATACCGCCTACTCAGAGGTGATCTCTGCCTGACATACAAGGCCATGCCCAACCCAGAATTGATGGACATGCTCCACCTAAAGAAAACCTTATCCCCTCGAGCCACATGCGCTAGGGATCTAATCCTCACCACAACAATAAATAGGACGTGCTGAAGGGATAGATTCCTGTCCCAGAGACTTCCCATGCTTTGGAACAAGATCCCAATCTACATTAGGCAGAGGTCCTCGCTAACACTCTTCAAAAGAAACCTTGACGAGTGGATGGGAAACAAAAACTTTACCTTGGGGATCACTTCAGTGGCTCTGCTGGACAGAGGCACAGGGAACTAATCTAAGAGGGCGGCGAAAGCCAACACATTCTGGCTAGGCTTATAAATGCCTTCGGGCAGATAGCCTAGTACCCACCTATGAACTTATAAATTGTATACTGATGGACATCTAGAAACTTGTGAACATGTTTTGTTTTGTGACAGAGTAAAGTACTTGTGGATACTTCTGCAGACTATATTTTCCTTTTCCTAACTTGCTATGTAAATTGTTATTCACTATGTAATCCAATGTATATACTGTCTGTTTATTTTAACTGTGGAGCTTTTCTCCCCGGGCCTCCGCTGAAAATGGACCAACGTCCAGTCGGACACTCCCGGTCAACAAACTTAATTAAATAAATAAATAAAAAAACACTGATCTTTGTTATGGTTATCTTCAGCTGTCCTTTATTGTGCAACAAAAAGATGTTTCGTTGTTATATTTCAGAGAAACTATGGTTTGAGTTTTGTGCTTTTCAGTTGTATACAAATGAATGGACCTCAATTATTTATATCAATTCAGTTTACATTTTATTTCTGTTGCTCTTGTTATCTGATAGCTTAATCAGGAAAATGTTCCTCTTCTTAATTACAGAAAAACTGAATCATAGAAAATGCAAGTCAAATGGGCTAGTAGGCCATTAACAGCTTGCCAGCACCAACTTTAGGGTTTACTTTCATCCCCTTCCATGAATGAGCACCAACTTCACATAAGCACTGTTAATAAACTCACAGCAGAAAAGTAAAAGAAGAGCAGGAGTTGGTGCACACAACCCTCTATGAGAAATGAAGCCATTCATAATTCCAAACGTGAGCTTATTGAAGTTCACCAAAGGCTCTAGCCACTTATGTGGTTATCATGCCTGTATATAAAACAAACATACAAACACCACACAACTTCAGAGTACTGATAGTTAATACCTACAACCCAATGTTGCAGTACATTATTGTTAAACTTTCTCTACTGTGTTGCTATATGCACTTTATACAAGAAAGATGAAAGCTTCTATGATAACATCATACCTCATTCATCAGTGGTTAGCAAAAGGAAGTCTAAATGTACAATTATTTCTTTTTAATATAGTACACAGATGACTTACATTTTTTTCAAAGTGTTCAGGATAGTTCAACTCAAACAATTGGGTACGGCATGTTTAATAAAAGCTATAAAAGATTGGTATGTGCTCTACAAATACATAAAATGCCATACAGGATAAAGAAACTGACTGTCCCGTTTACTGTCATCAGAGGTTGTAGAGCTCTGGGTGCAAGACCATGTAGTGGGACTCTTCAAATTTGGCAGCAAAACTGTAACAAATGCAACCTGTGCAATAAGCTAAAGGGGAAAAAAAGCATACGTGAGGTACATCTAGTCTGCAGGTTAACTGCACAACAGAACAGATGTTTGCATTGGTTTTGTACTCAGACTGATGAATTTTGATGAGATTCATGGATTTACATCTGGCTAAATATAGATACTTTGTCTATGATATGCAGCCCTGTATTACAATGCAGCCATCCAGTAAAAGGGTCCTTAATGATATCCAGTGTCACACCAAATGAAACCAGCCTAACTACCTTGAAGATAATCAACCTTATCCCATCTGACAACATACAGCCTTAGTGATAGCTTGTATGTGCTCCCAGAGACTGCTGAAATATTTATGAAAGCAAACCTTCTGATTTATTCATATTCCATAACACACACAGTATCACATGTTGCTAAATCCCAACACACTCCATATATATCTTCAGAAAAGACCTAATTTACTAAATTGCTACTACTAATACCTACTTGTGATAAAGTAATGCATCAGTCCTACATACGTTAGCAAACAAAGATCACACAACCTACCCAATCAGTACACATTTCCCTCTTACTGCAAATTCATGAATTCTAGTTAATATACAACTCTGAAGATGCTCCCTTATCGGATTTCAGCTGGTTCAAAGCCTTAAATCCCACTACAGTTACTTCAACAGTTCACCATACAATAACTTCATCTTCTACTTTTTCTATATTTAGTTATTCCATACAATTGCCCTAACTCATTTCTCTGCATCATTTTAAAACTTTTTTTTTTAACAGAGTGCGCACTGAGTACGTACAATCTTCAATTTCATTTAGATCTTTAAGTAACAAGAATCCATCCCCTCCCACATTTGTAACTTCAGTTTTCATGTTTTCTACAAAAAACTGATTCCTTTCTAATTACAAAGGACTCCCATTACCCATTTCTGTGTATGATGTTGTGGTATTATGCACACTCTGTGAAATATTTCAATCTTCAATTCCATTCATATATCGGAGTAATAATTATCCACTGTGTCACAGATTTTTTTTCTCACAATACTTCTTTTTCAAAGAAGGAAAATGTTTAGTTGCTTTTTCCTTTGGACTACTTCATCTTTCAGTGATGATAAGAAATATGTGCATTATGAGCATACATTTCAGTGGGATGTTCCTTTGGATGTATAGTTTTACTCCCGATTTTATTTAGCATCCACATATTACTACAACCATCTCGGCACCACCAGTTTCCAGAAGAGCTATTTTCTTTATCACACATCTGCACTGACCTACTGAGGGCAACCTCTACTCCTTCCTGGCAAGTTTCACTTATTTATTATTTTTAAAACAAAATAAAACCACAGTATTCAACCTTATAACTTTAATTTATTTACTGATTTTGTCCATTTTAACATAACACTTCATCAGAATGAAACATTAAAATCACATCTACTGCAGTTGTGGAAAGAAGTGGCCCATGGGAAGCTATGCTGGAATACTGAAAGCTGTTATGGCAGCTCAAACTCAATGCTACAGAAATACCTGGACTTAATGATGGGGTGTCCTTATCTAGTGTATCAAGATTAAGGGTTGCAAAATTATGGCAAAATGCATTGGGAAATGTATTTATTTATTTAGATTAAGTGTGTGTGTGTCTGTGTGTGTCTGTGTGTGTCTGTGTGTGTCTGTGTGTGTCTGTGTATATATATATATATATATATATATATATACACACATACACACACACACATATATACATACACAGATAAAAGAAACTAGAAAACTGCTGAATTTAAAACCCAGTAAAAAAAGACACGTGATAAACTTGAGCTTTGGTATTGGGGGAATCTCTAGACAGACTGTCTAAAACTTTCAGTGAAACTCTTTATAATGTTTTAAATACTTAAATAACATTTTTTAATAGGAACCAGCCTCAGGATATATTTCTGTCCTTCGTCATCTCAGGTTTCTTCATAGTGTGACCACACCACATGGCAAAAAAAAAAAAAAAAAAGACGCCCTGTGATTCACTAATGCCTACACTAAGTGTACACTGTTCCGAGTGAACAGACAGCACAAGTGTTACTCATACCTTCTTCCTCCTAATTTCAGTTTTCCAACAGATTTTCTTGCAGCCTTAAATATTTAGGGGGGTTCATAAAAGTTACCATAAAAAGTGCTAACTATATGTACATTTAGGTAATCTTTCTGAGTGACAAGAAAGTACAACAAATGTGATAGGGATGTTCTTGAATACAGATCGATTACATTTAGTGTAGCCAGTCATGAAGCCAGCCCTTGAATTCCCAATAATTCAACTGGTTTATTGCACCAGGAGGAGGAAGTGGCAGAAAGCAACTAGAAATGTCAATATACTCTAAAACAGCTGTAAACATCCACAAACTAAAAAAGCTTATGACCCTAATGTGAGGGAAAGAACAAAAAGAGTCAAAAATTTGCTCTGTGGCTTTTCCTCAACCAATAGGCTTAATATATGATGTATGATCTAAGAGCCATGAAGACAAATTCCTAAAGAAAGTATTGCAAGATTTCATCAAACCCAGGATACCATGTACCGAGGAAGATGAACAGTAGAAGAAACAGAAAAGTCATGTTTTTTATATGTGGCAATTCTGGGATCAAAATATAATTGGAGAAAATGATGTGTGGTTATTAACACACTATTCCTTCAAAGGGCAGAACAAGGAGAAAAGTATTAGGCAATAATGAGCAGACTATTACATTAAAGTTAATGGTCATTCCTTATTATAGAGCTTAAGGAATAGACACAGTGAAGAGACATGGGAGTTCAAGCCTTGATGACAATGTGACACTGCCAGCCCAGCTATCTGGACTTGTAAATACTATGTCATTTGTGAATATTGATATAATTTATACAGAACTGTATGTTATGTACTGAGCTTCAAGAATGTAACCACAGCATACCCTGCTGGAACACAGAAGATTAATTTACAAAACTTTAAGAAAATAAGCTGAAATCTAGTACTTTACAATGTGTGATAAAAGTTAGTTTCAATGCAGCAAGGAGACAGGATGTCAAGAGCTAGAAGTTTTCTGTTCTCTTGGAGCGAATTAGTTACTAGGTTTTAAAATGTAAAAAGTGTTTTATTGCTTTATGACTTCCTAGCAGCTGCACAGTTCTGAGAGATATGCATTTTTAACACAGAGATGTTAAAATTCTGTTAAGTTTCTGTTTAGCCTGGGAAATGAAGTCAGGTGACAAAGAGTGATGTTACCCAAGCTAACCCAGCAATAAAATGTGATATTAACTTAAGAACTCTCTCAAAGAGAGACTGTGCATTTTGTATTTGACCTGGAAATATCCATCATGTGCACTCGCCTTGCTAAGAGTAAGTAACCATGGTACAGTAATTTATTTTAGATATAGTTTGGAATATAGTAAAAATTAGTTTAGATGTTTTCTGTATTTATTTGAGACTTTCCTGCAATGTTGTTTTAAAATGTTTTCTGTGATTTTGAACTCTGAAGTAATTGTGTTTGTTTTCTGAGTGTTGTCTTGTTCTTTTATTATTTATTATTAAAATATATTTAAAACTATCCTTGTGGCTGATATTTGTGAGACAGTGCTGCGGTAGCGTTGTCGCCTCACGGTAAGCCGCTGTCCGGTTTGATTCTCAGCTAGAGCGTCTTCTGCGTGGAGACATGCGTGAATGGGCGTACCTTCGTTGAAGGTTGTGCGTCAGGGCTGGTAACTCGGCACGTAAAAATCAACTACCAATCATTAGCGGACCGGAGTTCCGCTGTGGCAACCCCTAACCGGGAAAAGCCGAAAGACACAACACAACAACATTAAGCTCTTAGCGTACTTGCATATCTATTTGATGAAACTGTACAGGCCAATCCTAAGCAGCCTGGCACTTGCTTAAAACTACCATTTGGATTAATAGCAACATTACACAGTAGGACTGGACACCCTTTGTAAGGGCCTTATAGTAGCTGATAATTAAGAGATGGTTGGTGGCAGTGATAACTACCTTATAGTCTGGGCAGAAGGGGACACAGCTAGTAAACCTGTGCCAGCCTTTCCCAAGTGTGTGTGTCAGCTACTTGGGCAGGGGCATGAAGCACTGGTTGCACAGAGAGAGGGTGGTGGAGGTTTGGTTTGACCACTCGACTGAGATATCAACCCTATAGCTGTGCCAGTGGGACGTCTTACTGGGAATCTGGAGAGACAAGGAGAAACCAGCCCCAGACTGACTGTGATCTCTGTATGCTCTTAAGGGAAACTGCACTTTACTGTGTATGTACTTGTCATCTTCTCGGTGTGTACGTCCCCTCACTGTTGCCAGTGGTGAGGATTGAGGCTCCTTGATTACTGGGCCAGTGCAGGGGTATCACATATTAATTGGTTGACTGTGGTGGGATACTCAAATCACATACTAATTGGTTAACAGTGGTGAGATAGCCACATCACATATTAATTGGTTTGCAGTGGTGTGGATATTGAATTCCTGTACCTTGCTCACAGTAGTCACCGAAAGTGTCTGTACTCTCAATCAGCCACGCAGTGAACATTCAGAGTTCATATCACAATTGTTTTATTTTTTTGTTAGCTTAGTTAGTCAGGGAGAGCAGGCAAGCAGGTCAGCAGAGGAGTATGGCAAGCTGACAAGGAGCCACTGGGCTAAGATGTGTCAGACTAAAGGACTGGTGCATGCCAACCTAAGGCAGAAATGATTGAAGCTTTAGTCACAGCTACATCACAGGATAACAACCAGGAAGACAGTCAGACTGGCCATGGACAATTCAACCTTTCCTCAGAGGACTTAAAAATCCATCTGGAGTTAAAGAGACTTGAGCTGGAGGCCAAGCGTTTGGAAATAGAGGCAGCAGAGAAACTGAGACATCTGTTGGCTGAGGAAAATGAGAAACTGTGACATCTGAAGGCTGAGGAAAATCAGAAACTGCGACGCCTGGAAGCTGAGGAGAATGAGAGACAGAGGCAACATGAAAAGGAGATAACTCTTCACCAGAGTCATGGAGGTAATGGGGAAGGGAGTAACTGAACCCCAGAAGCAACAAAGGTCAGTAAAATTCTTCCACAATTTACAAAGGGGGATAATTTTGAAAGTTTCAGTCATATGTTTGACAGGGTATGTAAACAATATAATGTTGGCCAAGGGCTCTGGGTATGGTTCCTGACCCCATTACTCCACGGTAAAGCTGTAACTGCAATTTCTGAACTGGCTGATGCTGATTGCTTAAATTATAATACAGTCAAAATGTGTTTGTTAGAATGCTTTATATTAACACCTGAAGCTTATATGAAATAGTTTTGTGAGCAAAGACGCAAGGCAGATGAAAGTGTGTGTGAATATATTGCTGAACTAAGCACTTATTTTCATAGGTGGGTGAGTGGATGTCAGGTCATCACTTTTGAAGGGCTGGCAGACCTTTTGGTGCAGGAACAAACCCTTAGCATTTTGCCTAAGGACAGGAGAATCTGGTTAGCTGATCGACAAAACAATACTGCAGATGTGTTGGGGAAGAAGGGAGACCTATACCTAGCAAGCAGGGCATCACTGCACAGGAAAGGGATACCCAGTGCTGCTCATGGGTCTCAGGGAACCCATGGTGGGCAGACCAGACTGCCCCAAGAGTCCGCCTAGCAGCAGGGGAAGCCACTAGTCCAGATACATGTCCAGGCCCAAGGTTTAAATGTTTTAAATGCAACCAGTTGGGCCATGTAGCATATAGATGTCCATAGAGGCAAGGCGGGGAACAAAAGGAGGGAGAGACAGTAAGTGGGAACGACAAAATGCCAGCAGTAAGTTGTCTCGACACAACAAGGGTACCAAACTACCACAAGAGGTTATATCATATCTTAGTTGATGGGGAAGAGGGCACTGCTAAGAGACACACAGCCTCTGACTTAACCATTGTGAAGCCTGCAATAGTTACAGAGGAGCATTACTTGCTTGGGCAATCTACTCCAGTCAGACCTCATTCCAAACACCTTTGGCTAGGGTTCACCTAGACTGGGAGGGTGAAAAAAGAAGCCAACAAGTAAGTGTGTTTGAGGATATCCCTGCAGATGTCTTGATAGGGAATGATTTTGATAATGCAGTACCGTGTGTGCATGCAGTTACAAGCAGTCAGGCTTGGAGACAAGCATGTGGGTCTGGTAGCTTGGGGGAGACCCAGATAGACCACACACTTGCAGCCAGGACTGGTGTGGTGGTTACTTCAGGGAGGGAGCTACCCTGTAGCAAGGAGACTGAAGGTGAGCCACAACTGCTGGTGGGTACTGATGTTTCCTTGGACAGAGTGACTGCAAGGGCAGAGGTGAGTAGTAGTACCTAGGCCAACAGTGAGGCACCACTGTCAGAGAATACCAGGAGCTGAGAATGGTTATTAAGAGAGAGTTGAGACAGGCTCAGCTCTCAGACCCTACCTTACAAGGCCTGAGGGAGGTAGTTAGTGAGGCACATGCTTCTCAAAGGAAGGGGGAATCTGTATACTGGGACAAACAGTTACTGTATAGAGAGTGGACCCCTGAAGGAGGGCTAGAGGGTGAGAGAATACAGCAGTTGGTAGTGCCCAAAGCCTACCATCTGGCACTTCTAGCCATAACCCAGGATATTTGCTTTGCAGGTCATATTGGTGTAAAACGTACAAAGAGACGTATTATGCAGAACTTTTATTGGCCTGGGATTTCAAGAGATGTAACAGGGTACTGCAAGACCTGTGAGCAGTGCCAAAAGGTAGGCAAGGCAAGAGACAACAAGAAAGCTCCTTTGATGCCTTTGCCTGTGATTGAGGAGCCATTTCAGAGGGGAGCTATGGATATTGTGGGACCTCTTTGTACCCCAGGTTCCACAGGGAAAATGTATATCCTAGTGGTAGTAGAATATGCTACCAGATACCCTGAAGCAGTGGCTCTGTCCTCCATTGAGGCAGAAAAGGTACTTTGTTAGAGATTTTCAGTGGGGTAGTTTTCCCAAAAGAAAAACTGACTGACAGAGGTGCCAATTTCATGTCAGACCTGCTGGCTTGTCTGTGGAAGCACTGTGGGGTGAATCACCTAAAGACGTCCCCCTACCACCCCCAGAATAATGCTCTTGTTGAGCGGTTAAACTCTACACTCAAGGACAATGCTATGGGCATTTGCAGACCAGTTTAAGAGGGAGTGGGAGAAATATTTGCCCCATCTATCTGCTTAAAGAGAGGTGCCCCAGGAATCCACAGGTTTTTCACCCTTTGAGCTGTTGTATGGTAATAGGGTGAGGGGACCTCTAGATTTGATTCAAGATGAGTGGGAGAGTGAGTGTGAATCCCACAAAGAGTCTGTTGTGGCATAATTCCTAAACCTCAGGACACAGCTCAAGAAACTCATGGGCTTGGCCCAGGAGGAACTGGCAGAAGCCCAACATCAGAAAAAGGTCTAGTATGACAGGAATGCTCGAGCTAGAGAGTATGCTGTAGGACAGCAGGTAATGGTTCTCATTCCTGTCAGACACAACAAGCTGCAGGCAGCTTAGGAGGGACCCTACAAGGTGGTAAGGAAGGCCAGTGATGTCAACTGCTAGGCAGGAGGCAGGGGCACAAATAGTACCATGTTAACATCATGAAACCTTATCATGATAGGGAGGCCCTCGTGCTGAGTATTTGCAGGGGACAGCAGGAGGAGTCTGAGAGGGATCTGGTGACTGATCTCCTCAGTGTGGCTCAGACTGACACCTCAGTGGAAGGGGTAGCAATGTCCCAGCAGCTATCCCCTACCCAGGTTCAAGAAATCCGAGCAGTGTTACAGGAGTTTGGGGGAATGTTCAATGGGAAACCAGGGTGCACCCACCTGGTGCAGCACCATGTGTATACAGGACCCCAAAGGCCTATTAAGCAGGCCTCTTACAGGGTGCCTGAGAGAGTCAAACAAACAGACTCTGAGGGAGGAGATACAGACAATGTTGGAACTACAGGTAATCCAGGAGTCCAGCAGTCTCTGGGCCTCCCCAGTGGTGTTGGCACCAAAGAAGGATGGCAGCACCAGGTTCTGTGTGGACTACCGTAAATTAAATAGTCACACAGAGTCAGATGCTTACCCCATGCCTACAACAGATGAAGCCCTAGAGCAGCTGGGTGGGGCTAAGTATCTTATCACTATTGTGCTTAACAAGGGTTACTGGCAGGTGCCCTTGACTCCCAGTGCTAGAGATAGAGATCAGCATTTGTGACTCCTTTTGGCTTGTATGAGTTCATGAAGATGCCCTTTGGGATGAAAAATGCCCCAGCGATTTTCCAGAAGCTGGTAGATCACATCCTAGCAGGAGCAGGAGATTTTGCACTTGTTTACCTAGATGATATTGCCATCTACAGTCATTCCTGGCATGAGCACCTTCAGCATGTCAGGGAGGTGCTGGGCAGACTACAGACGGCAGGGTTGGTTGAGCATTAAGCCTAACAAATATCAGGTGGGTGTGGAACAGGTCTCCCACTCCCCAATGTATGTCCGAAGTAGTAAGATCAGGCAACAACCTGCCAACGTGGAATCCATTCAGGCATGGCCTACCTCTGTTACCAAAATGCAGGTGAGGGCATTCTTAGGGACAGTGGGGTACTACAGAAAGTGTCCCGAATTTTAGTACCATAGCTGCTCCCCTCACAGACCTGACAAGGAAATACAGACTAGATAAGATACAGTGGACCCCCCAGCATGTGAGCAGGCATTCCAGAAGCTTAAAGGAGCTCTGGGAGGACCCCCTGTATTAGCCAGTCCAGATTACAGCAAAGAATTTGTTGTGCAGGTGGATGTTTCAAACTATGGGGTGGGGGCTGTACGTAGCCAGGTTTCCTCAGAGGGAGAAGAGCACCCAGTGGTATATCTCCGTTGTAGGCTCCAACCCAGGGAGGAATGCTATGCAGCTGTAGAAAAGGAATGCCTAGCCATAGTGTGGGCACTGCAAAAACTTCAGCCTTATCTGTATGGAAGGAAATTCCCTGTAGTTACAGACAACAATACCTTAACATGGCTACATCGAAACAGCCAGCAAAATGGCAAGTTACTAAGGTGGAGCCTAGGGTTGCAAGCATATGATATGACAGGGCAGCAAGGCAGTGGGGTTAGCAATGCCAACACAGATGGGCTCTCAAGGCAGTACAGTATTCCCAGATAGGCTCAACCCTCTCAAGCAACGTTTCTCAAGGGTCACTTGAAACACTAGCTTGAGTTTTTTTTTTTTTTTTTTTGGGGGGGGGGGGGGTGTGACACTGCCAGCCCAGCTACCTGGAATTTTGTAAATAATTCTGTCATTTGTGAATATTGATATGATTTATACAGAACTGTATGTTATGCACTGAGCTTCAAGAATGTGACCACAGCATACCCTTCTGGAACATAAAAGATTAACTTACAAAACTTCAAGAAAATAAGTTGAAATTAAAGTCTTTATGATGTGCTATAAAAGTTAGTTTCAATGCATCAAGGAGACAGGATTGTCTAGAGCTAGAAGTTTTTTCTACTGTCTTGGTGAGAAGTGGTTACTAGGTTTAAAATGTAACAAGTGTTTTATTGCTTTATGACTTCCTAGCAGCTGTACAGATCTGACATATATGTATATTAACATAGAGATGTTAAAATTCTGTTAAGTCTCGGTTTAGCCTGGGAACAGAAGTCAGGTTACAAAGAGTGATGTCACCCAAGCTAACCCAGCAGTAAAATGTGATATTAATTTAAGAACTCTCTGAGAGAGAGACTGTGCATTTTGTATTTTGCCTTTGACCTGGAACATCCATCATCTGTGCTTACCTTGCTAATAGTTAGTAACCAGTGTACAGTAATTTCTTATAGATACAGTTAGGAATATAGTAAAGGTTAGTTTAGATGTTTTCTCTATTTATTTGAGACTGTCCTGCAATGTTGTTTTAAAATATTTCTTGCGATTTTGAATTCTGTAGTAACTGCGTTTGTTTTCTGAGTATTGTCTTGTACTTTTATTATTTATTATTAAATATATTTAAAACTATCTTTGTGACTGATATTTGTGAGACATATTTAAGCTCAGAGTACTTGCATATCTATTTGGTGACAATGTACAGGCCACTCAAATAGCCTGACACTTGGTCAAAACTACCATTTGGATTAATAGCAACATTACACAATAAGATTGGACACTCTTTGTAAGGGTCTTATAGTAGCTGATAAGTAAGAGTTGATTGGTGGCAGTGATAACTACCTTATAGTCTGGGCAGAAGGGGACATAGCTAGTAAACCTGTGCCAGCCTTTCCCAAGTACGTGTGTGTGTGTGTGTGTGTGTGTGTGTGTGTTAGCTACTTAAGCAGGGACATGAAGCACTGGTTGGACGAAGAGTGTGCTGGAGGTTTTGGCTTGACCACTTGACTGAGATCTCAACCCTATAGGTGTGCCGGTAGGGAGTCTTATTGGGGAATTGGAGAGAGAGGGAAAAACCAGCCTCAGACTGACTGTGATCTCGGTTTGCTCTTAAGGGAAATTGCACTTTACTGTGTGTGTACTTGTCATCCTCCCAGTGTATGTCCCCTCACTGTTGCCAGTGGTGATGATTGAGGCTCCTTGATTACTGGGCCAGTGCAGGGGCATCACAGACAAAATAATGAACTAACATTCTATTGTAAATAATTTGCACACTACTGTAGTTTTGTGATGGCTGTACAATCCACAATGCAAACACAAAATCATAAATATAGTTGCAAAGTACACCCTAAACAAGTGTGTCAGCTGGTACTTGTTTTGGGAGTAGAGAAGATATATCTAGCTAAAAATGGGCATAATCTAGACAGAGGTCCCAGCAGACAGCCGTGCTGGAAACATTCCAGGGGGGATTTAATAAAGCCTACATGGACTTATTTGCCATGCAGGTATAGTGGCACAGTGCTTACACTGAAGTAAGCAGATGTGCAATTCAGTAAAGGGAGCTGAGGGGCATGCATGAGCGTGCGAACACAGAAGTGTCCATGGCATGCAGATCACCTCATAAGCAGGACAAATGCATGCAAATGAGGCAGGCAGAGTGATCCAGCAAGCAGACAAGCAGTCGTGCAGACCCCGTGTTGATGTCCATAATGTACATGGAAAAATTCCAAGTAAAGGATGCAAAAATGAAACCAGGAGCTGTAAAATTGTAGTTACAGTGGCAGAAATAGTATAGAGGACACAGATATTTGCAAAAGTAACCACTGTGTGTCCAAAACCATATATAAAGTAATGTAAAATATATTTTTAATACCCTGGGTATGTCTGAGCAGCTCACCACAGTGCACAAACATTCCCTTATGGAAACAATATATAAAAATATTGTAAAAAAACAGAATTTGTGACTGTAACAGTAACAGTAATGCATTACAGGACCCTGTGTGGAGTAGGTACAAATTAGGACTGCTGTGGTTGCTAATGAGGCAGGGCCTGAAACCGTGTAGTAGTGACCAGGTACTGTGCACAGTACCTGATCAGGTACTGTGCACTGATCTGTATGCAAATGAGCTGGGGTTACTGAGTAGCACAAATGGGTATCTGTGTCTGCAGATCCCATCAATGTTGGGACAGAACCATGCTGGTGTCCACAGAAGAGGTAGCTGACATCAAAAGGAGTGTGTGTCTGCAAACTTTTAAGCTTACTGGAGTTCAGCGGTGCCTGTTTGCAAGGTGCAACACCATGCTCAGCAGGGGGATGTGTCTGGTGACTGCTAAGCTTTGTTTACCTTAGGGGGACATGTTTCAGCGGGCTTGAGCATGTTTGTGCGGCATGCAGCTGTGCTGAGCCTGACCATCCATGGGGGTCTGTCTACTGACTGCAAAGCTTTGTTTATCTCTGTGGCACGGGTTTGAGCGATGCACCATAGTGCTCAGCAAGGAAGGCTGTCAAAAAAATGGCTGAGAAAGCCAATGATATATTAATAGGTTTATAGGTAGGTAATAGGCTATCTGACCAAGGGCATTTATAAGCCTAGCCAGAATGTGTTGGCTTTTGCCTTCCTTTTAAATTAGTTTCCTGGGCCTCTGTCTATCAGAGCCACTGAAGTGATCCCAGGGGTAAATTTACGATTTCCCATCCACTCGTCAAGATTCCTCTTGAAGAGAGTCAGCGAGGGGCTCTGCCTAACACAAACTGGGATTCTATTCCAGAGCGAGGGAAGTCTCTGGGACAGGAATCTATCCCTCCAGCATGTCCTGTTTATTGTTGTGCTGAGGTTTAATTCACAGGAGCGTGTGGCTCTAAGAGATTTGGTTTTCTTGAGGTGGAGCATGTCCATTAATTCCAGGTTGGACATGGCCTTATACATCAGGCATAGATCACCTCTGAGCAGGCGGTAAGCAACCGAGTAGAGCTGGAGTTTCTTCAGTCGAGCTGCATAGGGCATCTCTTTGAGGCCCACGATACTCTTGGTGAGGTACTTCTGTGGTCTTTCCAGCTGTTGCATGTGCCGAGTAAGGTACATACCAAATGGGGCATTGAACTCTATTACGGGCCTAATGAGTGATGAGTAGAGGGGCACAATGACCTCTCTTGATCTAGAGGTGAACCCTTTCATGATTAGGTGGGCTACATAGAAGGAATTTCTAACCACTCTGGCAATGTGATTATCAAAGGAGAGGTTGCTATCTACCTGGGTCCCCAGGTCCCTAATTACATTTTCCATACCTAGTGGATTACCACCTATGTGGTAATTCGTGGGCACTTTGTTTTTTCCAAAGGGGATGACTATGCATTTTTTGGCATTCAGCTTGAGGCCATGGTTCTGACACCAGGTATCTGTCTCTGTAAGACCCTTCTGGAGGATGTCTGTGTCAGCCGGAGAGTCGATTATGGCCCCCAGTTTGCAGTCATCTGCAAACTTGGTCAGCCATAGTCCTCCCGTGCTTGCCTATACCTCAGAAATGTATATACCAAACAGGAGGGGTCCCAGGACCGAGCCCTGTGGGTTGCCACTTGTGACTGGTTTAGAGTCGGACATGGCACCCGCAACTCTGACCATGTGTGTTCCATCCATGAGCCAGTTGGTCATCCATCTCGTGACATAGGGGTTAATGTTCAAGCTGGTAAGCTTGTCTATGATGCCAGAGTGGGGAATGGTGTTGACGGCCTTAGCAAGGTCCAGGTAGGCTGTTTGGACTACCTTTTCTTCATCTATGGCCTTGGTAACTGTTTCAAAGAAGTCAACTAGGTTTAGGAGGCAGGATCTGCCTTTAACAAAGACAAATTGGGTAGGGTCCAGTGTCTGGAGGTTCCCAATGTCTCTGTTTAGGAGTTACATGATAATTCGCTCCATAGCTTTGCAGACCAGGCTGGTTAGGCTTATAGGGCGATAGTTCCCAGGTTCTGTTGTGGCACCACCTTTGTGGAGTGGGATGACTGTTTCTGTACGCCATTCTTTGGGTACATAGCCTGTGGTAAGGCTGAGTCTGAACAGTGAATTACTAATGAGCCCTGTTTCAGGTAACCTATTGCCATTAAACCCCTTAATGATGTACTTGGCAGGTGGAATGCATCAAAGCTAGCCAATTGCACAGAGTACACCTACAGCAGAGCACTATAAAGTATGCATACACACTACAATCTGATTTTCCCTCATACTCTGAACCACTGGAGTACAGACTTGGGGAATTTTAACTTAAAGAATGCCAGGGGTTGCTGCAGGTCTGCTACATATGTGTGTGCTAGATGCTGAGGTCAATGCAGCTGCTGCTGATGCTGACCACAGGCCTAGACTGAGAAGGGGAAGAGTGTTCAGGCCCATGGTAACCTACCAGGAGCTACATGAGCTGGAGGTTGTAAAGCTCTACAGGGTGGACAGGGACATACAACAACTCAGTGAGCTCTACTGCCCTCAACTCAGACTCAGAGCCAACAGAGGGGAACCCAACCCAGTGGAAACTCAGAGCCAACAGAGGGGAACCCAACCCAGTGGAAACAAAGCGATGTGTAGCCCCATAGGATACTAGATGCAGGTACTTTCCAAAGACCAAATGGGGACATGATGGGGGTCTCACAGGCATCTACTTCTATGGTACTCCACCAGTTTCTGGATGCCATGCTAGCACATGCAAGTGAGCACAATTATTTATTTTTCCACACATCTGAGGAGAGGACCAGCCGTATGAAACTTCTACCATGTAGCACACTACCCTGAGGTACTGGGTGCCATAGATTGCACTCATGTACACATCAAGGCACCACTCAGTTAAGAGGATTGAATCTACGTCAGTCATAAGGGGTACCACTCCAACTGCCAGGCTGTGTGCAATGCCCAGGACATTATCATGAATGTGTGTACTGGCAGCCCTGGCAGTTATCACGACTCCCATATCTGGCATGCATCACAGCTGTACCAGATATTTGCTAGGGGGGACATCCCACACGGCCACAGCCATTTACTTGGGGATGCTGACTATGCACTGGAACCGTGGATGATGGCACGCATCAGAAATGCACACACACCCACCAAGGAATGCCATAATGAGGCACGAGCACAAACCAAGAACATCATAGATCATGCGTTTGGGCTGTTGAAGTCACGGTTCCGGTGCCTCGATATATCTGGTGGAACCTTACAGTACTCTCCACCTACATGTGCACAGAATGTGCCATGCTACACAATATGAGCCTGCAGAAACAGCTGCAGCAGGATCAGCAAAGGGCAGGGATACACAGCCCCACCCACAGGGGAACTCGAAGGAGGAACCTCCTGAAGCTGTCCCTGTAGGCAGACGTAGGTGTGCTTAATATGCCCTGGCCTTGGCCAAGAGACAATGCATATCACATGCACTGACAACATAGGGTCCTAGAGATTGACACCGTACACCGACTCGTATACATATCAGTAAAATGATGCCAGCCAGGCCACACAACCTAAGCCTCACCATGTATTGGCCGTGGACTGTGAGCATCAGATAGAGTCAGCCCCAAACTATAGGTCTATCAACTCCTGCATTCGCAAGGTAAGTCACTCTCCTGTACACCCCTTGTAAGGGGTACTACAATATGGTAGCATATGTATGGATCTGCTGCATGTATGTAAGGGAATATAGTGGACTATACATAGTGTGCTACTGGGCTACTTGCAGAGATGTATAGTGGGCTACTTGCACAGAAGTAATAGCCACTTGGAACATATACTCTGTTCAATAGTATGTGCCCAGTAATTGCCACTAGACCACATGGCTAGAAACTCCTTGACAGTATTCCAGGGAGATGCCAAACAGGGTCACAGAACAGTCGCACGACTGTCTTCGCCAGCAGAGCATAGGCTGGTACTCCCCCACCCCAAACACATCAGTGTTGGCATACGACTGCTGTAACAGTAAGTCTGCAATAATATACCAAGAGACCAGACACTTTCTCTATCTTGTTGATAGTGTGAGGAAGGAAACCTCTCTGTCTGGGGAAGGAAACCTCTCTGTCTGGCGGCTGGTGTGGCTTAGTGGGCCAGGGACAGTAGCATGTGTGATGGTGCTGATGGTTCGAATCTGGCAGCATCCAACATCTTTTGCATGTGAAGTACTCATATGGTGGTAGTCCCACAGACTGTCATAACTCCTTAATCTGTTACTACATGAAAGCTGGACAAAGCCAGAGTGAATGGGGGCATAGACAGACAGACATTATACATGCTCTGAGTAACCTAGTGGGTAGCTAGTATAAACAGCAGGCTGCAACAGGTCAGATTAGCTACAGGATGTAAAGGCCATCAGTTAAATGTGTCAGTAGGTACAACAAGTCAGTGATCTATGTATAGTATAGCACCGGGAAACCACAAATGTATGAGGAACGCAGCAGACATATGGGGTGAAATGCTGGACATACTGCAAACACGTGTACGGGGAGAGGTATGCAGACCATCACCCTGTGTGCAGTGTTTCACCATGTACCCCAATCACATCATACCTTTCAACTTCTTACAGCAAGAAATCTGGCCAAATAAATTGAATAAAAGTGGGACCAAGGCCCACAACTTGGGATAGGTTTTAAATATTTGCTCCTACAAACGTAGAATGTCACTAGAATAACATGCCCTGTATTAGCACGACTCTCCTGATGTGCATGGAGTCTGAAACTCAAATGTTTGTCATTATTTACTTCAATCTTCACTGATTAGCCACTAATTTTCTGAAAAACCACAATGTTAAGTAAAATAGACCAAAAATATGCGGCAAAAGTCTGGACAGTCTGTGAAGTTCTGTACACTTCTGAAGTTTGAGACACATATTAAGATCAGCAAACAGCCAGGGAATGCCATGGACAATATCAGGCAACTGCAGTACTGTGGTAACAGGTGCAGCAGCCAATGGTCTGCAGCACACAATAATCTCAGACTGGAGTACAGGTAGCTCTGGCCTGGAGTCACCTTGTAAATACTGACAATCACACTGGGCATGCTGCTACACTTAACTAACTTGAGCCCATCTGTTGCCTCTACCGCCCAAAGACCTGCTATGTGGAGATATGTCTGTATATACATACAGCTACGTATACACATCTGTCTCTCCTTATCCTCCTCATGTTTGATTAGTGTCACTATCAGTATGTGGCACATAGATTTTGTATTTTATATATATATATATATATATATATATATATATATATATATATATATATATAATAACAAGATGTATACAAAACTATATAAAAGTACAATGATACATAGACTCCCCAATAATTTTACACAACACATTAAATGTAGTTGCGTGTGTCAGTAATGTAAAAGAGACAACCCTGCTATACACATTGATATAGATATGGGCGGGGATGTACGAATGTTCCCACATACCCCTGAATGCTGGGGTTATCTGCACATACACATCACAACAGCTGTCCGATGGCACCAGACCAAGGCTGCAACAGTACATAATCCACTCACCCACAGACCCCTGAGCCTGCGGGCTGTCACCCTGCAGACAGACATAGGTACACAGGTGGTGTAATGTACAATGGGTGCAAAGTATTCCTTGGACAGACCCTACTGTCTATGACCGCATGTCTGCCTATCAAACTGCAAACAGCCACATAAGCCAGACTGGCAAGTGTACACACATAGCAGGGATATTACCAGGTAACCCACCCATAGGACACTAGATACAATACCAGTACCAAACAGTATCATTCTGCAGGCCACACATGCTGTCTAACACAAGGCCACTTTGCGTACTCCACAAGTACTGTGTCACCATGAACATATACAACAGACATAACCTGTGGTGCATGCAACAGGTACTGTGAGCTGTAGTGTGTAATACTAGATAGGTAGGAGCTCTAATCTCACATCCTCCAACTGTGTGTGCGGGTGCATGCATGTGTGTATCAATACATCCCCTCACAGCACTATGGACATGCCCATATGGGCTGTCTCTGTGCAATGGTATGCATTTTATGGCCCTGTGACTGGCTGCTGGCCTCTACATTCCCTCCTGTACAAGGCCTGCAGATGTCATTCTCCTTAAGAGCATTGAATGACAGTGTAATATCAGATAAACAGTGTGACGCATGCGTTAAGTACTGCTCGCTAAAGTGTATAATACTAGGTAGGTAGGGGTTCTAATCTCACAGCATCCAACATGCGTGTGTGTGTGTATCTATGTGTATATAAATAAATATGTCCCCTTACAGCATTAGAGACATGCCCATGTGGCCTACCCCATGTGCACTGGTTATGCATTTTATGGCCCTGTGACTAGTCGCTGGTCCTAAATCGCCCTCCTGTACATAAGCATACTTGATGTCCGCCACCATTTACAGCTGTATGTGCAGAATACCTAGGTGACATATATCAAGAGTAGTGTGTGTCACAGGGTATGACAGCATGACGACGCTGACTGTCCCCATTGTCCCTGACACACTGTTCCACACATATGCACTTAGGGAGCCATGCTCATATATTGGCATACCTTGCTGACGTCATATCTCTGCTGTGCTGCCTTGCCATCCTGTGCCACTGTATTGCCATGTGTCCATAGTTAAACCACTCAGACTGCTGGGACAAAATCATACACAGGTCCATGACACACCTGTCATTCTGTAACACTACTGCCAGTGTACCATCAGGCAACAAAGGTACACAACATTTGATGTGTAGTCCTGACACATGCCAGCATATAGTACCTGTCATATGTATATAGTACCCACAACAACTGCCATGGCATAACACTACTGCACTACACAAACGCATGTAAGGTTATACAGTCACCCTGTGCATCAGACACATATATGCAGGTCCCTGCATCAATGGCAGGGGTGTGATGCAAGTATCATCACATGCACAGAGTGTGATGTGGGGGTGACAAAGGCCTAGGCTGTGCCAAACAGCTGACAGCATGTGTGCGAGTCAGTAAGGTATGTTGGCTATATGGGCAATGGAGAGGTGCCATGTGTGCCTGTAGGTGACCTGCATGTGACAGTGGTGTTGGAGTGTGTGCATGTACACAGTCGAGCTCAGTGCTAGCCCTACACATGTGTATAGTGGACAGCTGTGGACCGTACATGGTAGAGTGGACAGTTCACAATCTCCGGCCATAAACATGGGAACTGGTTCACCAGGAGTAGCACGGGCAGCACCATGCCCAAGGTCAGATGCGGTGCTAATACCAGACTGTGACTGCTGTCTGTTGCACCTGTGTTCCCCACGGGAATGCCCAGGGCCATTTGCCCATTGCCTGCCACGTCATGGTGTGGACAGCACACATCCCCCTGTAGTGCTGGAGGTACTGCCATTATGGGTGGGCGAGTGTGCATGGCCACATGGACTCCCAGCACATGGTGTTGCTGGCCTACATCCACGTGTCCAACGCCCAACTCCAACCATATGTTCCACCACAGACAATGTGCACTCAAGGATAGATACTGTCTCAGCCTGCCGTCTGTCAATTACATCAGTGAAATGTTCCAAGGCGTCACCAATGATGTGGATGCAGTCACAGATGTTAGACTGTGCTGCATCCATAACCCTAAGCATCCATCTGGTGTTGCGTTCAGATCATGCCTGTGCCTCCAAGACGGCCTGAGACATGCAGCGACTCACCAGCAATGTGACACCTGCAACAGGAGGTGAATGGATAGCAGTCCTCCTTCGAGCACCCCTGTCAATCTGCCTGTGTGGAACCTCGGCAGCTCTCTGGCTATGGCCAGTGTCTACATTCACTGATGCCATAGTTCTCACACTGTCTTGTAATATGTCACCACCCTCTGACTGTCCAAATTCTGTGGCCTCTGGTGACTGGGTATGTGTGGGCATACTGACTACGTGTGAAGACAATGGGGGCAGAAGAGGGATGTCAACCTCTGGGACAGATTCAGCCACCGACAACCCCACCTGTGCCTCACTATGGCTACCATTACCATCAGAGTCTGATAAGACACTGACATCAGGTTGGGAGGGGGAAAGACTCCAACCCCCCTGTTCACATGTGAGAAGCAAGATAAAAGCAGTACATTGTCACCTGCACTATTATGTATGGTAATCCACACAGACTCATATAGATGAGGATCCACAACTGCATTACAAGTCCCACATCTTCTCATCTCTGATCCCATGCACAACACACAAACTCACAACAACATACACAGACAACCCAGGCCCTGTATAACATGCATGTCACCTACATCCAAGTAATGATGCCACTACAATACACCTGTGAGGTATGCAATACGACAGTGTATGTGACAGAACTACACATAAAACCCACTACACCTATCTTAACAATGATATGTCAGTTGTAGTAGCACTGCCTCAAGTATATACCTTCTCCCTACTGTGTTTGAATGGGCATCTTGGAGGAATTGTCTCACGTATAGCAGGCTCCACAGTTGCTCATAACTATAAGTGCAAACATGTTAATGTTTGTACAAATACACATCTGTCACTCCCTTGACTATGCACTGTAGTTAACTGTTCCAAAATGGAACATACAACAGTTCTACTCTGGCTAAACACAACAGTTGTGCATAAGGCAAAATGTCAGCCCTTAACATTCATAAGGTATATATGAACTGTAAGTATCATACTTACCAGGTACAGGACCATGAACTCTGACCACACCTGATGGACCTATGAAAAGGTGAGGTAGAGGTATTGTCAGCAATGCCAAATGTTGCAGTGTTAACAAGGTAATATGTGCGTATATCCACATGTACAGTAGCTAATGTGATACTGGCTATCTTGGTAACATTCTGAGTATGTGTGCATAACTGGGTGAAAGCCAAACCAACCCCCACAATGTAGACAGACCTGACACCCATGTACTGGTCTGTAGAGCCTGCCACAATGACTGTTAATGTATTATATTGGTGAACACAGTAAGCTTACCTGGACGCTCCTCTGATGTGGACACTGTGGCACCCACCTCCAGGATGTATCACATGATGGTTGGTTGGGAGTTGTTGGTTGATCCTAGGTTTGCCAGGAATTCTTCTGGGGCCAAGAGTGGTTGTTCTGTTGTAGGCCCTCCACCGGCGGCGGCACGATCCCTGGCAACAGCAGCTGCCATTTGAAGTGTGGCATTGACCATATCTGTGGCCCGGTGTCAGCCCTGCTCGTAGGTCCTGTCCTGTTAGCCAATATGATTTAACAGCCCTCACAAGATCGAACCACAATGATGGCTGCTGTTCATGACTGTGGCGATCCCTTGACAGCAGGATGTGATGGTCTGAGTCTGTGGGCATCCAGTATAGCTTCATTCTCTGCAGACGAAAATGGAGGATGTCTCTTGTTGGTACATCGTTCCTGCAAGACAACAAGAGGGGAACACATTACAGGACCAGATACGTGGATGTCCACTATGTACAGACCCTAGACACCTATGATGGCCAGCACTATCCACTGCTCCCTCACACGTCACAGGCCACAGTTTGGCAACACACTACATTTGTGGCTATCACCAAGATGGTAGCAATAACTGGGTAATGTCCCTGTGTGCTGTGACAGATTCTGCTGTATGTCTCTACACCCATCACTGCAGTTTACTGTGGTATGTCCCCTGTGAGCAAATCCCCAGTAATACATCATACAGCCACTGTTGGACAAATTGCAGTGTGCTATTCCAACAACTATATGGGGGCAGTCCAGCAACACCAGTGTGCCACAATGACAGACAGCAATGCAAACCTGCTGTAGTACATGTTCCCTGTCGGCATCATACCTCTCAACTATGCAGATGTTTGAAGAATGTCACCATGTTTGCCTCACAGATGTGGTCCTTCTTCCACAAACTTGTGGATGTCTGACAAATGGTTGCCCACTGATTGATGGTTTCTGTCAGAAAACTGACACAGAATCTGTCACCCGTCAGACCCCTCAGACAACACTTACGCTATAGTGATATCTGCCACTCTATTCACATTCTTACTTTGTATGGCCAATATGTACACTCTGTCACTGAGTGTGGGCCTTCGTCCCCCATTAAATATAGCTTTGTCCTGATTTCTTACTGTAGGAGGTTGGAGAGGTATGTTAGGCATAGCACTCAACCAGAAAGGGACAAATATCCATGAAACAGGGACATAGCCAGAGTACATCAGGGGCATTCAGGGACACTTTTATAATGGTAGTACTACTTATGTGTGACTGACAGACTGAGAGGAGGTGAATTACAGTACATCATTTGATGCTACAGGAGTATTCCCCCCGGCATGTTCTGTTTATTGTGGTAACAAGGTTTAGGTCCCTAGAGTGTGTAGCTCGGAGGGATTGGGATTTCTTTAAGTGGAGCATGAACACTTTCAACAGTTAGGC
>NC_056751.1:78612379-78629509 GCF_019279795.1 Protopterus annectens | reverse complement strand
AATATACACCTCTGGGTGTTGAGTGGTGTTAGTAGGTGATGGCCCTTCACCTAGCACATACTGCACCCATGTAAATTATTGCTGTTCACCTGTACAGCACTGTGGAACTCCTACAGAACATACCCCACAACTGTACAGGGTTTTGCTGAATGTCTACATGGGTGGCTCATATGTTTGGTCTGTTTCTCACAACTCCTGTGTTTGTCTGATACATTACTGGGTTTGGGCCCTTTGGGATTGGTCCCACTAAGTAATGTACTAATTGGAGGTGCAGACTGCATAACCTGCAGTACATGTATTTTAAAACAAAGCCGGTTACTTAAACAACTTCCCAAGCTTACAGTGGATATAGTAAGTGTACGCACACCTGTTAACATACCATGTTTTTATGCTATATCACATAAAACCTCAGAAATCAGCTCATAACATTGCCATCATTTCATATGACATATAACCTGCGCAATTCAACTGAAGAACATACACATCAGTTACAGGTAACATCTGGTAACTGAAATAGGTACAATAGGCGGTTGCATGAGTGTACCCCTTAAAGTAATACTCTGTTAAAGACTTTTGATTTAATCACAGCATGCAGTCCTCTTGGGAAGGTGCTATCAGCAGGCACATCTTGCTTAATTTTGCACTCCCCCTTGCAAAACACCTCCAACTAGTCAGATTGCAAGGGCACCCCTGTGCACTGCCCTCTTCAGGTCACCCTGCATAATCCTTTTGGGCTGTGGGGGTCTGACTTGGCCAGTGCAGACATTGCATGTGTTCTGGTGAAGCCATCCTTTGTTGATATGGATGTATGGTTTGGGCCATTGTTGTGTGGAAAGGTGGAATTCCTCACCACCCAAAGCTATGTGGCAGACACCAGAAATTTTTGGAGCCAAAAGGGGACCAGTGTTTGGAACTGTTCATAACCCCTTTTAACTTGGCTACAGCCCAGTTCCAGTTTTAACAGCAACCCCAAAGCGGGACACTGCCATCACCATGCTTCCCCTGTGGGGGGGGTGTTGTGGTGATGTGCAGTGGTGATAGGGCCAAACACACCTGTCAGAATTGTGGCCAAGAGTACAACCATGGTCCCATATTACCATAACACATTTTCCACTTGTTTTTGGAGACCTGATGTTTTGTTTTCAGACTTTCACCAGGCCTGGATATTGTTTGGTTGAGGAATTTTGCCATTTTCCCAAACCCTACCCTATAGGCAGGACATATGAGACCATGGAAGGTTGTTGTGACATGTAGTACACCCCAGTACTTGCTGGATTCCTGCCCCCACTGTTGCTGTAGGGCTCTGGCAGCCTCCTGGCCAGTTTTGGTCTTGTATTCTCATAGATTTTGGGGGGATGCCCACTCCTTCTCATGTCACTGTAGCCCCATATTTTCCCACCTTTTGATGACTGCCCACTGTGTTCCATGGTATGTGCAATGCTGTGGAAATGTTTTGGTACCCTTCTCCAGGCTCTTACCTTTCAAACATGCGGTCCCTTAACAGCTTCACCAGCTCTATATGTACCATGGCTGTTGCTGTAGCAGGCAACTGGGTATATGTTAGGATAATCCTGGGGAAAAGCTGACCATAGTTGCTGTTTAAACAAAGAGTCTCTGTAATTGATGGCTGTTGTGTACCCAATAAGATGTACTGCTTAGTATATTAAAGCTGCCTCAACACAGTACTAGCTTCAGCCTGTGCACACATATGCATCTAGGTTGTTGTACTATTGTTATGTTTATTGTTCCCTAACAGATTTGTTTGCTTTACAATTGAATTGTACAGGTTATAGGTCACATGAAAGGTTGGCAGTATTTTAAACTTGTCTATTGTGCTCTCATTTTTTGTATATCACGCATACCTGGCAATCTAACAGGGTGTACACCATTTTTATTTTTCACTGTATACCACTAATTTCTAATATGACCCTAGTTTTGGGGCCTTTGTCCCCATTTTGTGTCTTTGTCCAGGTGTCCTTCAATATCAGATATGTGACATCTCCTGCAAATAGGCCCCCGTCATGACCATTTATGCAATGCAGTAAAACCCCCACAGGTGAACATTCAGATATTGCCAAATGGCAGAGTGTAACAGTTGAGTACATGGTCACATGCATTAACTTTAGCATGCCTGCGGTACTGGTGAGACACAACAGAAGAAACCCCATACTTACTGGGTTCAGGCTGCTGTCTCATGTGCAGACCAGGGGGACCTATGTAGTTGTGAGGGAGAGGTATTGTCAGCAGATTCACATTAGGATTGGTACAAGATGAAGCTAAGTTTCTGCACAGGTACAGTACACTATGATATTACACAATTTGTTGTCCTTCACCATAGATGTGTACTTGTGTGCATTACTACACCCCACCCACTAATCCATTTTGCACTGACATATGCATCTAGAGACTCTGTAGAAGACAGTTTAAATGCTACCTCATTACATTGATGTGCACTTTGGCCTTACCTGGATGATCCTCACCTGTTACCTGGGTGCCACCTACCTACACAACTGCTGTTTCCCGTGTTTGAGTTTGTGGGGGGGGGGCTATCCCAAGGTTGTCAAGGAGCTCATCTATCACCATAAGTGAGGCCTGGTTGGCCCCACCAGTAGCAGTACAGCCCCTTTACAGCGGGGCCCTTCGCCAGGCATGATGTATCAGATCAGTTGCTGAATGTCTGACCTGATCGTATGTGCATTGTGGCCCAACACATTCACTCTGTGGGCGATCTCATCTGACAGGGAAGTCTGCTCCTGCAGATTTTGCAGGCTACAGCCAGAAAGGATGGCATAGTTTAAGATTACAGCTTCTGTGATGGCTGCTGTCACCGCATCAGTGTAATGTGGTTGCCGCTGCATGGCAGGAAACAAAAAGGAAACACATCACAGGACCTCAGACATTGCCCAGAGTTCTTTACAGAGCCAGCACATGATTTTTCATTAGCCACCACTTACAAACACATAACCCCTGTACCTGGCAGCACTGTATGAACATGCATTGTACTCCTGGTCCTGATGTGTCATTTTCCCCAATGGGGGCCAGTACATTGCAAAAACCAAACATTCATTGTTCAAAATTTGTATAGAGTGATGAAAGTGGCTATGTTCCTTGCAGATGGGATGTCAATGATGGTCAGGCTTTGCTTGCATACAATGTGTAATGGAGCTGGAAGCATATGCCTGGGTTCATGTAGGATGCAGACAGGAATGTTATCGGGCCCCCAAGGGGACTTGCTTTTTTTCTTTGATTAGCCAGTTTGCACCTGATCCATGATGATGGGGGGGGTGCATGTGCTGTGCATATCCACCTATACTGATGGTGATCCGGGGGGTGATGTTTTCCCTAAACCTGTTTGCACAGGTTGGCTGAAAATATGGTGTGTGTGTATGTGCTGTGATTGACCACCATTACAGGGTGGGTTGGGTTGGTGTCTGAGACTTCAGACATATGTGAAGAGGGCCCTTTGTGATTGCCCTTAGTGGATGTGTCCAATTTGTCCCATAGTTAGCCTTACAGTAATCCACCTGTGACCTATATGCTCATTCAGACAAAGGTTGACATCCCGCCCATTTGGGTTTCCTTCCCCTACTTTGCCCTGTACAACCAATATAGCATCAGATTATGTGCTCTGTACATTGCTGCTGTCCAGAAAAGGGGTTTTCTCTACTTTGGTGGAGATAGGTTTTACAAGTATGGTATTGCTGAGGCCATACAGCTATGTGGGTGGTCATATATCTGTTTGTAGGGCATGGACACAGGGTCAGAACACAGTTGGCCACCTCTAAAATTTTTTAAATACTCATGCTTATTATATTACCCATGTTGTCCCAAATGACACAACCATTAGCTGCAGAGGTGTAACTCTGTTGGATGCACTGAAACTAAGGTTACACGTGTACAACATGTACAGCCTATTCACCTGCTGTTTTGCATCCCATGTCAGTTGTTATGAGCAAGGTACCCCCCAAAAAATAAAAGGTAATACCTGCTATACATTTCTTTTCTATGTCAGTAGGGTGTAATGACAGTCTTGCTGCTCAGTCAGTCATGTCAATTTGTTGGGGCAGGACATCTGGACAATGCACATACATGGTGGGCTATGGGCTACAATTAGTGACACTTTCTTCATATTGCTGTAAAAAATGTTTTCACTGAATATTAACTCAACTGAAGTTGTGGCTGTTTTTACAGAGTACTTTTTAGAATTTCTGTGTAGCCATTATAGCAGTGGGGGTAGTTTCAGCTCATCACTGACATCCTGTCTTGCCTTATATGGGTACATTTTGAGTTATCTCTGCTTAATATGGGGGCTAACATCTACCTGAAATCAGCGGGAAAGAAAAATTGGTTTAAGCACACTTTTATTTTTTTTGCAAAAGTTGTATTTAATTTTTTTTTGCATTTTCACTGAATATTAAATCAACTGAAGTTGTGTCTGTCTCTCTACAGAGTACTTTTTAGAATGTCTGTGTAGCCATTGATAGCATTTAGTTTCAGCTCATCACTGACATCCTGTCTTGTTATAAATTTTTTTGAGTTATCTCCTTAATATCAGAGCTTTGGCTGGCTAACATCTACCTGAAATCAGCTGGAAAAAAATGAATTTAAGCCCCTTTTATCTGCTCTTTTGCATAAAATTTTTTAAAATTTAAATTTAAATTTGTGTTTTCACTGAATATTAACTCAACTGAAGTTGTGGCTGTCTACAAGGGGTACTTTGAATTTCTGTGAAATTTTAGCAGGGGGGGTAGTTTCATCCCCAAAAATCCTGTCTTGTTATAAAGGGGAAGGTTATCCCCAAAATATCAGGCTCGGGCCCGGCTTCTTGAAATCAGCTGGACATATCTGAATTTAAGTACACTTTTTTGTATATTTTTGTATTTAATTTATTTATTTGTGTTTTCACTGAATATTAACTCAACTGAAGTTGTCTGTCTCTCTACAGTTAGTTAGCCACCCCCCCTTTTTTTCAGTGTTAGTGGCTTTTTTGCCCGCAGATTTTTTTGGATACTCCTTCTGGGCCCATCTCATTTGCCCCTCAACTAAGTGCAGTTAGATCATATTCTGATTTCAGAACTTTACAAAAAAGAGCAGGGAAAGGGAAAAGCCTCTTAATCCTGCTCTAAAAAATATATATATATATATATATATATAATATATATATATATATATATATATATATATATATATATATATATATATATCTTATTCATCTCTCTTACTGTAACTGTCTTAGTTGTTATTCTGCCTGTTAGTTCAGTTGCTCTTATTCGGGATTTTGCTTTTTAAAGGCCTTCTAATTTATTGCCTTCTGCACTTGTTTTTAGTTTTGTTAATTTAATTGCACTTATTTGAATTTATTTGCCATAGTGTTTTTACACTTTGGTGTGCTGGCCTTCAATTTTTGTATTTACTGCTTTTTTATGCTTTTCTGTAAAAAAAAAATTCCTTGTTTCCTTTTTCCTGTAACTAGTCAAGCCCAGATACAGATTTGTTATCCAGGACTGTTAAGCTTCTGAGAAGCCTTTCTGTGGGGGAGGAAGCCTTCTAGCTTATCAGTGGGGTAAGCACGGGGCCTATCTACCATGGGAAAGTGGGTTTTGGCCCTGAAATTGTAGTTCATTGGCCATTTGGGCAGTTTTTCCATCTGTTTCTATTTTCTGGTTAAAAGCTCATTTTGCGTTTGGTCCCCTCCTTTCCTATAACTAGTGTAATCCAGGTACAGATTTGCTGTATCCAGGACTGTTGGTAAGCTTCTGAGCCCCCCAAGCCCTTCTTTTTGGGAAAGTTTAGCTTATCAGTGGGAGTGGTAAGCATGGTAACCTATCTACCACAGGAGGAGTGGTTTCTGGCCCAGAAATGATAGTTTATTAGTCATTTGGGAAGCTTTTCCATCTCTTTCAACCTTCTGATTTAAAATCCTGTTGTTTGCACTTGTTTCCTGCTTTTCCTTTACTAGTCTAGCCCAAACAAATTTGCTGTATCCAGGGTCTTTGAAAGCTTCTGATCCTCCCAAGCCTTTGTGGGAAAACTTCTAGTTTATCAATGGGAGGGGAAGCAACATGAAACCTATCTATCACAAGAGGAGTGGTCTCTGGCCCAGAAATTGTAGCTATTGGCTGTCTGAGCAGTTTTTTTTCCATCTCTTTCAACTTTCTGTTTTGAAAGCCCTTGTGCCTTTTTTCCACCTTTCCTATTAGCCTAGTCCAGTTACAGACTTGCTGTATCCAGGATGGTTAGTGCTTCTGAGCCCCAAGCCTTTTTTGTGTTGGAGGAAAGCCTTCTAGCTTATCAGTGGGAGTGGTAAGCACTAGGTAATCCTCCAGGGGAAAGAGTGATTTTTGGCCCAGAAATTGTAGTTTATTTGGGTTTGGGCAGTTTTACACCTCTTTCAACTTCTGGTTTAAAAAGCCTATGTTTGTACTTGTTTCCTTTCCTGTAACTAGTCTAGTCCAGGTACAGATTTGCTGTATTCAGGACTTTTTTGAAAGCTTCTGAGCAAGCCTTTCTGTGTTGGAAGCCTTCTAGCTTATCAGTGGGAGTGGTAAGCATTAGGTAGAATCTCCCAAAGATGAGTGATTCCTGGCCCAAAAATTTTGAGCTTTGGCCGTTTGGGTGATTTTCCATCTCTTTCAATGTTCGGGTTTTAAAAAGCTGCACTTGCACTTGTTTACCTTTCCTGTAACTAGCCTAGTCCACATACAGGTTGCTGTATCCAGGACTGTTGGTAGCTTCTGCCCCCAAGCCTTTCTGTGTTAAAAGCCTTCTAGATTATCAGTGGGAGTGGTAAGCACTAGGTAGCCTGTCTACCACGAGAGGAGAGGTTCTTGGCCCAGAAATTGTGGAGACCATTTGGACAGTTTGTCTGTCTCTTTCAACTTTCTGGTTTAAAGACCACATCTGCACTTGCTTCCCATCTTTCTTGTAACTAACCTACTGGGTAGCACTAAAAACCTTAAACTGATACAAGCCTTCTAACAGAGAGAGACTTTGGAGTGATTAAGTATCAGTTTTTTGTATTTTTCTGTATTTAACTGTTTTCTGCCTAAAACAGATTTTCCAGCAAATTTTGATTTAAAAGCTTGTTTTTCACATATTGCACTTATTTGACTGCCTGCACTTTTAAAAGTTGTTTTTTTTTAAATAATTTGCTTAACTGTTGTAGGCTACACACTAAAGTGCAATAGACTTTTCTGATCGTTTGTAGTGGTTTAAAGCTGTTTTAAGTGTATTTTTTACTGTTTTTACCTTATCATTTAAAAAAACCCACAAAAATTCCTTGTTTACCTTTCTAAACTAGTATGGGCCAGTTTTCAGGCTAGTGCTGAATTCAGGGCTGTGATACTAGTTTCTGAGTTATACCTTACTTGGATATAAAGGGAAATTTCTCTGTTCACCTTTTGAGAGGGAGCTTTGAGCAACCTATCTGTCCCTGGGGGTTCCCCCCAGAGTTAGTAGTTTATTGGCCATTTTGGGTTTTTTACCTCTTTCATTTCCCCACTATAAAAAGGGTTTTCTTTTTTGCACCCAGTGCCAGTTAGCTCGGGTTTAAAATTTTTGGCTCCACTAAGTCTCCTCTTCAGTTTTTCCCTTGAAACTAGTCTAACTCTCAACCTAAGCACTCAAAAGCATCTTAACCCCGCACTTGCTCAGACCTAATAGCAAGCACTAATATACCCAGACACTGATTGCCCAGCAGGGCAAGGCTTTTTTTTCAACCCTCACCAAACAAGGCTAAGCAGCTCCCCTACTATTCAGGCATGACCAAAGGGAACTTCAGGTGCCCCCTCCAGTCCAGCTGGTGAATCTGGGCATCCTGAGGCAATGTTACAACCCCCATGTACAAAAACCCTCTCCTCCTCCCCAAAACAAAATTAAAGCAAAATCAGCCAAACTGGAAGCTAAGCTGTCTCCACCCAAGACTGGAACAGACAGTCAAGAGGGAAGGTTAACACTTGCACCACAACTCCAGCCACACACAGACCTACTAAAACAGCACTGGCAAAAATACACATAAATACACAAAATCATATTTGGAGGCCTGCAAAAGCATCAGAGACCTACAAAGCAGACACCCAAAAAACCCGCACTTCCTGTCACAAACCAGACAACACATAAAAACACAAAATCAGTGTGCCCAAACACAACCCTTAAGGAAATAACCCTTAACACACTAGTAATAGGTGACTCTATAGTCAGGCACACTGGCGTCCCACTCACTAGGCTGGAAAGCAGAAGGTTACTGTTAGCTGCCTGTGGGACCCCGAATCCCCACATAACACAAGCACTCAGTTTACTCCAGAACAAGTACAAATATGACTCTTGTCATTGTTCATGTTGGTGTGAATGACCTGAGATGTACCTCCCCGGGCTACATGAAAAAAGACATGGAAGAGCTCTCTGATCATGGAGGGGGTATGACCCTGACTCTGAGTAGCATCCTGCCCTCACCAAGAATAATACCTCAGTATAAAGAAAAAAGATCAATTTCAACAATTGGCTAAGCTTCTGGTGTCATTCAAAGGGGATCCAGTGTCTGTCAGCCTGGGAAGACATGCTAGACAACCCCATTTTAAAGAGACAGCTTCCACCTGTCACCCCTTTGATCTGGCCAAGGCCTTCTGCCCCTAGTGCCTTTTTTGGCAAAGCTCAAAGGGCAAACCCACCTCCGTAACAGCACAATTAACAAAAAAATGGGGGTTTTTACTCAAAACCAGGAGTTTAAATCTCAAAATGCAGCTCTTGAAGCACTCCTCAGTATGGAGAATTGATATCTGTGCAGTAACTGAAACCTGGTTCAAGGCTCCAGAGAGACCCCAGCACTACCCTACAACTCATACACCGTTTCGGCCACAGAACATGGACCGAAACAAAAAAAGGGGGTGTATCTATATTCATCAAGGATACCTACACCTCCAGGTTAGTGGCGCAGTATGATACCTCTGAGATCATCCATGTGCAACTAACATCGGGCAAATCTGCAATGCAAAATGTGGCCTGCTACAGATCACCCTCCATGACCCAGGAAACCCCCACTCCACCTTTCTGGAAAACTGGAAAACATGAAGGTCCTACCAAACACCCTGATATTGGTGATTTCAATTACCCTACCATTCACTGGGAAAACTACACGAGTACAAATTCCCAGGCCCAGGGGTTCCTGGAATTCATCAACTCAAATGCCCTGGATCAGCTGGTAAACTCCCCCATCAGAAGTGAAAACATATTGGACCTGGTCATCACCAACATGGGTAAAGGGGTTTCCCCCGGAGGTCAACCGTCACTGGTTAGATCAGACAAAAATAATCACTCTGGATGTCCCACCCCCCCACCATCCTCAACTAAAGAAACCACAGTAAAAAATTTTGAAAACAAACTTCACCTTATTTAAGACAGAGGTGGAAATTTCCCGCCCCATGCTAAAGGATAACGCTGCCCAGATGCAGAAACCTTTACAAATGCACTCTATGAGCACCTACAAGGATGCATGGATTTGCCATCCCTAGCAAAACCAAGACTCACTCCTCTAAAAAAGGAAGCCAGTTTTTTGGGCCCCTGCAATCTTCTTCTTTGGGGTTTTCCAAAAATTGGCAGAAGGGGGCTTTTAAAAAGGGCACCAAGCACACAAACACACCTAGGGAATTTGGATACAATAAACAGGCTATACAATAGAAAGGAAACTAGTTCAGAAAAACAAATCACAAGAAGGAAAGACATCCCTGATCAGTATCAAAGAAACTGAGGTCCCTCATGAAATCATCCAAGGCTAACTTTGAAAAACAAATAGCCAAGGATTCAAAAGATAACCACAAAGCCTTCTTTAGCTATGTTAAGAATCTAAATGGGAACTCCCGATATGCACTGAACTAGTTCAAAATAGCACAAAAATTAACCTACTGATATTGCCAACATCCTGGCAGATAGATTCAGTGCAAACTTCACCCCCATCTCCAAAAGGGCCCACAAACCAGAAAGGGGTAGTGTCCCAAAATCACAGGCACAGGTGAAAACAGCCTTTCAAAAACCAAAAAAACCCCGCATCAATGGGACCAGATGGTGTCCCAGGCTGGGCTTGCATGAAACAGAATGAACTAACCCCCACCTAAACATGCTGTTCAACCTCAGCTTCTCCACAGGGTACATGCCCATAGAATGGTGCACAGCAACAGTTATTCCTCTCCACAAAGGAGGGGGCCCCAATTGACCCTGGTAACTATCACCCCATAAGCCTGACTAGCCTGGTCTGCAAGGCTATGGAGTGCATCATCATGGAACTCATTAACAAAAACATTGGGAACCCCCAAACACTTGATCTGACTCAGTTTGGCTTTGTTAAGGGCAGATCATGCCTACTAAACCTGGTTGACTTCTTCGAGACAGTCACTAAGGCGATAGACGAGGGGAAAAGGGGGTTCACACAGCCTACCTTGTCCTCACCAAAAAATTTTAACACCATTCCCCACTCTTTTTACAGAAAAACTCACCAGCCTGAACATAAACCCCTCCGTCCAGATGGGTTGCCAACTGGCTTACAGACAGAACTCCCCACTGTAAGGCTCCAGGTCCGACTCTAAACCAGTCACAAGTGGTGTACTGCAAGGCTCGGTCCTGGGACCCCTACTGTTGCATACATTTCTCAAGTACAGGCAAACACAGGAGGACTATGGCTAACCAAGTTCAGATGACTGCAAAATGGGAGCCATAATTGACCCCTCTGAAAGGATATCCTCCAAAAGGGCCTTACTGAGATGGACACCTGGTGTCAAAGTCATGGCTTCAAGCTAAATGTCAAAATGCATAGTCATCCCTTTGGGAAAAAAAAAAACACCCCCAATTACCACATAGGTGGCAGCCCCCTTAATACAGAAGAGGTAATCAGAGATCTGGGGACCCAGGTAGATAGTAATATCTCCTTTGACAATCATATTGCCAAAGTAGTTAAGAAATCCTTCTATGTGGCCCATCTAAAGGGTTTGCATCTAGAAATAAAGAGGTTATAGTGCCCCTCTACTCATCACTCATTAGACCCATCATAGAATACAATGCCCCATTTGGGATGTACCTCACAAGACACTTCCAACATCTGGAAAGAGCACAAAAGTACCTCACCAAAAGGATCTCTGGTCTCAAACATATGTCCTATGCAGCCTGACTGCAAAATCTCTGGCTGTACTCAGTGGCATATCGCTTACTCAGAGGTGATCTCTGCCTGACTTACAAAGCCATGTCCAACTCAGAATTGATGGACATGATCCACCTAAAGAAATCCAAGTCAGTGTGAGCCACATGCTCTAGTGAGCTAAACCTCACCACAACAATAAATAGAACATGCTGGAGGGATAGATTCCTGTCACAGAGGCTCCCCATGCTTTGGAACAAAATTCCAAATTACATCAGGCAGAGCCCCTCACTAACACTCTTCAAGAGAAACCTTGACGAGTAAATGGGTAACAGAAAATACACTCCTGGGATCACTTCATTGGCTCTGCTTGACAGAGGATCTGTTAATTAATCAATGGGGTGGCAAAAGTCAACACACTCTGGCTAGGCTTATAAATGCCCTTGGGCAGATAGCCTAGCACCTACCTATGAACCTATGAACCTATATGTCATTTGACAGTGCAGTAGCCTTTGCATTCACAGACATACTCTGGAGGATGTCTGATGCTCATATGCAGGCAGAGAGGTGAAAGGCTAGGTGTGTGGTAGTGAGGGTAGGAACTGTTAATGTTGTGAGTATGACTGATATGGGGACAGAGCTAGCTGCTATGCTGTACAGAGGAATGGTGGATATATTGTGTGTGCCAGAGAGCAGATGGAAGGGGTGTACAGCTGTGTGCATCTGAATCGGGTACAAATAGGTCTATCATGGTGTGTATGGGAATGGAAATGGTGTAGGGGTTAACTTGAAGGAACATTATGCCAAGAGTGTTTGTGGAGGTGATAAGAGTGTCTGATAGAGTGATGTTCAGGATGCTAGGAATTGATGGTGTAATGTTGACAGTTGTTAGTGCATATGCTCCTCTAACTGAGTGTGTGATGGATGAGACAGATCTCTGATGTGGTTGAATAAAGTAGTGATGTGTGTACCCAAGGGTGAGTGAGTGGTGATTGAAGCAGATTTCAATGGGCATATTGGTGAAGGGGACAGAGGGGATGCAGAAGTGATGTGTAGGTATGGTGTTAAGCAAAGGAATGCAGCAGGTGAGATGGTGGTGGAGTTTGCAACAGATGTTGGAAATGGGTGCGGTGAATGCATAGATTTACTAGACCGATGGACATAGGGTGACATACAAGAGTGCAGGAAGATATGCACAGGTGGATTATCTCCTATGCAGGTGGGCCTATTTGAAGGGGATTGGTAACTGTAAAGTGGTGACAGGGGAAAGTGTAGTTAGGCAGCATGGAAGGTTGGTCTGTGGGATGGCATTCGTGATCAAGAAGAGGGGGAGGAGTATGAGAGCAGCACCACAGATCATATGGTAGATACTGAGAAAGGGTGATTGTGAGGTTGAGTTCAGGGAAAAGTTAAGACAGGCAGTGGGTGGCAGTGAAGAGTTAGCAAATATCTGGGTAACTACATCCGAGCAAGTAAGGGAGATGAGTAGAATGGAGCTTGGTGTGACATCTGCGCAGAGGAAGGAGGACAAGGATACCTGGTGTTGGCTTGAGGAAGTACAGGGGAGTATACAAAGAAAGAGGTTGGCCAAGGAGAAGTGATATTGTCAGACAGATGAAGAAAGTAGACAGATGTATAGGGAGATGGGGTACATGGCAAAGAGAGTGGTGGCAAAGGCTGAGGATGGGGCATCTGAAGGGTTGTATGTAAGGTTGGACATAAAAGGATGGAGACTAGGACCTTTACCAATTGGCTTGATAGAGACATGTAGCTAGCAAGGGTGTGCAGCAGATAAGGCTGAAAAAGGGTAATGGTGGAAGTGAACTCACTAGTGAGGAGAGAGTGTCGAGTTGGTGGAAACAGTACTTTGATGGGGTGTTGAATGAAGAGAATGAGAGAGTGAGAAGATTGGATGATGTGGGTATGGTGAATCAGGATGTGCAACAGATTATCAAGGGGAAGTAAGGACAGCTATGAAGAGGTTTAAGAATGGAAAGGCTATTGGTCCTGATGACATACCTGTGGAAGCATGGATGTGATCATGACAAAAGGCAGTAGTCTTTTTAACCGAATTGTTTACTGTAATCTAGGAAAGTGAGAGGATGCATGAGGAGTGGATAAATTGTGTTTGGGTACTGATTATGAGGATAAGAGTGGTGTGCAGAGCTGTAGTAACTACAGATGGATAACACTGATCAGTTACAGCATGAGATAATGGTAAAGGGTGGTGGAAGCTAGGCTAAGAAGGGGGGTGAGGATTACTTATCAGCAGCATGGTTTCATGCCAGGAAAGAGCAGTACACATGTGATGTTTGCTTTGAGAGTGTTGATGGGGACATGCAGAGAAGGTTGGACATAGCTGGGTTGTCTTTGTGGACTTAGAGACAGCATATGACAGGATGCCTAGCGAGGAGTTGTGGTATTGTATGAGGTGGTCAGAAGTGGTGGAGAAATCCATAAGAATGCTACAGGATATGTACAAGGCTAGTATGACAGCAGTATGTTCTGCATTGGGAGTGGCAGGTGTGTTTAAGGTGGAGGTGGGAGTACATCAGGGATCAGCCATGAGCTCTTTCTTATTTGCAGGGGCAATGGACAGGTTGACAGACATGATCAGACAGGAGTCCCCTTAGACTGTGCTGTTTGCTGATGACATTGTGGTCTGCAGTGAGAGTAGGGAACAGGTTGTGGAGACCCTGGAGAGGTAGAGGTATGGTCTAGATAGGGGAGGAATGATGGTCAGCAGGACTAAAATGGAATATATGTGGGTGAATGGGAGGGTGGATGGAGGAATGGTGAGGACTCAAAGGTGGATAGGTGTAAATACTTGGAAACAACACTTCAGAGTAATGGTGAGTGTGGGGGAGAGGTGAAGACGTGAGGACAGGTAGGATGTGGGTGGTGGGGAAGAGTGTCATGTGTGACTTGTGACTGACAAGAACCATTAAGAGTGATAGGGAAGGTCTACAAGAGGATAGTGAGAGCAGCTATGTTATAAGGGTTGGAGACATTGGCATTGAAAAAAGATGCACAAGTCAGAGCTGTATGTACCAGAGTTACTGATGGTATGAATTGCACTGGGTGTGGCCTAGCAGTGTCACAGTCAGTATTGTGCAACACACACTCCAGTAGTGGTCATATGTGAGCCATCCTTTCCTGGGGTGAATCAGGACCCTGGCCTGGTTTCTATGTCACTGCAGACAGACACTGTTTCTATGACCATAGGTTCTGCTCAGCAATGTATCTGTACAACATGTGTTGCTGAGACATAATATTGTTTCAACTTCCTATTTTCCATGTTTACTTGCCCCCTACTACATTCCATTACAGGCTTAATTGTTTGACATAGCTATGTTTTATTGTTTTCAATTCAGTTGTTATACTTCATCAGTCTCAGTGTGTGTGTGTGTGTGTGTGTGTGTGTGTGTGTGTGTGTGTGTGTGTGTGTGTGTGTGTGTGTGTGTGTGTCTCAGGATATACAGGATATACATCTGTTTTCTATAGGCAGCATCGTGCCTTTAGTAGGTAATGCTCATGAGCAGCTTATGGCCTGTGGACCATTTGTAGTCCCCCACTTGCTAATTGCATGTGGAACAGCTGTGGTATCATTCCCATACCCAATAACATGGAAACACACTCATAACCAAGTACTTCATGTGGGCATTGCTCCTTTTCATGCCTGAGAGGAGTACTTTATGGAGGTGTGTGATGAACAGCATCACAGAGTGTAGTTGGGAATATCTCTTACAACAAACTCTGTGGAGAAAGCCCAACAAATTGGGGGAGAATGTTCCAGACATAAGGACAGAATGTAAGTATTGCTGTTATACAGTTAAACTAATGCTAGTTTGACAGAGTTTGTGTGCATATGGCTGCTCTGCAAGTGGTTGACATAATTTCCAACTGTAGGGCTATCCGCAGACTGGCCAGAGTTTGGACTCTTATATTTGGTGTGTTACTCACACATTTTCTGGCCTTGGAAATTCAGTAGCATACTCTGAGGATTGCAGTCAGTAAATGGTAACATCCATGTGTGTTTCTGACTTCATATCCCTCAGAACAGATATGTTACAATAACCCTGTTACACCAACAACTTTCTCAGTTTATGAAAGCAATATGTCAATAATGTCCCTGTGTTTGGGCCTCTGCCCCCAAATAAGTCAGGCTTTGTCCAGATGTCATGCTGTGAGGGCTATATAGGTATAGTATATCATTATATAGCGACTTCATTCCAGATATCATCCCAGTGATGTATCAGACTGCCAAACATGTTATGTGTAGAAGGCCTTATATATGAGAATGAAGGCTAGACGTTCTGTGGGACTCTATACAGTTGAGAAGACTGTGTATTTCTGGCAATTGTTGACAGACTATCAGGATTGTGTAGCAATGTATTGTGAATGTGTTATTTAACCTGTGTAGGGGGGGGGGGGTAGATGTCAGTGTTTAGGGTCCTTTTCTATCTGACTTTGCATGCTGCTCCAGCTTCTGATGCTCTATCAGTTGTATATGTTTGTAAGGGCAGACTGAAACATGTCCCATACCACAGTCAGGCATCAGACGACACTGTGAATTGGGCCACTATATATAGAGGTAGTGTGTGAGTGGCAAACATGCTGATGATTTTGTTCACACAGTCCATATACTCTACTGTTCCTGTGGCTTACCAGTATGTCACTTTGAATGGGGTGAGATTGGTTCTAGGTATGCACTTTCATGCTGTTGTCTGTTGGTCAGTGCTGTGACATTCTTGTAGTGCCTGATATATTTGCAATTTCATTTGTATTCCCCCATAGCAAAATTGGGTTTGTGTTGTGTCAGTCTGCCTGTAGTTTAGACAATACTTGGTGATATGCCTAGCAGCTCAGTGTAGTTTCCCTACTGCGATGTTATGTCCCAATATTTAGCAGATGCGCTGTTGCCTGGCTCCCATACTTGTTGTATATGTCTGACACATCAGTGGGATGATGTGAAGATTTATGTCAGTGAGTAGTGGGGAGTAATTTGGTTTTGGACTTGGGCTATTCCGGTCAATATATGGTACAACAGACGGGAGGGTGTTACTGCATCAACTGTCTCACCTTATCTACTCCAGTATTTGGGATATGTTCCCAGTTGCATGGCTTTATACCCCCCCCCCCAACAGTCAGGCTTGGTCCAGATTTGTTGCACTAAGGGGTTCTGAGCATACCTCTCAACTAGCCAGACTGTTTCAGACTGTCCAGGATTATTGCTCATATGTATGCTCTGTTCCACAGAATCATAATTTTCATTTCTGTGAGAAATCATTGTGATGATGTGAGGATTTCTGTCTGCAAATGATGACATACATTTTAGTTTCATAACTCACATCCTTTTGAACATGTATGCTGACACGAACCCTGTTACTGTGGGAACATTCAGTATTTATAACTGCAGTACGTACATTATGTCCCTGTTCTTGGACCATTGTCCCCCCATTTTGACAGCCTTAAATGGTATTAATCTATAGGTAGTTTTATTTTGTTCATAGTTCTCTTTTAGCATTCAGTTATCTTCACTCTAACCCTGTTCATAGTTTCTATTGGCTTTCTATGTTCTTTATGTTAATTCATACTGTATTTCTTATTGGTCTGTTTGTGCACATGATTTAATATTTCATATTTGAATTTGTAACAGAATTTCCAAGTTCATTCTGACGAAGCTCTTTCACCTAATACAGAGCGAAAGCTTAATTAACAGTTCAGTGTCAGTGTATTCATTGATTCAGTCTACAGTTTTTTTTATTTTATTTCATTATTTTATTCAGTATTTTTTGTTTTGGTATTACTTCGTATGGTTCTGAGAAGTTTTAATTCATATATATATATATATATATATATATATATATATATATATAAATAACACAGTACAGGCAGAGGCAACCATGCACTCACATTTAGTGTGATATAAAGAACGTATAACTTCGTACTAAAAACAACACAACTTTATTGGTGTACACAGACGGTAAGCCTTTCAAAAGCTTCTTCAG